>NC_142084.1:99581149-99881149 GCF_054644295.1 Miniopterus natalensis | reverse complement strand
CACCTGGAGCAACTCAACTCTGCAGAGGGGCTGTGAAGGGGCCGCCCAGGCACGAGGACGCCCTACTCCAGCCTCAGCTGAGACATGTGCTACCTGGCCTGGAACAAAGGGCAAGGGGCCTCCCTCGCTGGCCCTAAAATCCTCTTCTGTTCACGAGGAGAGGAACAAGCTGGCCTCCCAGAGCCCTTCCTGCTGCGCCCTGAGCCCCAGAGCAGACCATTCACCTTCCTCAGACCCAGATGGAGCAGAGAATGACATCGTGGAGTGGCCTCAGGGCCACACCAGCAGCCGCTTCCTCAGACCAAGCACTGAGGCTTGGCTGTTGGTCCATGTGGAGGTCTGATCAGCATCAAAGGGCAGAGCAGCGTCAAGGGAGAGGCCCACTGACTTCGACCCCCATCCACACAGCTAAGGGGCCTCCAGAAAGATGACGGCGGTGACAGTGATGGTGATGACAGTGATGATGGTGACGGTGATGATGGTGTTGATGGTGGTGATGGTGGTGATGGTGGTGTTGATGGTGATGACGGTGACAGTGATGAGGGTGGTGATGATGGTGACAGTGATGATGATGATGATGGTGGTGGTGGTGATGATTATAATGGTGGTGACAGTGGTGATGGTGATGACAGTGATGACGAAGATGGTAGTGATGATGGTGGTGACAGTGATGGTGACGGTGATGGTGGTGAGGTGGTGATGGTGGTGATGGTGATGGCGACAGTGATGACAGTGATGGTGATGGTGGTGGTGATGATGGTGATAGTGATGGTGATAACGGTGGTGATGATACACCATGGACAGTACTGCATTCCATCCTTACAGCAACCCTTAAGGTAGGTTTTATTACTCTCATTGACACTTGAGGAAACTAAGGCCCAAAGAATGTACAACTGGCTCCCCCCCACAAAGATTATAGCACACTTTAAGTTCTGTGGCGTGAGTGTGTGTATGTGCATGTGTGTTGAGTGTGTGCACGTGTGTGTGCATGTGTGTGTGTGTGTTTAAGGCTGCCCCAGCCTAATACTCTGTGCTCAGGGTTCTCCTGGTCGTCTCTCTCACTCTATGACCCACTAGCCAGAGCCAGCTCCCTGCAATCTCAGGTCACCCCAGGACACCAGGGACCCGCACACCCCAGGACAAAGCCCGGATTACACACTCCCCATCCTCCTGCCCCTCCCTCCCAAGTGCACTCGGTCTGTCATCACGGGGAAGGAGGGGAGGTCTGGAGCCCATAGGCTCCCGTTGGAACCCTGGCTCTGTTATGACAACCCGTGTGACCTTGAGCCAGGGACAACCATTTTATTTACAGAGGGGGAAACTGAGGCCCTGCACCATCAATACAGCCCCATGGCCATCCTAGAAGAGAAAGCACAGTAGCGGGAGGGTTACACGGCATTATCTCCTCTTAGGAAAGAGGCCTAAAGGTCACCTCCACCTTCTTTCCAGCTTATGACTCTCCGCACAAGGTGGAAAGAGCCTGAAGGGAAGAGACCTGACAAACTGATAAGAGCAAAACCACCAGCCTGACAACAGGTTACTTGCCTTAAGCCTGAATTCAGCAGGTGGTGTCACTGAGCAGAAACGTGCCCTCACTCCACACGTGGGTTTATCTGCCAAGGAATGTCCTGGTGGGGACACGGAGGGAGCAGCAGGCGGTCTCTCAGTCACCACGGGCCAGGCGCCCATGAACTTGGAAAGGACAGCGCTGTGCTCGCCAAACTGCTGCGGAGCCCAGACATTGCTGCTCAGCCCAGCTCCAAAGAGCTGGGAGAAGGAGCCCATTTGGATGCCACACGGGAGACATCCTGAGGAAGGTCGAGAGACAGTCCCCTGCCCACTCCCTCTGGAGTCTGTTTCCTGAACCGTCCGCCATGACCAGAAAAAGTAGCCCAGTGGGGTTTCGAAATGGAAAGTGAGTTTTCCTACATGCAAAACAAAAGACCTGAATCACAGACACATACAAGTGAGAGCTTTCTTTCCAAGCCAGCCTCACAAAGAGGAATTTTTAATCCAACCACGTGTTTCCTCGCTTCTTGTCCACCTGGCTCTCTGATCCGACGAGAGCCTGTGAGTCTGGAAATTTGGGGCCCAGGACCCCAGCACAGACCTTCCCGGACATACACGGCCTCGATGCCCAGAGACATGGTTTCCATCAGCTCGCAGTCAGGCCAGGCTGGCCCTGAACCACAATTTTAATGAACCAGCTAGTGCTTGGGGCAGGGGAGGTGCCACAAAGGGTGCAGGGAGTTTGCCTTAAACACAACTGCCCCGAAGGCCCCTGGGAGGGAACAGCTGGCCTCCACAGGGAAGGGAGGCTCAAAGCTCAGAGAGGCCAAAAGAGAAACTGAGTCTGGCAGTTCTCAGAAAGTTATACAAGAAGGACCGGCTGACCCAGCAACTCCACTCCTGGGCGTGTGTCCGAGACACTCACGCGCCCACAGCAGCAGATTCAGGTAACCAAGAGGTGCAAACCACCCCAGTGTGCATCAGTAGACAAACGATGAACACGTGGTCCATCCATGCCGGAGTATTACTCACCCTTAAAAAAGGAAGGAAGCCCTGGCCAGGTGGCTCAGTTGATTAGAGTGTCATCCTTTGCACCAGAAGGTTGTGGGTTTGATCCCTGGACAGGGAGCACGTGGGAGGCAACTGACCGCTCTCTCTCCCTCCCTCCATCTCTAAGCATGTCCTCAAGCAAGGATTTAAAAAAAGAGGAGCCCTGGGAAGTGTTGCTCAGTGGTTAGAGCATCAGCCCAGGCACTGAAGGGTCGCGGGTTCGATTACAGGTCCAAGGCATGTACCTGGGTTGCAGGTTTGCTCTCTGGCCCTGGTTGGGGCGATTGCAGGAGGCAACCAACTGGTGTCTCTCTCTCACATCCATGTTTCTCTCCCCCTCCCTTCCACTCTCTCTAAAAATCAATGGAAAGAATATCTCCAGGTGAGGATTTAAAAAAAAGAGAAAAAAAGAACTTTTTAAATGTCATATGCCCCTCGATCCACGCCGAGGGATTTATCTTAGGTACCCAAAGGTGAGCAGACAGGGATGGTCACGTCATCAAAATGCTACTGATCCCCAAAGATGCCCAGTCCGTCAGCACCTCTAGAGAAATGAAACCTACAAACCACTTCGGCGCCTTCACCCACAGAGATGCTCCCACCCAGTGAGCTCGACAAAACCTCATACAACGTGATTCCACCTGAGACAAGAGTTAGGCTGCGCACATGAAATAAACCCTTAGGACAGCCCTAAAGTGTTCCCCACGGTTATCTCTACGAGCCGGATGATGCGGGACATGTTTTGTTTTTTGTCTTATCAGGATTTTTCCAGTTTTTCTAGTTATTGATATGGTCACAATCCCCAAGCACAGCCTCCCTGCCCCTTCACAGCTCAGAGGCCCCGCGTCCACTCCCAAGGCCCTTCTAGGCCATGTGACTGTCACTTTCGGGCGCAGTCACCTTCCTCAAGACCCCGGGCAGGAGCAGCTGGACAAGCATTTCAGCCCCACCTCCCCACGGGCAGTGCGCTCAGGGCAGACAAGGTGGATCCTCGCATGTGGAAGATGCTGGACAATTAGCCCACGGTGACCAGGGCAAAGGGGATGACAGGGGCCTTCCTGGGACAGGCGTGGGGGGGCTCCAGGTGCTGGCCCAGCGTTTGAGGAGGGAGGCCAGGTGCTCACAGTGCTTTATTCGGGACCTTGCCTCTGCTCTGTGACACACGTGCCCTCCAGACGGGTGTCACCGGGATTCACGGCCGTGGCCAGCGGGGCCCGGGAAGGGCCGTCGGTCCTGCCCCAGCCCTTCCTGGTTCCTACCTTCTCTCGTTGTCGTCCAGGTGAGCGAACAGCACGTTCTTGGAGATGGCTTTGGCCAGCGCCGTCATGGTCTTGTAGTCCTTGGGGATGACCTGTGGGGGAGCCACCGACAGTCAGGCTCCTGGGGGCACCTGGCCCTGACTCAGACCACACTGTTCCACCTTCACCCTGATGTTTTCGGGTCAAGGTCAAGATCAACGGCCTGCGATGTTAGGTGTGCCGCAACATTTATAATTTAAAAAAATAAAACAGAAAAGAGCCCTGGCCGGTGTGACTCAGGGTTAGAGCATCGCCTCAGGCGCTGAAGGGTCTTGGGTTCGATTCCCAGTCAAGGGCACGTACCTGGGTTGCAGGTTCGATCCCCCACCCCAGCTGGGGCGTGTGCAGGAGGCAACCCACCCATGTGTCTCTCTCACATCACTGTTTCTCTCTCCTTCCCCTTCCGCCTTCCCTTCCACTCTCTCTCTAAAAAAAAAAATCACTGGAAAAATATCCTCGAGTGAGAATTAACGTAAATAAATAAACAGAAAAGGAGGGAGGGGGAGGGGGAAGGGGGAGGGCAGGGCAGGGCAGGGCAGGGAGGGGAGAGGCATCTGTGGTGACCTGGGGTGGCTTCAGCCCTGTCCACAGAGGAACGGGGGGGGGGTGCTGATGTCCAGGGTGGGGGTGCGGGACCAGCAGGCAGGCTCTGAGTTGGTCCAGCCTCTAGGGCTCGAAGGCCAGGAAAACGAAAACCACACAGCCAGGATGCGGGGCCTCCACCCACAGCCACGGCCCAGTGTCCCGCCCCCTCCCTGGGCCTGGCAGGATCCCAGGGGGCAGGGAGACCCCACGTGAGCGCCTCAGGCACACGGGTGCTGGCCGGTGGCAGCAGTGGCCATGACGCCGCCACCCACCCAGGCCCCGAGCCCACCTTCCGCACGTAGGACACGGCATCCTCCTCTGTGTACACCTCGGCGCTCACGCCCCCACGGCGGCAGCGGGCTTTCACCACGGGGTTCGGCAGTGTCGGGGAGGCCTCCTCGTCGTGTGAGTCGGACTGAGAGGCTGACTTCTGAGCCAAAATTTGTCTGTTCTCTTCCTGTGGGGGGAAGACAGGGAGAGGAGGTGACACACTGGCAGCAATGCCCGGGGGACTGTCCGCTCTCAGGTGAGCCAGGAGCCAGGGGGGCTGGGGGGAGAGCGGACATAGGGATGCAGGGTTTCCTCCACCTCACTGCCCACCTGCCAAGGGCATCCCTGGTGAACTCCTACACACGCTTCAAGGCCCATTTCAATGTCACCTCCAACAAGAAGCCTTCCTATCGGCTCTCCCTCCCTCCCACCACCTGCAAAGCATTTGCGTTCATACCTGTTGGAGTTCACGTCATGACTGTGGCCTCCCCCACACAAGGTGTGGAGCTACAAGCACTGGTAAGAGCAACGAGTGAATGCAGGAGTGGACGGAGGAAGGAAGGAGTGGACAGGGAAATGGGTGACCTAACGGAGTCAAGACAGGGTTCTGAGCCCCGAGTCCCCACGTTGTACAAATGTCATGACCACAGACCACACTCAGCTGCGCTCAGCTACTGGGAGTCGGAGCTCAGGGTCCCAGGGACCACGGGGCAGGAGAAAGCGGGCTGACCCCACACACCTCAGCACCTACGGAGAAAGCGCCACGACTCAGCCACGGGCCTGCCATGCCATCCACATCACCTGTTCACCGCGGGAGGCATGGGCGGAGTCAGGGTTTCTGGCAGGACGGCCCCTGGGAGTGTTAGCAGCAAAGGGATTGTGATCAAATAAAGCAGCCCTGTCAGCAGCTCATGAAACCCAGGAAGGGCTCTGAAGGCTGACAGACGGGGCCACTTGGAAACGCAGAATGGAGCCAGCAGGGTTCCCTTACAGGCGAGAGGCTGGCCCAGAACCTCCCTGCAGCCACCAGAAGCCAGGTCCAGGCCCCATTTTGGACCAGTAAGCGTCACCTATGCTGGCAAAGAAACGGCTTTCCATTCAAGTCAGGCAGGATACAGGTGGCCCCACGTGGGGGGCCGGGGCGTGGCAGATGCCGTTATTTCTGGATGGCATCCCGTCCCCAATCCCTCGAGATTCCAGGAAAATCTCTCATTTTTAGCAAACCCCCTTCCTGTCTCCTGTTTCCAGTTGATGAATTGTCCGAGCGGCAGGATGGTCAGGGCAGGGGGTCAGTCTGGGTTTTCCGGCCAAGGGGGTCTTCCTAACAACGGTTATGGTGTGGGAACCACGTTTCCAGAAAGCTCTGAGGCCAGCATCTGCCTCTGAACTGGGCGGCACAGCTCCAGGGACTGTCCCCCTTGGTCCCCGGGGCCACGCTCTCCCTGGACCATGGTCACTGTCTTCTTCTGACCTCAATTTCCCTACATGAGGCGGGGGACAGGCTCGCAGCCCAGAAAGGAAACACTGGGTGGGGAGGGGCAGGATCTGGGGGGCCACTCGGAACGGAGCGTGCCCTCTGGAGACCCTGGGAGGAGGGGTCTCCGCCCCACTGGGTGAGGACCCAGCCATCCTGCCCCTCTCCGGGCATCTCCGGGGGCAGTTAATCACGCATCCTGCACCTTCGCTCCAGCTCGCACGCCATGGGGTGCCTTCCGGGAGGAGGAGTCTGCACACCTGAGGACCTGGGTCTGGGCGGGGGTGATGCTCTCCAGCCCCACCCAGGAGCCACAGCCTTCCTCTCAGCTGTCGGTCTCAGAGAGGAAGGCAGGACGGCTGAGGTGGGGAAACTGAGGCCCAGAGAGGGCAACGGCCATGTCCGGGGCGCACAGCCATTCAGCAGCAGGTGAGGAAAGAAACAGCCTCGGTCACTGACTGAGCGCCTTCCGCCCGCCAGGCCGCGTAGACGGGAACAGAGAAAGAGGGTCCCGAAGGAGCCTCGGCCCAACAAGGCAGACGAGAAAGGTCGATCTTCTTCAACCAACAAATAACACGAAGCTCACTGTCCGTTTCCAAACACGGGGAGACCGGCTCTCTCTCTGGCTTATTAATAATAATTTGTAACTTTATTGGATTTTGGTCAAAGAACGTGGTTTTTGAGAAAACGATCTGAACTCATCCCGGGATACCTTCAGGCACCACGTCCCGCCGTGCGCACCTGGGTGCTGACGCTCCGGCCTGCGCAGGTGGCCCGCGCTTCACAGGCTGCCCGGCCTGGTCGCAACGCGGGTGGGCGAAGGGAGCTTTCGGCCGCGCGTGCGGGAGACACAGCTTATTCCTGCGTCGTGATTTGTTAGTTTCTGCACCGTTTTCCATACCAACAACCGTAAGCCTCCTTTCGGCGCCACCTGTGTGAGGCCGGCTCGTGGTTTTCACGACGGGTTCACCGTCAACGCTGACGGGGAATATTAATAACGCGGGGGCGGCGGGGGGAACGTGGGACCCTGTACTTTCTGCTCAATTTGTCTGCAGACCTAAAAGCGTCTCTAAAAATAGTCCATCGTTTTAGCCCCGGCCGTTTGGCCCAGTGGTTGGAGCGTCGGCCTGTGGACTGAAGGGTCCGGGTTTGATTCTGGCCAAGGGCACAACCTCCATCGCAGGCTCGATCCCCGGCCCTGGTCAGGGCACGTGCGGGAGGCAACCAGTTGATGTGTGCCCCCCCCCCCGCCCCCTGAAAGGCAACGGGAAAGATATCCTAGGGTAAGGATTAAGATAAACTAATACCTAAATAGTCTATCAATTTAAAAAGCGCATCCAGTGGGTCAGCTTTATCCCACGCGTGGGGCTGAGGGGGGAGAGCCAGCCCAGGAAGGGGCGACCCCCGGGGACACCAGGTGTGACTCGCTCTCGAGAGGTTAGATGAGACGTGGCTGTTTCTTCCCCTTCTGTCCTTTCTTACTTTCCTAAGGCTTGGGGGAGCCACCCTCTCGTCATATCCCTCAGTCATTGCTGAAAGCTTTAAGCCCCCGTTGAGAAAACGTGTTCTCCGCGCCCCGGCCCCTCGGGCGGCTGTCTCATCGCACGAAAATGCGTCTACGGGGGAGGAACAGCTGCGGCTGCCTCGACTCCGAGCCTGAGACTCGGGTCTGGACAGATGCTCACAGCTGAGCCACTCGGCATAAAGACACCGCTGTGCCCGGGGCGAGGGGACAGGCCGTGCGCTGAGCTGGGGACACGGTGGACAGCAGGCGACAGCTGCCGCGGTCGGCGGTCCTGTCCCCTCGTGGGAAACGCACTTTCCGTGCAGTCACATGTGTGACGCGGGGGGGCACGGACACGGAACCGCGCTCACGTGTAACTCACGAGTATGTAAAAAGTGAGACGGATGGAAACGCGACGAGAAAAGCACAGTGTGGGCACAGATTTCTTTCCAAACTGACTTTTCCATTTTTTTAAGCCAAACCCAGAGGAGTGAGGATATTTTTTCCATTGATTTTTTTTTTTTTAGAGAGAGTAGAAGGGAAAGGGGGGGAGAGACATCGATGAGACAGAGACACATCGACTGGTTGCCTTCCACACAAGCCCTGACCAGGGGAGGGGATCAAACCTGAAACCCAGGGATGTGCCCTTGACCGGAAATCGAACCCATGACCCTCCAACACTCCAACCACTGAACCACTCCGGCCAGGGCAACTTCTCCATTATTGACGTTAGTTATAAAATCGTTCTGGAAATAAAAAGCGATGTAGGAACACTGGCAAGTCCTATCTGGAGGTTCTGGCCGTCCCTGTGCCGGTGGCTTTATCACCTGCGGAGGAACCGGGAGGTGTCCTGGGAGAAGCAGGTCCCTGCCAGCGGAGCAGCATCCAGCCTTGGGCCGGGAGAGAGGGTCTCTGGGGACAGGGAGGAGGGGGGCCACACAGTAGGGCAGCACCCGGGGTCCCAGCACTGAGGGGACAGACACCCAAGCAGCCGCCCCCCCCCGGGACGCGGCTCCCACAGGGCAGGGCTGTGAGGCTGCGGCTTCGGGCCTCGTGGCTCTCGGCCGTCAGGGTGCCCAGGGCGCACCCCGTGGTGCCCGACCCCGGCAGGGGCCCACAGGCTGCACATGGACGTTCCCGGGAACTGCGTTCCTCATCGCCAGGACCTGGAAGCCACCCAGACGCCCTCCCGCAGGCGATGGATAAACAAGCTGTGGTCCGCAGAGGGCGGAATATTACGCAGCAGCCAAGAGAAATGAGCTGCCAGCCGTGAAAAGACCCAGAGAACACGAGCTGCACGCGACGACGCGACAGAGGCCAGCCTGAGAAGCTCCGGGCCGTGCGAGGCCAACTGTGCGACACTCTGGAAAAGGAAAATCACAAAGACAATAAAAGGGTCAGTGGCCGTGCCCCAGCCGAGCCGCCCCGCACACCAAAGGCTGGGGGCTCAGTCCCCGGCCGGGGCCCGTGCAGGAAGCAGCCACGGAAGCTTCTCTCTCTCTCCCCCCCTTCCTCTCTCTAAAAATCAGTAAAAAACATACCCTTGGGTAAGGATTTAAAAAAAAAAAATCAGTGGTTGGCAGGGGCTTGGGGGAGACGCGGGGATGCCCCGAGGGCGCACAGGGACCTCAGGGCAGGAGAGCCACCGACGTGACACCGTGACGCCGGCGCAGTGCCACAGACGCGCAGGGCACAGCGAGCACGGGCGTGAGCCACGGGCTCCAGCTAACAGCGATGCGCCACCATTTGCAGCAACTGCACCACAGTAACGCAAACGTTCATAATCAGGAAACCGCGGGAGCCGGCGGGTTACGGGAACTCTCTGTATACTTTACACTCAATTTTTACGTGAACCTGAAATGGCTCTAGAAAGTAAAGACTGTATTTTGTTAAAGTACCACTTAGAATAAGAAGTGAAACAGAGCACAGCACAGGGCACACGGTCAATAATGCCGCAACGACGCACGGTGCCAGGTGGGCGCTGGGAATACCGGGGGGAACACTTCGGAAAGGACGTGATCATCTGACCACGAGGCTGTACACCTGGAACTAACACAAAATAACACGGGATGTAAGTTGTAACTGAAAACTAAAATTTTAAAAACTGAAATAGTAATAAATAAACAACATATACGACAACTCTGTAAAAAAAAACACAAGAAGTGTTTTTCTTCCATTGACGAAAGACCTAATTAAACAGAGAGACTCTGAGTTCAGGGTAGAAGAGTCTGTCCTGTTAACCCGTCTGTTCTCCCCAGGTTGGGTCAGACACCCCACGTAGCCCCAACCAAAGCCACAGGGGGACTTTCCGGTCTGCCACCAGGGTCTTTCTAACACGTGCCTGGAAAGGCAAAGAAGCCACAGCAGAAAACACAATTCTGAGAAAGAACAAGGTTGGAAGACACAGCACCTGACACACTCACTGACGGACGCGATGCTCGGATGGCGTGGCGCCCCCGGCAGGACAGGCCCGAGCCCGCCCGCAGGGCAGGGCCAGGCCGCAGACAGGTGGGCGCTGACAGGTGGCAAAGGCGCACCTAACTCGGGGGAGAGCCCTTAGACAAACCTGAAACACAGAAGCACGAGCTACTTAAAATGTATTTGACAAACTGGACTTCCACAGTAAAAGGCCTGCTCTGTGGAAGACGCTGTCGGGAAGAGGTGACCAGCCACGGCGGGGCGATGTCTGCAAAGCGCGCCTGACAGGACGGCGTCCGGGCCGGAAAGGGCACAAGCCCAGGACACAGGCGACCTTCACGCTCAGCAGTCAGAAACGACCGAGTGGGAAAGGACAGGAGACGTGAACAGACAGTGCACGGGAGAGGGAAGCCCACGGCAGAGAAGTGCATGGAACCACGCTCGGCCGCCACGTCGCCGCGAAACGCAAAACGAAACCACTTGAAATCCCGCTACAGGCGTCGGCTGCTCACAGTGGAGCCTGTTCTGAGAAGGGCGCGGTGAGGCGATGCTGGCGCTGTGCGACCTCAGAGAGGCACCTGCACACAGCTAAACGGGACAGCCCGGCACAGCGGGCCCGTGCACAGCCCGCAACACACCCGGACACACCCGGGCCCGTGCACAGCCCGCCACACACCCGGACACACCCGGGCCCGTGCACAGCCCGCCACACACCCGGACACACCCGGGCCCGTGCACAGCTCGCCACACACCCGGCCCCGTGCACGGCCCACCACACACCCGGACACACCCGGGCCCTGTGCACAGCCCGCAACACACCCGGCCCCATGCACGGCCCGCCACACACCTGGACACACCCGGACACACCCGGCCCCGTGCACGGCCCGCAACACACCCGGACACACCCGGGCCCTGTGCACAGCCCGCAACACACCCGGCCCCGTGCACGGCCCACAACACACCCGGACACACCCGGCCCCGTGCACGGCCCGCAACACACCCGGACACACCCGGGCCCATGCACAGCCCGCAACACACCCGGCCCTGTGCACGGCCCACAACACACCCGGGCCCGTGCACGGCCCACAACACACCCGGACACACCCGGCCCCGTGCACAGCCTGCCACACACCCGGACACACCCGGCCCCGTGCACAGCCTGCCACACACCCGGACACACCCGGCCCCGTGCACAGCCTGCCACACACCCGGACACACCCGGCCCCGTGCACGGCCCGCAACACACCCGGCCCCGTGCACGGCCCACAACACACCCGGGCCCGTGCACGGCCCGCCACACACCTGGACACACCCGGGCCCTGTGCACAGCCCACAACACACCCGGCCCCGTGCACGGCCCGCCACACACCCGGACACACCCGGGCCCTGTGCACAGCCCACAACACACCCGGGCCCGTGCACGGCCCGCCACACACCTGGACACACCCGGGCCCTGTGCACAGCCCACAACACACCCGGGCCCGTGCACGGCCCGCCACACACCCGGGCCCGTGCACGGCCCACCACACCCAGGCCCGTGCACGGCCCACAACACACCCGGCCCCGTGCACGGCCCACCACACACCCGGGCCCGTGTACAGCCCGCCACACACCTGGGCCCCGTGTACAGGCCAATACACCTGGGCTACAAGCCCATACACGTCTGTCAAAATTCATGGAGTTGGGGGTTGGGGGGCTGGATGAAAAAGGTGCAGGGATTAAAAAAAGAAAAAACCCTCACACACAACAGTATGGTGATGACCAGAGGGAAGAGGGGTGGGGGTGGAGAGGGTAAAGGGGGGGATACATGGAGATGGAAGGAGACTTGACCTGGGGTGGTGAACACACAACACAGTGTACAAATGACGTATATAGAACTGTAACCAATGTCACCCCAATAAATTCAATACAAAACTTATTTAAACTCATGGAGTTATACACCAAAGACAGAGAATGTTACTTCACCTAAATTCAACGATAGTGTTCAAAGGTGAGGCTGTGGGTTCCCTGCGCCCGCCTGGAGCCCCGGCTCTTCCCAGCATCGGCAGAGGGAACAGGAGCAAGGCCCCTGGCGCAGGCTCACAGCGTGCGATCCAAAGGGAGCCACGTCCACACACACGTGCGTAAGGCTCCCGAAAAATCCCAGCAAACACGCAGGGAGGCGGCTTGGGGGAGGACGGGGGCAGGTTTCATCTCACTCTGTTCTCCAGGCCTTTTCCCCACACAACAGGCCACTCTTTTCAGTTAAAAACAAAACAAAACAGAACAAACTCTTGTGCATTCGTTTCTCTATTTAGACAGCTCAGGACACCGCCTACCATGTGTCGGTGACCTCGTTGCTTCCACCTGGGCGTCCCCAGTGGCCACCCTGCACCCAGGAGGCCCGGGTATGCTCTAAGCAGTGGTGGGAGGGGCAGACGGATGGGTGGATGAGTTTGCCCTCCAGACCCTCGGGAGCTCAATAAACCAGCCCACCCGAAATATGCCTGTCCGCCGCCCGCTGGCACGCACTGAACTCCAAAACGGAGCTGCCAGGCTCACCCGAGCCCAGGTCAAGCCAAGGCCTCCGGGAGCGGTTCTCTGAGTCGTATGGAATTCGCTTCCAGACGGGCCTCTCGGGGGGGGGGGGCCGGCCCGGCTTCTCCCTTCCCAGGTGTGTCCGCTCATCCCACAGTGAGCACAACGTGACCTGTGAGTTTCATTAAAGACCAAAGAGTCAGCCTGGGTCGTCAGATTAGTTCACCAACGGAGGAGGGAAAACCCACTGCTGGGCCAATACTCAGGAGAAGGCGCCCTGCCAGCAGGAAGGGACAAAAACAGGTCACGGAAGCCGCTGTCGGTGAGGACTTGGGAAAACAGCGGGTCACCCACGCCGGGAAACCACCGTGAACTCCTCCGCTCCTTTTCAGGGAACTGGTGAGATGGTCCGAGAGCCAGTGTGCAGCGGCTCTGACCTAGTGCCCGCCCCGGGACCTGGCCCAGCGTGTGCCCCCGAGGCAGCTGCCACAGCCTCCGTTTCCTTTTCAATCATTTCCTTCAAATAAAGATGTCATCTGGAGAAAAACACACCTGAAAGCCGTCAAACACAAAGCAATGGAAAGAAAAAGCTATGCCACGTCCCCATGACAGACTATTTCATGGCCATAAGAGGCCCTAAAAATGCTACTAAAAGGACACAGAGCAATGTGAATGCACCTAATGCCACTGAAATGGACACGTAAAAAATAGTCAAAACAGTAAATTTATGTTACGTATCTTTTACCACAATAAAAAATGATAATAAAAAGAAAAACCAAACCAAAACAATGCATGCACACCACTACCCACATCCACACGTGTCTGTGCTGCAAAGCAAGACAAGTCCTCGGGAGCACGCAGGGCTGGGGGCAGGAGAGCTTTCCTATGGCATTTAAAATTCACGGTGGAAGGAGAATGGCTTTATCATCACACGACCTCCTGAAAGACCGTGTCCTGCAGATGCTCCGAAGGCTGTGTTTGTCAGAGGACACCTATATCCTACCCCCTTAAGTCTCCACCTCAGAGCAGCTGGCCCGAGAGGACGCACACACTCACCGAGGCCGGAGCACCGGGGGCCGGGCTCAGCTGGCCAGGGCAGTGCCCGGAGAGCTGGGCCATCCTGCTGGTCTGTGCGGGCCCGGCGACGCCCTCCCAGCTTCGGGCTCCACACACCTTCCTGCTTGGGACAGGGCTTCCGCCCCTGCTCCCGAGTCCCTGATCTCCAGCCTCCTGGAGGAAGGAGCATTTCCTGGCCCCTTATCACTACGCAGCAGCCGAGTGTCCAGGCCCTCACAGAGGGCACAGGCGCCTGCCTGCGATGGCAAGGCTCTCAGGGACTTTACGCCTGAGGATCGCAGATCCTCTGAGAATCCACTGCGAACTCCGGATTTTCTCCCCAGGAAGATGCACCCACTGATAAAAGCATGCATACAATTTCAGAGAATTCACAAAATCGCCCCGAAGCCTGCACCTATCAGCTCTTAAACAAAAAAGCAACAAAAACAGACTGTGGTCTTGCCCCTGGCATACTGCGAGGTCAAAAGCTTTCTCTGCACTCAGGTGTTACCTCCATTCCCTTCAGCAGAGGCAGGAATGCCTATCCCCCAGGGTTTCCATCAGCAGTGGCCATGGTCAGTGTGGGCCTTCTGCACCCCCTGCCTACACTGGGGAGGCCGCTGTTTGGGTTGAACTGTGCCCCAAAACAGATCTGTTGGAGCCCCAACCCCCAGCACCTCAGCACGTGACTGTATTTGGAGATGAGGCGTAATCACATTAACATGAGGTCATCAGGGGCCCCAATCCAGTGCGACTATGTCCCTACAAAAGGGACACCCAGGCCCCAGTCAGGGTGCATGCAGGAGGCAGCCAGTTGATGGTCTCTCACATCGATGTCTCTCTCTTCCTCCCCCCTCCCTCCCACTCTCGCTGAAAATCAATGGGAAAAATGTCCTCTGGTGAGTTTTTTAAAAAAAAGGAACACCCAGGATTGCCGCAAACCACAGTCTGCGAGGGGACAGGCCTGGAGGGGAGCCTCCCCCTGCGCCCCAGAAGGAACCAGCAGAGACACCGAGGCCTTCGACCCCAACCTCTAGGACTGAGGACGTTCCTGTGGTTTCAGCCCCCAGGGTGTGGAACTTGGTCACAGGAGCCCCAGCAAACGAAGGCCGTCCCACGGTGACCCCGATTAGAAAACAGGACCCACGTAATCCCCTTGCTTCTGAGCAGAGACTGGAGCTGAGACCTGCCTTCCTGGTCGCTGGACTGTACCCGGGCCACCCCACCTCCTCAGGCGATGACCAGCTCCCAAGGCAAGGAAGATCAATCAGCTCCCTCAGCCCGTCCCGCCCCAGCCTCTCCCCCAGCTCCACGCTCACAGCCTCCTGACGACTCACGCCTGCGTGTGCAGAGCCACACTCTTAATTCCGGCCCCCCAGCCCTGCCTCTTCCCCTTGTCCCCTTCCTCCCAAGTGCACCCCCATTCACTCAAGGGCTGAGATCAAACCCCAGGAGTCATGTCCAGGCCTCTTCACCCCATACCCAGTCCACCGGCAAGACCTGGAGCACCCCCACCAGAGCAAACAGCCCACCTGACCGTGTGTCTCTGCCCCTCCCCAACACACACACACACACCATTAGATGGCAACACCTGCCCCATGGAACAAGCGAAATGTCTCCAGCCACTGAACACGTCCCCAGGGTACAGAGCATCTCAGCTCAGTCTGGCCTGGACCTGCCTCAGCCTCCTGTCGGGCTCCCGGCCCAGGACGGCCCGTAAGGCGCAGCCTGTGAGACTAGCGCCCCGACTGGGGTCACCTGTGAGCAAACCAAGTTAAGTATCTCCAGGTCTACCCGAGTCGCGGTCTGGGAAGGTTAAGGGTGTCACCTGCCTGGTTCTCCCTCTTCAAGTGTGCAGGGGCTGGTGACCCCCAAGTCCCGTCCTCGGTCCTGGTGCTTGGGGCCTGGAACTCCTCCAAATCTGACCTCAAAAGTAACCAAATGAGTGGTCAGGCTCATGACCATTTTCATCAATCCATCAGAAAACAGGTTTTTACATTAAAACAGGCACAGCTGGCTCGGCCAGGGAGCGCGGAGGCCGAGGCGCCGTGGGGGCAGGTGTCAGCGGCACCAACCAGGTCCCTCCGACCGGGAACTGCAGTGGGAACCCCAGGGATTCCATTTCTGAAAAGCCAAGCACAAATGCCAGTGTGGCATTACTTTAAATCTTAAAAAAAAATAGCCCGGCAAGGCGTGGCTCAGCGGTTGAGCATCGACATACGATCCAGGCGATCAGGGTTCGATTCCCGGTCAGGGCTCATGCCCAGGTTGTGGGCTGCAGCCGATCAATGACTCTCTCATCATTGATGTTTCTCTCTCTCTCTCTCTCTCCCTCTCCTTTCCTCTCTGTGAAATCAATAAAAATATATTAAAAAAAAAAGTCTTAAAATGAAAACAAAAAAACCCCGAAGCAACCCAACTGTCCAGCCGTGAGGGACTGAGGGAAGGTTGGGAGATGCATCGTCCAGCAGGTGCTCATAATGTATCTTCTCAACACAACCTTGTGCCGTCACCTAAAGTGAGGTCTATGAAGCATGAACTACAGCCCCGGCTGGTGCTGCCCAGTGGTTAGAGCATCGGCCCTCGAACCCGAGGGTCACGGGTTTGATGCCCAGTCAAGGGCAGACGCCTGGGCTGCAGGATTGATCCCAGGCCCCCGTCAGGGTGTGTAGGGGAGGCAACCACTCGAGGTGTCTCTCTCACATCCATGTTTCTCTCTGCCTCCCTCCTTTCCACTCTCTGAAAAAATCAATGGGAAAAATATCCTGGAGGGAGGATTAACAAGAACAAGATCGTGTGATAAATACAAAATGCGAAACATAAATGGTGTCTATAACGTGATGACAACCGTGTTTCAAAAATACACAACGCGTGCGGGAGACAGGCGAGGAGGGCGACGGGTGAGTTTCGTTTCTTTCTACTTCTGACCTTTTCTGATTTTCTTTAAAAGGCATGCATTGCTCTAAAGTGTTTTTTAAGAGATTGCTTTACAGGGAAGAAACAAACTCATTCCTCTAGGCCGGGGCTCCTTGTCAAAAGGAAAACAGTGCTGGGTGGGGGGCCAGGGACTCGGGTGCTGAAAACAGACCTGAACCTGAACTGGGTTCCCTTCAGTCCCCACGAGACGGGGACAGGGACAGCTACGCGGTGGCCACAGGGCCAAGGGCCGCTCCCTTAGGTAGCCCGGGGGAGCTCAGGGTGGGGGGCCCCGCGGGTCAGGGAAGGCAGGATGAGTGGACAGGGCGAGTGTCCCCTCCTCTCCAGCCGGCTGGGACCCAGCAGGGGTCTCCCCCTCAGAGTGGGGGGTCAGGCACACATCTGAGGGGCATTTTCCCCACCGGTGTCGGCTTCGCCCCAGGAACGCAGATGAACAGGGAGCCCAGACTCAGACGCCCCGGTCGCGTGGCTCAGGGTCATTCCTTCTCTCCCCGGTGCCCGGGCATCTATACCTGGCCGGGTGCCACCTCCGGCCCTGGGTGCCACCGTCAGCGCCCCAAGCTCTCCTCGCTGGCAGCTGTTCCTAAAACCTGAAGCCCTGAATGCCCTGGGGGGGCTCCGCGGCCCTGGGGGGAGCCACAGAAGGGGGTCCGCGCGCCCCAGGGCGGAGGCGTGGCCGAGCTGCGGGCACCTGCGGGCGCCGCCCCACTGACCTTCTCCAGCTGCTCGAAGTGCTCGCGCAGGAAGCGCACGGGGCGCTCGGGCCGGGCCAGGCACAGGCGCACCACGCAGGCCTCGAGCGCCTGCTGCACCCCGTGGTCGCGCACGTACAGCTCGCAGCCCCGCAGGCTCTCCTCCTCCGGGGGGCCGGGCGGCGAGGCCATGCTGCCGTCGGGGTCCCGGCTCCTGCGGGGAGACGCCTCCCGCTCAGCCCCCGCCCCGCGTCGCGGCCAAACCCCGCGACGGGCTGACCGCAAAGCCTCGCCTCCCACCCGACCCCGGGCGCGGGGACCCCGCCTTTCGGGGGGCCGAGGACGCCCGGCGCCCAGCAGCCGGGGTCCCACCTGCACCCGTCCCGCCCCTTTCTAGGGGCCTGCGGCAGGTAGAGCCCCGCCCCTCGGGCCGCGGGGCCCGTGAGATGGAGGGGTCCCGCCACGGGGCCCCAGAAAGACACGGGAAAGGGGACGAGGGAGGCGGGCCGCAGACAATGGCCGGGCGCACGCCCTGGGCCGCGCCGCCGGCTTGGTCACAACCCCCGGCAGGACGCGGGTCGGGCGCCCGCACCCGGCCGCAGGGACCCCGCGCCCCGCGCCCCTCCCCGCGCCCCTCAGCCCCCCCCCCCCGGCCTCCCCCGAAAGCCCCGCGCCCCTCCCCGGGCCCCCGGCCTCCCGCCAGCCCCGCGCCCCTCCCCGGGCCCCGCGCCCCTCCCCAGCCCCCCGGCCTCCCGCCAGCCCCGCGCCCCTCCCCGGGCCCCCGACCGCGAGGGCACCGCGCCGGGTCCAGCCGCGGGGGCGGGGCTCCCCAAGACCCACATCCCGGGGGTCCCCGGCCGCGTACCTGGACGCGCGGCGCGAAGGCTGGAGGCGGCCGCGGGGACGACGCGGGACGCGGGGCGGAGGGCGCGCGGCAGCGTCACGACTTCCCCGCCCCGCGGCGCCCGGCGCCCCGCCGCCCCTCGGCCCGCTCCCGCCCGCGGCCTGTCTCCCGGGGACCAGCCCCCCTTCCCCGGGCCTCCCGCCCCGCCCCTGCCCTCCCCTCCCCCCTCCCCTCCCCCCTCCCCCTCCCCCTCCCCGTACCCCCCCCCGCATTCGGGGGCGCATCCCATGGGCTTGGACAGGCCTCTGTGGGACCGACAGGGCCCCAGATCCACGCAGCCAGGCCGGGGCCACCCCCGCTCCCTGCCCGGCGCCCCTGCACCCCCTGACTGCCACCTGGCTGGTCGCCCCGGGCCCAGGGCCGGCCCCGCTCACCCGGGCGTCGCACCTACTTGTCTGCCCAGCAGGTGCCCGCTCCCGGGGCCGCCTCCCACCTCCCGGGGGGCGCGCTGACGCCTTTCTCTGGGTTGCGGGCAGCAGCTCCGCCCGGACGCCCAGTGGGAACCGGGGGCACCCTAAGGCTCCCCACCGCCCGCAGGCGCGCGGGCCCAGGGCCCCTCCATGAGTCCGCGCTCCTGTCGCCCAGCGTCCCGCTCTGTCCCTGCTCTGCCGGGTGGCGGCGGAAGCTTCGCGTCGCTCAGCCTGGGGGCCCTACCTTTTCCCCAAATGGTCTAAAAACCAGGAGCAGGGAGCCCAGGCCTTGCGGGGGAAGACGCCTGCTCCCGTCCGTCCGTCTACACTCGCCTGCCCACGGGGACGCCGGGCGGCCGCCTCCCCGCCCGGAGGGTGAAGGGACGGGCCACACTCAGGCGGACAAGCCGGGGGCTCCCTTCTGCTTGCCAGCCCCCTCCGCGTGCCTCCTGGCCCTGTCCGGCCTCAGGCCCCTCACGCCCGGCCTGGTCACACCTACAGGAGGATAAGCATTTGGGGAATGAGTCCAGTCTCACCTGAATCAAGACCTCGTCCCACCACCAATTTCAGCCCCTGGCTGCCTCTAAGCTCACAGCTGGTTCTCCATGTCCCCTCCCCCTCCTCCCATTGACCTGGCCCCTTTGGGTGTCTAGGGGACAGGGCGGCAGAAAAGGGCCGTTTCATCTGATGGACTTCGGGGCACAGATGCTCCAGGGCTCCTGCTCTCAGGACTGCAAGGAGCTCCCCATGTGCTGTTTCCTGGGATGGGGGTGACCCTCTTGGAGGATGGCCTGATCCCGAGGCACCCGCATACCCTCTCTCTGTAGGATGCTTCACCCTGGACAGTGTCCTTGCAAGACAAGGACCTCCCCGGTTCAGGGGGCTGTGGCCAGCTGGGTGCACAAGCCCACCAGAAGCTTGACCCCAAGGCCTCTCTCAGCCATGACTTGTACTCAGCCCCCATCCTCACATCCCCAAGGTGGCAGCTCCTGCCAGCCTCTCACCTTCAGACTGAGGCCACTCAGGCACCCATTTCAGGCGTTCTCCTAAGAACTGCCTCCCCAGCTCACCCCTGCAGCCTTTACATTCCCCAGGTCTGGGGGTCCTCACTTCACCCCTAGAACCTTGGTGGCCAAGCCTTACAAAGATCCATCTTCAGAGCCACATTCGTCTCCCAACTCCAGTTCGCCCACCAAGATCCTACATGGCGGTTACTTCTGCAGGGGACCTCCCTGTGGCACCCACACCTCCAGGAGAGGTTGGCGCCTCTGGGGGCTGCTGGGCACCCTGTGCGTGCACCTGGACTCTGGGGATCGTGGGGTGTGGGACCTGAGATGGGCTCTGGGGGAGACCCTGGTGCCACCCGAGTCTCCCCAGGAACCCTTGGCTCACTGACACACTAGGCCTCACTCTGGGACAGCCGTGGGAACTGTACCGGGCAAAGTCCGTTAAATCTAAAATCAAGGTGGTATATTCTCAGCTGCAGCCTACAGGTGAGCACGGGAGGGGCAGGCTGAGAATGGCGCTTGAAGCACACGGTAAGAGCCCAGAGACAGGACGCCGATCATTGTTACTCTCACAGCCCAGCCATCTCAGGGGAGTGATCTCAGTCCTCTCCGGTGTGGAGCAGAAACCATGGGGCACAGGGAGGCCGCTGAGGAGGAAGAGCGGAGAGGAAGGGGACGGGGAGGCACCGGAGTGCATGGTGGAGAAGTTCCCCCAGGACTTTTTAAGAACAGAGTTCTATACAATTCAACTTTGGAATTATTCACTGCAGGTCTGGGATGCGAAATTTCAAGTTCTGCCACAAAAAAGTCAGTCTGATTTAAGCATTACCCTAGCAAGGGTTTGGGGGATGTGCCCTCCACCCCACGGCGGCCACAAGGCACTCACGTGTGCTCAGAAGCAGGTGCTCCCAGTCCAGCCATGGGAGAGAGTAGCCTGGCCCCAACTGTAGCCTTCAGAGGACCCAGGTGAGCCACACCTGGATCCCTGACCCAGACACAGGGAGAGGACCAGTGTGTGCGGCTCCTTGTTAGGCAGCAACCGGTAATTCACGGGGAGTCAAGGGAGAGGCCCAGCTTATGTCGGGGTTGGTGCAAGACAAGCAGACAGCTCCAGGAGTCCTATAGGCTGGTTCAGGTTCCCCAAGTTCCCATTTGAAGTCCTGAGCCCCAATGTGATGGTGTTGGGAGGTGGGGCTCATTGGGTGGGGCCCTCATGAATGGGATTAGTGTCCTTATAAGAAACCCCAGGAAGCTCCCTGTCCCTTCCACTACCTGAGGACACAGCGAGGAGGCTCCATCAAGGAACCAGGAAAGGGCCTGTGGTGCCAGACATCACCCCCATCCTTCAGGCCAAACCAGCGCAGACACGGCGGCCTCCTGACTTGCCTCCCTCCTTCCGCTCAGACCTCACCATCCCTCTGACACACAACCTTCTCAAAAGGCAAGTCCAGGGACACTCTCAGGCCGGCCAAGGGCCTGGCGACGGCCCACATCCCCCTCGCTGCCTCCCCATCACAGGGCGATGACCCCGCTCCCCAGAACCTCATACCTCAGATCCCACCCAGGTGTCTCCCTGAGAAGCTGCCCGGACCCGGTCACTCACGTCACAGCCGCATCTACTTGCAGTTACTCGATTAGCTATGTCCCCACCCGGCACCAGCTCCAGAAGGGACGGAATCTGCTTTCACTCACTGATCTGCCCCAGCGCTGTGCAGAATGTCCCGAAAAGCCACACCTCACCCAAACACTTGTTGCGTGAAATGAGTCAAGCTGGTGCTGTTTGCTAAAAATCAGTTTATTGCACTTGTTTAAATGACACGCTTTATAGGACACGTAACCCGAACACTGCTCGATGAACCTGGAGTAGAATGAAGTCACCTTTTCTTACTCAGCACTCACTGCTGTTCAAACACGCGGAGAAAGGGGCTCTTCCTCTGCCCGACGCTCGCTCGCTCGGACAGACCCACCACCTTCTGATCAAACCCAAAGATTTCCCAGTTCTGGGGTCAATGTAAAGCTGTAAACCCAGCCGCGGCCAGGTCGGAGCGTCGGCCCTGCACCGAAGGGTCGCGGGTTCGATTCCCCGTCGAGGGCACGCACCTGGGCGGCGCCTTAGAGCCCAGCCCGTCAGGGCGCGTGCGGGAGGCGACCAGCGACGTCTCCCTCACAGCGATGCCCCCCCCCCCGTGGGGATTAACAAACCAAAACCAGAGAAGTGAACCAGCGTCATCTGGGTCATTACAGTGCCCAGCCCTGTGAAATGATGACAACCGCGAACCTGGTTCGGGGGGCGAGGCGGGGGCAGCCGGGACCGGGGAGGCCCGTCGGCTCCCCCCCCCCCGCGCCCCCAAACCTGCTGGTCAGGCCCTGACCTCCCCCGGTCAGCACAGCGCCGGCTGCGAGGACTCGGGAACTTCTCTCCTGTCCAGCAGGAGGCCTCAGGTCGCCCGGCGGTGCCTCCCGGGGCGCGAGGCGTCCGTCCCAGGCCTCTGTCCTCGGTTTGCAGACAGGCGGCCGTCCCCACGGGCACGGGTATCCTCCGGGTCCACCCGTGTCCCCTCTTGATAAGGACACCGGTGCCCACCCCCGGGACCCAGCTTGAGCCCCGTCATCTGTAAAGGCCCCAGCTCGGAGTGGGGTCCCCTTGGAGGTCCCGGGGTCAGGGCTCCAGATGGGGCTCGGGGGCTCGGTTCAGGCCGCAGCCTCCCCCGCAGGGGCGTCCTCTGCGCCCGGGCGACTCCTGCCGGCCCTGCGGCCCCGCGAGGGCGCGGGCGGGTCACGAGCGCTCAAAGACACTGGTGGCCGTTGGCTCCACCCCTCGCCGAGCGCGCCCACGCAGGGGTCAAGGTCAGAGCAAGCCTGGCCCCCACGCGGACGCACGGCCGCTCCCCCGAAGCCCGCGCGCCGGGGCCCCTCCTCCGGCCGCAGCGCCACGTGCGCCCCGCGGGCGCCGCGCTCGGGACGCGCCGGAAAACGCGCCGGAAGACGCGCCGTAATCCGCGCCGCGCCGTCGTGAAAGCGCCGTCTCCCCGGCGACGGTGACGCGGACGATGGCGGCGCTGGCGGCGGAGGCCGCGGCGGCTCCGGGCCCGGCCGAGGCGGCCGAGGCGGCCGAGGCGGCCGAGCTGAGCCGCGCGCTGGGCCGCCTGCTGCCCGGGCTGGACGCCGACAGCAAGCTGGGCCGGCGGCGCGCGCTCGAGGCGCTGCAGCGCGCCCTGGAGGCCGGGCCCGGGGCCGCCGCCCGCCCCGCCGCCTTCCAGGGCCCCTGGGCGCGCCTGCTGCTGCCGCGCCTGCTGCGCTGCCTGGGCGACCCGGCCGAGGGCTGCCGCGCGCTGGCCGCGCACCTGCTGGGCCTGGGCCTGCGCCGCGCCGCGCGGCCCCGCGACGCCCTCCCGCGCCTGCTGCCCGCGCTCGCCGCGCGCCTGGCCGGCCCCGAGCCCGCGCGCCGCCCGCCGCCCGAGGCCTGCGAGGAGCTGCGCCTGGCGCTCGCGCAGCTGCTGCGCCTGGCCGTGGACCTGGGCGGCGGCGCGCTCGCGCCCCACCTGGACGACGCGGTGCGCGCGCTGCGGGCCGCGCTGCTCGACCCCTTCGCCGCCGTGCGCCGCGAGAGCTGCGAGTGCGCCGCCCGCCTGGCGCGCGCCACGCCAGGTGCGGGGGGGCCGGGGGCGGGGGCTCGGGGGCGGGGCCGGGGGCGCGACCCCCACCACGCCCCTCCCCCGCCTGCCCCGCGCGGCCCCTCCCGGCGCTCCTTTCCTCCCGGGCGCTTTCCCATCCCGTGTTTCTCAAAATGCAGAACCGGCCTGGGGTGGGCCTGCCGCCCACCGGGGAGGCTGTGACTCGGGTGGGGGGGTTAAGGGAACCCACTTTGAGAAACACCGCTCCAGCCTTGGACTCCCTCCCGCCCTCAGTTCTCACCCGCCTTCCCCTCCGCCGGCACCGCTGTCCCACGTGGCGGGAGGAGCGTCCCTCCTGCTCCCCGCCAGTCCGCTTTCCGTTATTTTGGAAACGCGAGTCTCTCCCGAGGGCCCCTTTCCTCCAAGCAGCCATCGGCGCCCCTCGCCCTACCAGGCCTGGGTGCCAAGTGGTAGGGGAAGCGCTTAGTCCTGCGGGGAAGGCTTCCTGGAGGAGGGAGCATTGAAGGGGAAGTGGGTGCTGGGTGGTCTGCAGGGATAAGCGTGGCAGGTAGAAGCAAAGGGGAGGCCGAGGTGGCTGAAGGGAAGCAGGGGGGTTGGATGTAGTGTGAAGTGCAGTGGGGAGCCTGGAGGGCGCAGAGAAGGGGCCTGACAGGCTCAGGTTCTGGTAGACGGAAGGGTCAGGGGTTTGATTCCCGAAGGCAGGTACCTGGGTTGCAGGTTTGATCCCCATGTAGGAGGCAACCCATCAGTGTGTTTCTCTCGCATTGCTCCCCCCCCCCCAAAAAAAATCAATGGAAAAAACATCCTCGATTGAGGATTAACCAAAAAAAGATCTGTCTGGTGCTGGTGGAGAACAGATCACAGAGATGGCAACAGAGAGGCCTCGGGAGCCAGCTGGGGCCATCGCTAGTCCAGACTTAGATGCCCCTGGCTTGGACTGGGCGGAGCAGCCGCCATCAGGGATGGAGGGAGTGGAAGGGAGGCTGTGAAGGCAGAGCTGGCAGGATTTCCTGTTGAATTCGGTGAGGGGTGAGGGAGAGGAGGTTTGGGGGGACAGGAGACAGAGGAAGAACGGGCTTATGGCGACGTCATGTCGAGTTTAGATTCAATAGTGCAGGTCCTAGTGGAGCCGGGGAGGAGGCTGGGCTGGAGGTGGCCACTGGGAATTACAGCTGTTAATGCTTTTCCCATCGACCGGCTCCCACCTTGCTCCTGGTCTGTGCCCCTCCCAGTGCTGGGCCTGCAGCCGGGACCTTGGTGGGAGAGGGAGGAAGGCCCAGGGGGCAGGGGTTCATCCTGGGCACTTATGAGCTGGGCTGGGCCTGAGGCACACGGAGCAGCCCTGCTAACTGGCAGCCTCCCCCCCCCCCCCAGACCACTTCCACATGCAGTCTGAGTCTCTGATCGGCCCCCTGATGCAGAGCATCTCCCACCAGCACTGGAAGGTCCGGGTGGCCGTCATTGAGGCCACGGGCACGGTGATCCAGTTCGGCAACGGGAAGTCGGTGGACGACGTGCTTCCTCACTTCTCCCAGCGGCTGTTCGACGACGTCCCCCAGGTAACAGGAGGTCCCGGGGTCCCTCTCCTCCGCAGGAAGGGAGCAGTGCTGCGGGCTGGTGTCACTCACTGTTTCTTAAGATGTTACAACTAACGTCCCACATCAGCCCCAGGTTCCCACTTCTTAGAAAAACTGGGGAGAGCTGAGTCCTCTCGATACATTTATTATTCTTAATCCCAAATTGATACATTTGTTATTCTTAACCCCAGAGGACTGTTACCTTTTAGGAGAAAAATCTCGCTGTGTCTTCGTAGTTTACAGTTGTATCTTTAATGTGCCCCCCCCCAAGGCGGGCCTGGTGGAAAAGCCACAGTGGTTGGCACCAGGCCTGGGAGGAGGCGGAGAGACGGGGTAACTTGTTACATGGGGCTTTAGGTTGAGCAAAAGACAGGCAGGTGGAGCTAGGAATACTGGCCTTTTTGTTAGCAGAAGCCAGCTCGGGGCATGTTAGCTTATAAAACGTCACAGAGGCAGAGGGAAGGCTGCAGCAGGCAGGCTGTGTCCCCAAGGGAGGAGACATGAAGGGAAGGAGTGCTCAGTGGGGAGAAAGTGCCCCTGCCATTGGCTGTAATGCCCACTGAGTGGCGGCCTGGCCCCTGCCCCGGGCGGTGGGAGTGTTAGCCACGTGCACAGAGCACTGCGTCCGGCCGCTCCCATGTCGTGTAACTCACAGAAGTTTGTCACATCTGCTGCTTTCCCTGCCCTGAGGTCTGGAGCTTGTGTGACGCGCTCAGGGTCACCCAGCTGGAGCGAGCCTCCAGGCCCAGGCCTGGTGACACCAGGCTACTCTCTGGGACTGCCCTGCCTCCCAGCCACAGGCACACTGCCTGTTCTTCCCAGTTACTTTGCATGTTTTTTTTAAATTGGAGAGGAAAGGAGAGGAAGAGAGAGAAACATCAATGATGAGAGTCATTGATTGGCTGCCTCCTGCACTCCCTTTACTGGGGATCGAGCCCATGACCTGGGCATGTGCCCTGACCAGGAATCAAACCACGATCTCCTGGATCATAGGTTGGTGCTCAGCCATTGAGCCACACCGGCCAGGGTACTTTGCTTTATTTTTTAAAACAGCTTTATTAAGCTATAACTCACATACCATACAATTCATTTAAAGTGTTCAATGTTTTTGATGTAGTACATTATTTTTAAAATTTTGGGTAGAATACATGGAACATAAAATTTGCCGTTTTAACCACTTTTAAGCATACAGGTCAGTGGCATTAAGTACATTCACAGCGTTGTGTGTTCATCCCCACTGTCCAAACAGAAACTATGACCATCACGCAGTAGCTCCCTCTCCTCGCCCCCAGCCTCTGATAACTAGTCTTGGTGTCTCTGAGTCGTCTGTTGAAGACGTTCCCTGCAGTGGAATCACTGTGCTCTGCGGGTGCTGTTTCTCACGAGCACCGTGTGTTCAGGGTTCAGCGGTGTTGTGGCCCATGCAGTGCTTCCTTCCCTGTGAGGCTGAGGAGTGTCTACGGCACAGATACGGCTTTGCCTGTCTCCTCGGGCATCTGGGACGCAGGTGTTTCCACCTTTGGCTGTTGTGGATGCTCCTGCTGTGGACATGGGTGTGGAGCTGCCAGCTCTCATCCCTGCTGTGCTTTGGGTCTCGCCCTGGCCCGTGGTAACTGTTGAGCACGCTGAAGAACTGCCAGGCTGGTTTCCACAGCGCTGCACCACCCTGCACCCCTTCATGTCTCTACGGTCTCGCACACTGTGGTTTCCCGGGTTTTGTTGGTTTGTTTGGGGTCATCCACGTTGGTGTGGTGGTGTCTCATGGTTTTGATTTGTGTTTCTGTAACAGTAGTGACGTTGAGCATCTTTTCATGTGCTTGTTGCCACATTGTGTATGTTACATGTCATGGCATTCAACTTGCACAGCTCTGTTAGCACGTGTGGACAGACAGACTGAAAGGGAGAGCCCCGGCCTCTGCCCCCAGGTCCCAGAGCTGCAGGGGCCAGAACAAGCAGGCTCTGCTGGAGCCACCCTGAGCAGCCCACCCCAAATTCAAGCGGGTGCTGCTGGGGCCCAGGCCCACAGCCAGCTCGACCCCCTTTGCGGAAACGCCCGCATATTCATCGCCTCCCGTCAACAGCCCTGGGCAGCAACTGGCCCCATCCTCGGGTGGGACAGTGCTGTGCTGTCTCCCATTCCTGCGCTCCCCAGACCAGGTGCAGGCTAGGCTTCACCCGGGCGACATCTCTGTCCCTCCTGCTTCCCTTCACTGATAATGTAGGGCACCCACATCCCCTCTCAGGCTCTGCCCTCAGGGAGCTAGACCTAGGGCACCTGGTGCTTTTTAAGCTCATTTCTTCCCTGTGGCAGGTAAAGTAGGTAGAGGTGCCCACGTCACCTTTTCAGATGGCCAGCAGCAGAACTGAAGGTGCCCCGCTGGCTTCCCCAAGAATCCCAGCAGGTGCCCACACAAGACTTTGCAAACCCCATTTTGCTCAGCAGCGTGAGATTTTGGTCTTACCAGTGGAGGATCAGGCCGGAGCCCAGAGAACTTGGGCTGGACCATCAACCGTGGCCCCAACACTTCCTCTCCAGGCCTGAGAGGTGGACTGCGAGCCAAGCGAGCCCCAGGAGCTGCTCTGGGGCCCGGGCTTGGCAGCTCACCTGGTGGGCTGTGCTCCATGACCGTGCCCCACGCTTGCCTCAGTGTTGCCTGCCTGTGTGACCCTTGCCCTCTGTCACATGCAGGTCCGACAGGCAGTGACCCGTGTGGTGGGGGGCTGGCTGCTGAAGCTGCGGGACCGCTATTCCTTCTTCCACAAGCTCATCCCACTGCTGCTCAGCAGCTTCGACGACGAGATGCCGCACATCGCGTGAGTGACATAGCAGCTGCCAGCCTCTGTCCCGGTGCTGGGAGGCGGGTGCTGCCCACCTTGCCCCCCTCTGCTGCTGCAAGTGCAGCTCCCTCGCTGCTGGTGGTCAGGGACCCGCCTGTCCTGAATCGTCACTGACAATGGGAGTCCACTGACAACGGGAGTCCTGTCCTTGGCTCGGGGTCCCTGACAGAGCCCACCCCCTGCCCTTAGTCTGTGTGAGGTCACCTGGCATAAAAGGGCTCTGTGATTTTTAAAATATAATTTTGCCTTTTTAATACTTTGGGTACATGCATAGGATTCAGCTCCTAGTCCTGTTGGTAAAGGGATCAGATGCCCAACAGAATTGGTCAGTTCTCAGGAGACACTCGGCACCAGATCCCTCCCAGGCCCTCCCTGTGTCTGTCTGTCCTGCAGGCACGAGGCCGCCAGCCTCTGCAAGCCCCCCTGACCATGTTCCTGTGTCTGTCCTGCAGGCACGAGGCTGCCAGCCTCTGGGAGGAGGTCGGCCTACAGTGGCAGGAGGAGAACAGGGAAGACCTCAAGGACAAGCTTGACTTCGCCTCTCCCCCTCCCGCCCATCACCCCTCGCCAGGTAGGTGCACCCTCCCCAGGACAGTGACAGCGACGTGGGTGGACAGCCTGGGAGAGTCTCTCCAGCAGATGGGTGTGGAGCCCAGGCTGCAGCGGCTGAGAGCCGGGAGGTGCTGTGGGGGACTCATGTCCTCGGCCTCAGGAAAGGCTGTGGGGTCCTCCCCGCCCCCAGGGCTAGCGCTGTTGTGAAGAGGCTCCCTCAGGTGTCTGGGTGCCCACGGCAGGCGCTCCCTGGCTCCCATGGGAACCTCACCCGGGTGAGGCCCCAGGTGCAAATGCAAGGTCAGCAGTAGCCGCTGCTGCTGCTGGAGAAATTTTGGAAACAGGCGGTACTTTGTCATTTACCAAAACAGCTGCTTCTGTAAGCTTCAGGTAGAGCAAACAAGCCACAGGGAAGGTGAGAGCCTCTTTTTGGGGTGATTTCCGCATCCAGAACAAAGGCTCTGACTGTCGAGTAGGACACAGTGCTATTCAGACATGAGACCCACGCGGCCTCGCTGGTCTGTACAAGCCTGAGGTTCCTGTCCAATCCTCCCATCTCTGTCGCCCCTCCGACTACACATGGTCCCAGACGGCCGTCCAGTGTCCTTGGCCACATGAAGTGTCCTCACCAGTGCTGACGCTGGAGCTGCAGCGTCCTTAACAGTCCCGCTGCAGAGAGGCAGGCATGCGACACAGGCTGGGACGACGTGGACCTCGGAGGGAGCTCAGCAAGGACAGAGAGGGTGGGCCAGTGCGCATGGGGCCGGCTGTGCACCCTGAGGCCCAGAGGACAGTGATGCTCAGAAATGGTTTCAGTTGGAGCAGAATAAACTTACCTGGGTCACAGTCACAGTTGTGCAGAAGCACGAGGTTTTGTTAGATTTTTGAAATTTTCTCCTAAAGTTATTTTTTCTTCCCTAAAATTTGAATTTTAAATCTGGTTTCAGATTTTTTTTTTAAACACTATTTTACATGTCAGCTCATATTAGCCTCGTTCTCAAAACCTCGCCATGGACCCCACCAGCTTCTCCCCTTGGGCCCTGGGACGTGCTTCTCCCCAGACTACACTCCATTCCTCCGAACAGGCCGACTTTTTAAATCATGACGTATCCACATGAGTAAATTCCCCCTTTCCTGGTAGGGCTCTTAGAGTTGACAAACACAGCCCTGTGACCTGGCGCCTGCTGCAGCCCCAGGTGGCCCTGTGGCACCCCCTGCGCCCCTCTAGCTGCCTCGCACTTTCTCCCCGTGGTTCTGCCTTTTCTCAGACGCCCTCCTGTCTGGGTCTCGGTGTGTGAGGTGTGGTTCCTCACTGCTGGTGGTTGTGTTCCATCTGTGGGCGTCGCGAGTCTGTGTCTCTCTCTCCACTTGAAGGACATTTTGGTCGTTTCCAGTGTTGGTGATTTCCCACGAGGCCGATGTCCGCACTTGCACACCGGTCCTGTGCGACTGTCCTCAGGGCAGGTGCTGAGCGGTGGGGTGGGGCATGGTGGGCTGGGTGCTGGCTGCACCGTGTGTGACTACAGGGCCTGCAGCTGTCCCAGGCACTGTCGTTTGCCTCCTCCGGCTCCCATGGCTCGTGGGGTGGTGAGTGTGTCACCTCTTCTTTGATGTGCAGCAGGATCCCGTAGGGGTTTTGAGTCGGGTCCTTTGCTCTCCTGTTAAGGAGTTTCGAGACTCTGTGTACGTCCTGGACACGGTCCCTTGTCAGACCTATGTCGTGTGGCTCTTCTCTGCTAGTCCCCAGCTGGTCCCCACCTTGCGGCGTGGTGGGCACTGTGCCCTCCTCAGTGTCTTCTCCTCCCTCTCGCCTGCCTCACTCCCCTCTCACTGACATCCTGCTGCTTCCGAGTAAAAACCTCTGCTCTCCAAGAGGCAGGCTAGTCTGTGCCTGTGTCTCAGCACCTGGGACAGGTGCGCCAGGTGCAGAGTCAGCTCGGCAGGTATCGGCCGAGTGGGTGCTGTGTCCTCTCTCACCTGTGAGACAGATGGTCTGGTTGTGTGGCTGAAGCACAGATGAGCTTTGACAAGGGAACAACTCGCTGCTGAGAGACTGCACTCCAGCATCACACCTGTCAAACAGGTATGCCTGGGTCAGATCTGATCCAAGCCGGATCTCTCCTCCTAAGAAAATAGGTATGAATTTCCTGTTACAACACTGAAATAAACCCCCACCTTTGAAGCGAAGCCGCAGGCGAGACTATTGGCAGGGCCTCGTCTGTCTTCCAGTCGGGTGTTCACCTGACCAGGTGCTCCTCCTGTGAGGAGATGCTGGGCACCCTTGGCAAGTGTCTGCACTCTCATCTGCAGCAGAGCGAGGGTGACAGGTTCTGGGGGCTCTTCTGCCTCGAGGTCGTCCTCTGCAAAACTGTTTTCCTTGGAAATGCTTGAGTGGAAGGAAGCCCGTCCTCACAGCGGGCACTGGCCGCAGGCCTTTAACAGGAGAATAGAGCTGGCTTTCTAACCCGTTTTCAAAGTAAGCCGAGTTCCAGTGAATAGTACCATTGTGAGAGGACTGCGTCCTACATAATGCCTCTGTGTTCCCAGGTTCTGCCCGCATGCTCACGGGCTCCACTTTGCTGTATGTTTCATCCAGGTGTTTGGAAGGTATCAGGAAAGGGGCCTGAATAGCTGTCAGAAATGTTACGCTATGCAGAGAAAAGGAGGGAGCGCCCGAGGAGAGGTGGCTGGGGGGGCAGGTGTGCCCCGCGGGGAGCCCGGCAGGTATGAGCTCCGAATGTGAGGAAGACGGGTAATTGCCCACTGTCGGGCAGGAAAGGGACAGGGCCCCTGCCATCCAGCAGCCGCCGTAGTGCCTGGTTCATGTACACAGGCCCCAAACTCTGTCTCTGACCAGGAGCGCTAGGCCCAGATGGGAAAGGGGCTGGTCCCTGGCAGAGAGTCAGGCCAGGTCTCAGGTCCAAGCATGTGATCCCCCCTCTCAACCCCTCGACCCCACACAGAGGGTAGGTCGACCCCTAAGTGCTCCCTGGGCTCTGCTTCTGTACATGCAGAAGCTCCTGCTGAGCACAGCGCCAGCCTGCCTGCTGTGAGGGCTTCCGAATCCAGTCCCAGCAGACCCGCCAGCGGACTTGGGGAAACAGATTAAAAAATCGATGGTCTGCCCTCGCCAGTTTGGCTCAGTGATTAGAGCTTTGGCCGGCGGACTTAAGAGTCTCGGGTTTGATTCTGGCCAAGGGCAGGTACCTCAGTTGCGGGATGATCCCCAGTTGGTGCATGTGGGAGGCAGCCAGTCATGTTTCTCTCCCTCCCTTCCTCCCTCCCTCCCTTTCACTCTCTCTGAAAAGCAATGGAAAAAATATCCTCAGGTGAGGGTTAAAAAAAAAAATTGATGGTCTGTTTTTCTGTTTGCGGTTAAACTACGCTTAGTCCAATCGTGCAGACAAGATGCTGAGTTAGTGTTCTGCATGCTTTCCGAATGCTTCTGGCCCTCTTGTCTATTTTCTGCTGATCTTTCCCTGATCTGAGAGGCTGGGAGACGTGCTTAAATTGTCTCCTTGAGCTTTTGTTTGTGAAAGTGCTGCCATTGTGTTTTCAAAGAGAAGATTTGTGAGTAATGCTGAGCTTCCTGGGCTCCTGAGGGCCGTCTATAGTCTGGACAGGCAGGTCCTCATCCTCGGACCGCAGGGCACCTCCTCAGACCTTCTCAGGGCTCCATCTGCTGCCGGGTAAAGAGCTCACCTTATGTCTGCATCAGAAGTGACCAGCTCTCGCCCGGCCCGCATGGCTCAGCGGTTAAGCATCGACCTAGGATCCAGGAGATTGTGGTTCAATTCCCAGTCAGGGCACATGCCCGGGTCGCGGGCTCGATCCCCAGTCGGGGGCGAGCAGGAGGCAGCTGATCAATGACTCTCATCATTGATGTTTCTCTCTCTCTCTCTCCCATTCTCTCTCTGAAATCAATAAAGATATATATATATTTTTTTAAATTAAAATGACCAGCTCTGCAGAGGAGCCTGGAGGCGCAGACTCAGGACCCCCTTGCCTACGGCACCAAGGCTCCGTGGGCAGCTGCTGCGGGAGGCAGCTCGGCAACTTCCCAGAACATTCCTGTGCTCTTAGCGTGGGCTCCAGCCACTGCCTCCAGCACGCGGCAGAGTGAGGCCTGTCCTCCCTGGATGTGTGTGCCCGTCCACAGCAGCCCCAACCGAAGTGACCCGGGGTCCCTCCACTGAGGGCTGGTCGCTCTGTGCACAGGTGTTATCTGGCCATAGCAGGAATGAAGTTATGATACACGCCACAGCATGGATGGGTCTCAAAGACACGCTTAGTGAAAGGAGCTCATTTATGTGAAATCTCTAGAAAAGACAGCTGTTGGCACAGATTGACCCTGTGAATTTCAAGGTTATTTTTATCTTTTTAATCTAGAGAACCGCCCAGGGTTGGGCTGTCGGGAGCTTGTCTTTAGAAACCTCTTCAAGATCCTTCCCGCCATCTGTCACGACATCACCGACTGGGTGGCGGGGACCAGGGTGAAGTCTGCGCAGCTACTAGCAGTGCTGCTGCTCCATGCTGAGGACCACATCACGCAGCACCTGGAGGTCCTGCTCCGGACCCTGCTCCTGGCCTGCACAGACGAGGAGCAGGCGGTGGTTAGAAGTGTGAGTACCTTCCCCTCATGCTCGGGGAGCTCTGGCCCAGAGCGTGCATTTCACCCTCTAGGTCAGCAGGTCTGTGAACTGCCCCACAGCTGAGACCAGGGTACTCCTGTCCCCCAACGGCCCCACCCCAGCCCCACCCTGATCTACTCTCGCCCTTTGCCACCATCTGAGAGTGGTAGGCAGGTGGAGTCCCACATCTTGGCCTTTGGGGTTGCTATTCTCACATCCTGATGCCTGGAGTCGCCCAGCTGTGCACCAGCCACCCAGCGTGCAATTCACCTGAGTCGGGGACCCACCAGAACGGAGCCCTCCCACCAGCCAGGCCCTCTGCCTTACAAGTCGATAGTGTCAGCTCTCTCAGGGAGGGTCAGAGGGAAACCAGAGCCTTTGATTTACTAGGGTTTGAGCATGTACCAGAAGAGACACTCTCGAGACTTTTCCGGGTGGGAAGCAGAGGTGCCGGGTGGGGGGAGGAGTCCTGCAGCCCCTCAGCCCTGCACTTTCTCCACAGTGCACAAGGTCCGCAGAGCTGATCGGGACCTTTGTCAGCCCAGACGTCTTTCTGACGCTGATCTGGCCGATGCTGAGGAAGTCACCCTCTGCCTCTGGCCTCCTGGTCCTCGCTGCGGTCATCCGGGGCTGCCCGAGGGAAGCGCTCCGGCCGCACCTGAAGGCCATCACCACAGAGCTGGCCAGCGCTCACATCCGTCAAGGCTCCGAGAACGTAAGCATGGGAACAAGTGTGAGCAAGTGGGGACGAGTGGGGAGTGCGTCATGTTATCCTGGCAGTTTCCAACCTTGTTCATCTCACGGCACACGAACGGGTCACTAAAATCCTGCGGCACACCGAAAAACACCATTGTTGTGTCTCTGACCAAAAAAAAAAAAAAGGTATAATTTTGATTCATTTGCACCGGACAGCTATTATGTTGGCTGTTGTCATTTTTTTATTTGGCAATCTAAGGGAAAGAGGTCAGTGCCCTTTACTAGATAGTCAGGTGCTGCGTGTGTTAAAATTCCTGCGTCACACCAGCTGAAAATCACTGTGTTATCAGATGGACGTGTCACTGCCAGTTACTGTCTGAACATAACTACTGGTCACTATAGCACGTCCAACCGGGACCATCTGACCAGCAGTGCTGGCCAGGGTGCTGCCCTGATCCTGGCCTGTTTGGGACCCATGTGCCTCCTGTCTCATTACGCTCCATTCAGCATGGTGGCCATTTAAATTTAAATCAATTAAAAATGCAGTTCCTCGGTCACACCCGCCACGTTTTAAGTGCCCAAGAGCCCCGCGTGGCCAGTGCTGCCATGGTTGTGCTCGAGCCCAGAGAGGGCCGCCCAGCGGGCAGCTTTGGCGGAGCCCCTTCCCACGCCCTGAGGGGAAGCTGCAAGCCCCCCTCTGCCGGCCCACACTGTGCTTCCTGCAGGTGGCGTCGTCATAGCACCCGGGCTTTCGTTCATGCGCTGAAACAAGGGCCTGATGGTGTGGCTGTCACAGATCTGTTTCCCTTTCAACTGAGCGGTAAATCCGTAATGTCTGAAGCTGAAACAGTCTGGGTAGTTAGGCTTCATCGTGTGGAATAATTTATAATTGTTTGCTATTGAAGAAAAAATGATGTTTTTGTTGGGCTATGCTGGGCGTGGCCCTCCGGGTCCTTCTGTAGGGAGAGCAGAGCTGCCTCACGTGGTCTGTCCAGACAGCGCCAGCTCCATACGTGACCGTGGCTGCTGTGGCCACAGAACTGGGCCTGGGGAGGGGGACCAGCGGCTCCAGGCTCTGGCCGGCGCCTGTGCGCTCAGCGTCCATGCCCATCAGGTCCTCTGTCGCTGCCCTTTCTCTGGCATCAGAGTGAGGACACAGGTCAGTCGATGACGAACGTTTTAGTAAAAGTTTCCAGAGCCCAGAGTAGAGGTGACACCTTGGAAGGGGTGGGGTGGGCTGTCGTGTCTGCTCTGGGGGCTTTAACCACGTTTCCATTTGTCGCAAACCCATTTCTGACATAATCGTCCGACCTGCGTACGTTCAGCATTTGTGCTCACAAGTGGTTCTGAGAATGATTCTGGCCTCTGGGTGCTGATGTGCAAGCCAGGAGCGTTTTTCCTGGAAGGGCATAACTGAGACTGTGTGTTGCTGCTTAGATACTGTCTCACGGGCTCTAGCCAAGAAAATGTAACTTCGCGTCTCAGTGTTGTTACAGGAGAGTTTAACCCCTTAACCCGGAGTGCAGATTGGGTGATAGGTCCCTCGGGTGTCAGTGTTTTCCGGGAAAGTTCTCATGACTTTTTAAAGACAGAGAAATGCACCCTGGCCGGTGTGGTTCAGTGGTTAGAGCATCGGCCTGCGCACTGAAGGGTCACGGGTTCCGTTTCTGGTCTGGGGCACGTACCTGGGTCGCAGGCTCTATCCCCGGCCCTGGTCAGGGCTCACGTGGGAGGCAGCCGATCGATGTGTCTCCCTCACATCGATGTTTCTCTGCCCCCACCCCACCCCCCGTTCCACTCTCCCTAGAAAAATCAACGGGAAAAATATCCTTGGGGGAGGATTAACAGAAAAAAGAAGGAAAGACGCCTCTCTAACAAAGTCCCATCGCACGAGTGTCTCGAGATGCGCCCAGCCCTGCGCGGGCCAGGGAGCCAGCGTGAAAAAACTGAGACGTGCATTCGACTCCTCTGGACAGACTGAAACGTCCGGCACCTCAGTCGTGGGCAGAGGCACCCTGCCCTGACCCGGACACGCGTGTGTGCCGCCGTGGGTGCATGTGTACCTGTGTGAGCACGTGTGTATGAGTGTACGCGAGCGTGTGAGCGTGCGTGTGTGCATGTGTCCTTAGGAAGTAGCTTATGGTTTCTACAGTTACCTTCAGTAGCTGTAAGAACAGGCCACAAATGTCTTTCTAGAACAACCTGAAATTTGAAAGCTCCCGTGTGAACCAAAGGGTCCTAGGGAGCTGGAGCCGCAGGTCTGGGCTTGGCACTGGCAGCCCCAGGTGTCCCGGCCAGCGTTCGCCTGGGGCTCAGGCAGGGAGCATCCTCCTCTTTGAAATGTTTGTTTAGTGACAGGTACCTGACGTGAGGAAACTGTGATAACATCGGGGTAATTCACTCGTCCTGTTTAGCCAAAGGGCACAGGCGTGCAGGCTCCGAGCTGCGTCACTGGAGAACTTCCCGCACTTTCCCGGGCCTCGGGGCTCAGGTGACATTGTTTCAGGAGCAGCCTCACCGGGAGTCTTTCTTTTTCACTCTGTGCCTCTGTAGGCAGATGGTGGAAGTTCTCTAGTTAAACACAGAGAACTCTGTACCCTTCCCTCCGAGCGGCTGCCATGGTCGCGGCAGGTGGCGCTTATGGGCATGGGAGGCTCTTCCCGAGGGCCAGCGTCCACACAGCTCTCACAAAGTGAATTCCTCTTTATTTCAGTGGCTGCTCCTTAAATATATATTATAGGTCATTTTAAAAATTAGACAGAAATCATATCCTCAAAAAATCAACCAACCAGTCCAGGCTTAAAAGAAATTAGGCTGTAGGGAAAGTCAGGATTCGAACGTCAGCACCCCTCTGTGGCTCCTCGCGGGAGTGGGGCGTCCAGGACCTGCAGGCAGTGACGACGGGATCGGCCCAGCACCGCGTCACCGTGTCCCGCATTGATCAGGAAGCGGTTTTTGTACCATACAATTTTGTTTATTTTTGTTAAGACCTAGTATTACAGAATTACTCTAAAATGCACGTAAGTCGAGTAGAGGGGGCCTGTGGGACCGCCGCCCACGCTCCTGCAGTCCTGTCTGCCTTCCGCCTTTTCCTTGGTTCGGGGGAAGCTGGGGTGTTTTGAAGCAAATCCAAGATGCCCAGTCGTTTCACTAGTCAATGCTTCATCACTAGTCAGTGTCACTAACAGTAAGAACTTTTAAAAACGTAGCTAAAGTGCCATTAAGCAATTAACTAAATTAACTTGAACTTGTTATTCTCAGTCTGTATGCAGTTGCCAGTTGTCTAAAAAATGGCTCTTATGGTTGACAGGCTGGACTCCGTGGCCTGGCACCGTGGAGTTGTTCCTGTGGCTCGTGGTGGTGTGGCCATGGCCTCATGTAGGCCTGGGGCCGGGTGTGGGAGGTGGGCAGCGGCCCAGGACCGTGGCTGACGTGCTCCTCACTCTGTTCACAGCACCGTTACGGGGAGAACCTGCTGCTGTGCGTGCAGGCCCTGCTGTCCGTGTGCCGCGAGGACTGCCGAGGCTGCGGCCTGCAGCTCATGGAGGTTCTGGTGACCGTGATGGCCTTCACAGGTGCCGCAGGCCTTGGGGACAAGGTGAGCCTGCTGGAGACTCTCCTGCTTGGCCACGTGGCGATGGCACCATCCCTGAGCAGAACGGAACCATGTCTGTAAATCTCGGAAAGACGGGAGACGAGTCCCTCCCGAGCTGGCCTTGGATACACAGGGCCTTAGGTGCCCTGCAACTGCCAGTTTACCTCTGTATCTCAGAGTGAAGACAGTCTGGGCGTCAGCTGCAGAGAGGTGGGAAGGAGGCGTCCCACCCAGCCCTGAGGTTGAACGTGCTAAAACACATGCGGAAGCTCTGGAGAGAGATACTGGCGTGATTTTCCTATGCAATTGCAGGCCATCTGCGCTGTCCCGTTGGCCCTGCATTTAGGCTTAAAACGCTGACGTCTGTTGCCCACAGGCCTGGGTGCTGCTTCTCCAAGAGCCGAGGCCACGATGCCATGTCCAGGAGGCACATCTCCATCCCCCTCCTTTCTCAGGGCCTCTTTAAACCTATTTTATTTCTATTTTTAAAATCCACCTTTTCAGAGGCCGAGTGTTAGCAGTCAGCTTGTCACTGCGGGGCCGTGAGTACTAGTAACAGCCATCAGCTACGGGTCTGCAGATAGTCCTGGCAGCAGCCACACGGAGCCCAGGACCATCCTGATTGCTCACCCCCTGAGGAGGAGCCGGGAGGGGCAGTGTGGTGTCGCCCATCTTCCTTCACCCTGTCCAGGGCATCAATTACTGTCACCCAAGGGTCTGTCGGGGTGACAGCTGAGCAGAGAGGATGCCAGGGGGTAGGCTCCATGAACATAGTTTAAGTCTGTTCAGTTTAGTTTCCTGGAGCCCCTGGTGCCCCCCAGCTCCGCCCTGCAGAAGCATGAGGACAGCTTCGGAGGACACCTGCTGCTCTCACAGAGGGGGCCCCGGCTGAGCGTCGCAGTGAGTGACGCTGGTCTGTGTCATTACCGGGGGTGCAGCCGGCACCTGCAGTTCTAGGTTCCTGGGACATGCTTCCAGGAATTTACACTGGTCCTCCTCACAGGACGTGGCCATGGTTCAGCTGGTCGTCCCAGCAGGACATGGCCCGAGAGGGGCTCTGAGCCATGAGGAGGAGATGGTCCCAGCCTGTGACTTGCATCTTCCAGGTTCAGGAGACCATGGACACGCTGGCCACAATGGAGAGTGGAGGTGACAGCCAGGACCTCTACCGTGAGCACGTGGGCCCCCTCCTGGAGTGGCTGGCCGGGTCCCAGCGGGACTGGACCGTGCACTCCCCAGAGCTCTTGCAGTTCAGCGTACTGGTCACCCACGCAGGTGAGCCCCCTTCCCCTGTGAACCAGAGTGCCCCAGGTGAGCTGTGCTGAGCTGAGGTTACTGTTTAAACGTCACTCACAGTCACTGTCATCTTCGGGGAAGGACTGCCTTAGGAACAAAACCTTAACTTTTGAAACACTGAGAACATTGGGCCGGAGGTGGGAGTATAGCTGAGTCACCCAGCAGTTTTCATGGCTCTTGCTCTGCAGAGCTGGGCACAAGCAGTCAGAGGTGAGTGGCTGCAGGAGCCTGGGACCTGCCTTTCGGGCAGGTTCTCCCTGGCCTCCCAGTCAGGCCTTTCCTGGATGGGCAGAGCCGGCTCTGATTCTCTGTCACAGGTGGGGCGCACACCTCAGAACCCAGAGGTTTTCAGTGAGAAGTTCTGATGACTTAATGCACACGTGTGGGCACAAAGTAGATTTAGTCGTGAAGCAGTTCCCTCCTGTTGTTGTTATTGGTTATTGTGTTATTTCCATACGCACGGCCATAGCCTGCTCTTGCCCCCCCATGACTCCTCTTCCAGATGGGTAGGAAGTTGTAGAGCATGTGTGTGTGAGTGCATGCATGTGCACGGGCGGGTGTGTGCATGCGTGTGCATGGGCAGGTGTGTGCATGTGTGTGCTGGAGGTGTATGCATGGGCGGGTGTGTGGAGGTGTGTGCATGCATGTGCACGGGCGGGTGTGTGCATGCGTGTGCATGGAGGTGTGTGCATGTGTGCATGGGCGGGTGTGTGGAGGTGTGTGCATGCATGTGCATGGGCGGGTGTGTGCATGCATGTGCATGGAGGTGTGTGCATGTGTGTGCATGGGCGGGTGTGTGGAGGTGTGTGCATGCATGTGCACGGGCGGGTGTGTGCATGCGTGTGCATGGAGGTGTGTGCATGGGCGGGTGTGTGGAGGTGTGTGCATGCATGTGCACGGGCGGGTGTGTGCATGTGTGTGCATGGGCAGGTGTGTGGAGGTGTGTACATGCATGTGCATGGGCGGGTGCGTGCATGTGTGTGCATGGAGGTGTGTACACGCGTGTGCACAGGCGGGTGTGAGGAGGTGTGTGTGGGCCGGTGTGTGCATGCGTGTGCGTGGGCGGGTGTGTGGAGGTGTGTGCACGGGTGGGGGGAGTGTAGTCTCAGAGGAAGTATAACCACTTAACACCGTGCTCTGGGAGTGTAGGTGATGTTTGCTTTCCTGTTTATTCTTTATTTTTCTGTATTTTCCAAGTTTTCTGTAATAAGCATGTACTGAGATGAACAGAAAACAGGATTAAATATTTACTATGAAAATTCCTTCAATTCCATATTTACAGAAGTTCTGTAAGAAGATAACACTTTCAACTTAATTGTAAAACATTTAAACATAGAGAAACGTAACTTCTTAAACTTTGAAAAGATGGGGGGAGAGGCAGGTTCGCAACCAGAGCAGAGCAGGAGGGAGACGGGGCGTTTGCAGCAGATCGGGCGTGAGGCCCGAGCGCGTGGACAAGCCGGACGCCGTGTCCGGGCTGCGTGAAGTTAGCGCCGCTGGTAAGCAGGCAGAAAGATGCAGCCTTTAGTGATAAAGGCTGTCGGTTGGAACCGTGTCACACTCACGAGAACCCGTCCCGAGGAAACAACGCTAATTGCAGGGAAAGCCAGGTCCTAGGAAATAGTCAGTGGGGCGCGTTGAGTAGCAGAAATCGGAAGGGGCCCAGGAACCTGCGGTGGCCTCCGTGCGCGCCCTGGCGGCCTTCAGAGCAGCCCGAGGAAACACGCTGGACGTGCAGCAGAAAGCGGCTGCGGGGGCGGCACACGCCTCCCACGGGCCCGTGCTAGGGGCACGCGGAAGGGTCCCGGAAGTGTCTCTAGTTTGGGGGATTTGTTTTTTTAACATTCTGAATGCCAGGGGCCCACCTCAAACACCCCACAGACCCCTCCTGCGTCCATGGGCGGGTGGCCGGTGGCCTGTCCCCTCTGTCTCCAGCAACGACATTGACCATGACTGTTACATTCCCTTCTCTGTTTGAGCCAGAAAACGCCTGTTTCCGGTTGGTTAAAATGTGGAGAGAGGTTAAAAAAAGGGCAGAAGTGACTCCAGGAGAGTGCAGCCCTGCAGCTGGGGGCCTGTGTCCTGGAGCCCCCAGGCGGGACCTGGCTGCCCTGCCTGGGCATCAGGCCTCCAGGGAGGTCCGGTCCTCTAGGTCAGCCGACCTGGAGGGAGGGCACCAGGTGGGGGGAGGGCAGGGATGGGGTCCCCAGGGGACCCCACCCGACCGTCCACTCCATGAGTCCCACTAGCTAGGCTTCCCGCTGGGCCCTGCTGAGGTGCCTGGAGGATAGGAAAGTTCTGCCCTTGGTGGACCTGGGGGTTTGGAGATGCCCATCCCTCAGGGTTTAAGTCGCTTTGCCTGCTGCCCTCGGAGTCATCACCTGTCAGCCAAGCACTCTGAGCTGGGGTTCAGAATGACCTTTCTCAATCCAGAAAGAAATCAGCTGTTGGCACAGGGCCTGGCGCAGGGTGGGGGGCATCCTGTGACTCGAAGCTCATGTGCACCATCACGGCTCCCGCCCGTGCACATGCATGCACACACCTCCATGCACATGCGTGCACACACACACACATGCTCTACAACTTCCTACCCATCTGGAAAAGGAGTCATGGGGCGGCAAGAGCAGGCTAGAGTTGTGCGTATCTGAGGCCCCAGATGTGAGTCCGTGGCCTGTGTGTGAGATCCTGGTGCGGCACTCAGGGAATCGAATCATTTCTTCGAGTAACAGCCTGAAAAGGGAGGGTGGCTGCCAGGCTCGGGGCAAACATTAAGCACCTTGCAGATTCTCAGTAATTGATTTTGGTTGATATTTAACACATTGTTTGACTTTAGTTTTTTAATCTGGGAATATGTAAGAAAATAGAAAGTTTACGAGCTGAACGTTTGGGGGGGTGTTAAATGGTCTCGGTTACTTTTCTTTGATAATCACGTCCGTGGTCCCTGCAGCTGTGGTGCTGGCTGCCTGTAGTGCCCCGGCTCCCGCCTCCGACAGGGCAGGAACGGCCGCTCTTGTGTTCCAGGCCCAGCCCTCGGGGAGGCGCTGCCCCACCTGGTCCCCATCCTCCGGAGCTGCCTCCAGCCGGACAGAGACCCACAGATGCGCCTGAAGCTCTTCTCGGTCCTGTCCAGGGCGCTGCTGAGAGCAGAGGAGACCCTGGACTCCCAAGGGTATGCGGGCCCCACCTCTGCTGCCCTGCCCTGCTCCACCCCACCCGGGCTCTCCCGGGGAGGGGCCCCCTCCTCCCCCCGCACACGGAGGGAGGTCTGCATAGTGAGGCACTAAATCAGTCCTTTTAGTGTGGTCATTAAAATTCCATTGAGTGAAAAAGTTTTAGGGAACATTAACTATTAATGGTTTATCTATTAGCTGTTCTCAGTTTAAAAGCCTTTGGGTACCTTTCAACCCTAACAAAGGATGGTTGAGTTTTGTTGGTGGTGGGAGCCTCTGAAAGAGCTTCAGGCAGCAGCCGGGCTGCCGGCTCTGTGGCTGTGAGGTGAAGGGAAGGAGCCAGAGGCCTGACGTCAAAAGGGCTGGGCCTGCAGACGCCCATCTTGCTGCGGGGCAGGGACCCTTCAGGGCCCATAGGTCCCTTTGTTAGATCCATGGACCTGGGTTGAGTAGGGCTGCAGGCCCGGCTGGCTCAGGTTGGCGCTGTGGGCTGTGGGCTGTGGGGACCATCCCCCGAGGGAGCAATCAGAGCAGAGCCCTGCGTGTGGAGGTAATGTGACGTTTCCTGCAGAGATGATGGGGTCGCCCACACTTCCCTTCTCTGATGTCACACTGGTCTCTCCCGGGAGGGCCACCTCCTCCAGGTTCTTCAGCCAGGTTAGGGGACCACCTTGGAGGACAGGACACAGGGCTGAGTCTTTCCAGGAAACATCTCCTGTGAATCGCTTTGCAGGAAGCAGCTCTGCTTAAAAATTAAAGCACGTTGAAACCTAATTGAACAGTCGTAAATCATCCTGAACCAAAGGCACTTCCCAGACCTGCTCCCTTACCTCTGTCCTTGGCTCTGCAGTGCCCCCTGCTGGAGGCCGTGGCCCTGCACCTCCCGTCTGTGCCACGGTGTCCTCAGCATCTGGGCTCAGAATGGAGCCACCTTTGAAATGTGCTTTGTGATAATGCTGGGGAGAAAGTTAATGAGTTACGTGTTCAACAAAATATGGTTTTGATCTCTGAGCAGAGGCCCATGGGTGCAGCAGGACCCCCCAGCAGTGCTGAGGCTTGTCTCTGGGTGGTGTGAGTGGGGGACTGTCGCCCTGCAGTACTGAGCCACCAGGAGATGGGCTGGGGCTCTGGTGTGGTGCTTTTTGTTTTCTGTCTTGATGGCACATTGCTGTGCCACCACTGAGAGGAAGTCCCAGCAGAGTTGGCCTGAAAGTCCCCATCCCCACCCAGGGTCTGCACTGGGGTCCCTGGGTCAGACCTGCGGTGTCCTTGCTGAGGTGGAGGGAGCGTGGTCAGGACCTCGGTTTGTCTCCGTGGGAGTGTCACACGTGGGAGTGACTGCTGGCCTGTCAATGCTCCTGGTGACGCGTCTTAGTGTAGCTCATGCCTCCTCCTTAAAGCCTGGGGAGTGAAGGTGCAGCCCCTTGGCAGCAACATGGGGTCTTGGGTCCCAGGTTCTCTGGGCTCAGGACCCACAGCCGCTCCCCAGAGAGGCCAGCAGGAGCCCTGGGGCTGCAGCCCGGCCGGGAGGGCCACCTCCTCCAGGGAGCGGAGGGCTCCTCCTGGGGTGTCTGCATCTGGCTTCATTTCTGCTGTCTGGCCTTTTCCCTCAGCCCACTCCCCACTGTGAAGCATCCCCCCAGGAGGCTGTCTGCCCCCTCACCTGCCACCTGCTTCCTCTCCAGGCAGCTGCACACCTACCTCGACACCGTGATAAAGGACATCCTGGTCCCCAACCTGCAGTGGCACGCGGGGAGGACGGCCGCCGCCATCCGCACGGCTGCCGTGTCCTGCCTCTGGTCCCTCGTCAGCAGTGAGGTCCTGTCGGCCACCCAGGTCAGGCTCATGGGGGGGGGCTGTGCCCGGGCTCCTGGGCTGCTGTGTGAAGGCCCTGCACCCGCCCCATGCTGAGGGTCCCCTGGGAGTGGGGAGGGGCCGGGGAACAGGCGGGTGGGACGCAGAGTCGGGCAGCGCTCGCTTCCTTGGGTCATCTTGAGGGCTTTTTAGGGTTACACATTGAATGTTACCCTTCACAAGACTGAGACTAAAGACTGAACCGCAGGAGCCAGCTGAGCCCGACCGGCCGCGGGCTTCCTGCCTGTTTGTTCCTCTCTCCGGCCAGCATGGGGATTAGGGAAGCAGCAGAAAGGGTATTAAACCGTCGTTTCACTGTGCCTGTGATGATGTCGCACCCGGCACTCGCTCGTGTGCGGGCTCCATTTGGCACCCTGAGCGGCTGTGACTTAAGTTGAAATGTCCCCAGGTTTCTGGGGCACAGTGCGGACTAGTGAGTAGCGGGGGGGGGGGGTCTCAGTAAGACTGTGAAGAGCGACTTAAAAATCAACTGACCAAATTAAACAAAACTGCTCAAATCACTTAGATCTTAAAATCCAGCTTCAAACCTACTTATGTAGAAAATTTCAAAATAGTATCCAGACTCCATTACATTCCTGCCAAAGCCTCGTCGTCGTTGCCCGTGAACGGGGCCGTGCGCGGCGCACACATCACGTGGCGTCTGCCCTGCTGCAGGTGCAGGACGTGCGGGAGGCGCTGCTTCCCCAGGCTCTGACCACCCTGGAGGACGACTCTCAGATGACACGACTGATTTCCTGCCGGATCATTAACACGTTCTTAAAGTCTTCTGGTGGTGCAATGGATCCCGATAAAGCCACCAAGATTTATCCTGGTAGGAACTCCTCCTTTTCCAAACCTGTGCATACATTCGACCGCTGTCTCTTTCATAGGAAAGTTAGAAAATGCTACTTTACCTTCGGGTCAAGTTGGTGCTAAGAGTGAAAAACGGCAGTGACAGATAAACCTCACCAAGTAACTAAACAGGGAACAAGACAGGAGGGGGGCAGGGGGCCGGCAGAAGCAGGGGGAGCTCAGGTTCCCACAGCAGCCAGGGTGCAGCCCTAGCACAGCAGGGGCCCTCAGAGCGGGAGCTGTGGCCGGGCCCTCGGTGCATGTGCAGGAGGGGCTGCCACACAGGCCCCTAGAAGCAGAAGCTAGCAGGAGGAAGGGGCCAGGATCCCACCCCAGAGCGAAACATAGGTTATCCACCTCCTCAGAGTTTTTTAAAATGTTTGTGATCCTCGAAAAGGTAAATGGGTGGCATCCACTAAGAAACAAGTTGAGAATCTAAGCAGTAAATGGGAATGAAGAGCAGTGACCCTTGGCTCTGTCCCCAGAGCCACGGAGAGCAGGGTCAGCAGATGTCCCTCCTGCACTGTCTGCTCATAGGGGAGGGTGGACGGCCAGGCATGGTGCCTGTGGGTGACAGGCTTTGAATCTGAGCATCGAGGAGCCAGAGGGGGCCTGGGCCACCTGGCAGGTATGGAGCCACGTGCAGAGCAGCTCGGGCCCAGCACACTGGGCACAGGCAGGACCCAGTCACTGCTGCACTGTGCCCATCCTTTGACCCTAGCGATTCCGGAGCCACCCCCAGCACTTTGCACGTGAGGTCTAGGTGCAGGATGTGGTCTCTGGGACCCAGGTGGGCACCTGTGCGGGTACTTGGGCCACACCCCTGCTCTGCCTCCCTCCAGAACTCCTAAAACGCCTGGATGACGTGTCCAGTGAAGTGAGGCTGGCGGCGGCTTCCGCCCTCGTCACCTGGCTCGAGTGTATCAGAAATGATGATGCGAAGTCATACTACCAGAGTGACATTCAGTACCTGTACAGGGAGCTGCTCGTGTACCTGGACGATCCCGACAGCACTGTGCAGGACGCAGTCTTGGGTGAGCATCCCGGTGACTCGCAGTTGATTCTGTGCCGTTTTAGGTGCACTGGCCCCTCTTCATGGCCGAGCGTCAGGAGGGCCACACAGGCGCAGTAGGCAAGGCAGTGGGGTCCCTCCGGGCCAGGCTCGGGCCCCTTGGTACCGTCAGTCACTGGACACCTTGAAGGATTCTGGTCTTTGTGTGACGCCAGTGATATTTACCTTAATGGAAATTAAAATTGAGCAAATTGGGGGATTTTCATTAATTTACAGGAAGCCCATTCTCTGTTAACATAACATGTTTTTCAAAAATGTATTTTCCAAAGCAAAACACTGGGCAAGAAGGGTGTCCCTGTTCACGTTCCCTTTGCTGGGCACCACGTTTCGGTTTGATGTAACCCCACTGGTTTATTTTTCTCTTGTTGCCCGCGCCAGAGGAGACATAGCCAAAGATATATTGCTCAGAGCTATGTCAAGAGTTTCTGCCTGTTTTCTTCTGGGAGTTTTATGGTTTCAGGTCTTATATTTAAGTCTTTAAGCCGTGTTGAGTGTGTTCTTGTGTATGAAGTAAAAGGGTGGTCTGATTTCATGGGTTTTTTGCGTATATCTGTCCAGTTTTCCCAGCACCACTTACTGAACAGACTGTCTTTACCCCGTTGTATGTTCCCACCTCCTTTGTCACAGATTAATCAATCCTGTGGACATGGGTTGATTTCTGGGCTCTGCTCTGTTCCACGGGCCCATGTGTCTGTTCGTATGCCCGTGCCTGCTGTTTTGATTCCTGTAGCTTCGTATCAGTTTAATATTCACTTCTGGCATCTCAGGGTGTTTGCTGTTTTACAGAGGTCCTCAAAGCTGGCAGTGTCCTGTTCCCTGACCTCCTGGTGAGAGAGATGGAGGCTGTCGTCCACAAGCACCGATCTCCCACCCATTGTGAGCTGCTCCTGCAGCACATGCAGGCCGGACCGCCTGCTCTGTGACCCAGGCTCAGGGGCACGGCTGCCAGTGCCAGTGTGGGAGGTGGGCACAAACACCAACCCTCAACCTCCCCTGGGCTGGGGTTTGTGGCCTTTACACCCCACAACAGCCTGGGACATGGACAAGAAGACTGACAACAAGAATGTATTCCTAGGAAGAATGCTCAGTGTTCTCCTGGGACGATTTTTCAAGCCCAGCAGTTTCTGAAATAACATTCCTGGAGTGGTTCTATGTTTTTATGTCCTGTTTATATAGTTCACTGAGAGGTCTGCCAAAAACCTATAGCTAATTTGAAATTAAAACTAAATGTCAGCTATGCACACTGGCAGCCAGACCCATTCTCACTTGCTCGCTTTCTAGGGCTCCATGCGCTGCTGGGCTCAGGGACTACTGGCTCCATCTCACTTAAATGCCACCAAGGAACTTCTTGACCATTTAAAAAAAAAAAAGCCAAAGGGATTAAAAAGAAATTTCATTCTTTCTTTGGATTCTGTCTACTGACACTTAATATCCCAGTGAAGAATCTAAAAGGAATCTGAAATCTTAAGAACAGGGAACTTTTTCTCATTTAAAATATACTGGAACTTAACATGTTTTGTGGATCAGTTTATCAGTATCTTAGGTCAGTGATGCTAAGTGTTGAAGCGGAAGGTTTAATCCGATTCTGGCTGCTCTTATAATTTTATTTGATTCTCTAGCACTTTGTGCGCCCAAGTGCCTGAAAGGTTTCGTTTTAAGTGGTTACTCCATAGGCCAAATACCGTGTCTGTTAACACAGGTGGAAAGGGCTGTTTTCCAGCAAATAACATTCACGCTTTGGTGGTTGACTTAACTAAAAGTATTTGTTGTGATTATTTTGCGTGCTTGTCTTTGTGTGTTTTGGTGATTGATTAACATTTTCAGGGATCATTCCTTTTAACCTCGTGGAGAGCCCTGGGCCTGGGCAGAGGGGCCCCGCTGAGGGCAGTGCCCTCTCTGGGCACCAGGTGGCAGGAGCTCCCACGGGAAGACTGAGGGAGTCGGCGAGGCCGCCGGGCGGGGAGGCGGGGTGCGGGCGGAGGGCGCGGGTGCGGGGGGCACAGCCCCGACCCTCCGGCGCCGCCCTCCTGAGCCCGCTGTCCGGTTGGTGGCGACAGGGGTGCAGGCGGCTGTCCCCGGGCTGCCCTTCGCCCGCTGGACGCTCTGCCTTTTCCTTGCCGGGGGCCCCTGGAGACCGGCCAGCAACGCCCGGGCCCGGCCTCGGCCCTGCCCGAGCCCCGGCGTCTGCACCCGACCCGCCGTCGGCGCCGCGGGAGCCAGGGCGTGGGGTGAGCCCGCGGGGACGGCCCGCGGCGCGCACACGCTTCCCGCTGGCTCGGCTCGTGGCCCCCCCTCCCGACACTGAACGCGTCCCGGGCGAGGGTTGCAGAGGCGGTCCCGCCGCGAGACGCAGCCTCGTGCCCGCTCCCGAGCGCCGTGCTCCGCCCCGCGGGACACAACCGACGTCCCGTGGCCAGCGCAGTGTGCCCGCGAACAGCGCCGCTGCGGACGGGCCGGGGCGGCGCCCGGAGGAGCCCGTGGGAGGCGCCCTGAGCCCGCGACACTCCCCCGACGCGGGCACCCACGGGGGCCTCGCCCGCCCCCCGCGGGCCGGGACCTGCCCCAGCCGCACCCCGCGCACGCGCACGGCCCGGCCGCCCTTCCCAGCCGCCCTCGCGGCGAGGGCGCGGCCACGTGACCCTGCTCGGCCAATCCGGGCCGGGTTTGCAAGCATGCGCAGCCTCCGCCGGCTCCCGCGAGGCCGCGGGCGGGGGTGGCGGCGCGTTCCGGGTGCGGCGGGGAACACCCCGCCCGGCGGGCGCCCCCTTCCCCGCCCCGGGGAGCCCGGGCTCGCCCGCCCCGGTCCCCGCGACGCCGGGGGACAGACGCCCGCGGGCGGGGGCGCGGGGCTGCGCGTGAAGACGCGTCCGACCGGCCGCCCGCGGGGTTTAAACGGTTCCTGCCGGTGTCTAGGCGGCGGGTGGGGAGACGGACACACGGACGGACCGCCGCCTGCCCCCGCCCCCCCTCCGCGGCCGAGCCGGCGCGAGCCCACCGCCCCCCGCGGCCTTGTCGGGGTGACTCGCCCGAGCCAGGGCGATGGGCGCTGGGCCTTGGTTTGATTTTTAAATCCTCACCCAAGGGTACTTTATTCATGGCTTTTCCCCCACGGTGGTTTTCCTGTATACGTTTTTATTTTTTTTTAAATTCTTTTAGGCTTACCTTTATTGTTGAAAGTGTTGCAGGTGTCCCCCCTTTTCTCCCTTGGCCCCTCCCCCGCCCCCCACACCATCGTCTGTGTGGGTGGGTTATGCGCATGTGCATATGAGCTCTGCGCTCAGTCTCCCCCACCCTCCCTCCCCCTGAGACCCCTCAGGCTGTGCCCCGCTTCTCAGTCTCTGGATCTATTTTGTTCCTCAGTCTGTTTTATTTATTAGCTTCCACATAGGAGTGAGACCATGTAAAACTGAATCAGGAAAAATCAGGAAACTTGAGAAGGCCAATAACAACTGATGAAATCGAAGCAGCAATAAAAAAACTCCCAGCACACAAGCCCTGGTCCAGATAGCTTCACAGGGGAGCCTTCTCATTCTATAAGTTGTAGGTTAGAGAGTTTACTAAAAATTTTTCTTGCTTTTTGAGGTAGGCCTGGAGTGCTATGAATTTGCCTCTCAGGACTGCTTTGGTTGTGTCCCATAGATTCTGGGTTATTGTGTGTCATTTTCATTTGTTTCCAGGAAGGTTTTTATTTTTTTATTTTTATTTTTTTTAATATATCTTTATTGATTTCAGAGAGAGGAAAGGAGAGGGAGAGAGATAGAAACATCAATGATGAGAGAGTCATTGATCGGCTGCCTCCCGCACACCCCCAACTGGGGATCGAGCCCACAACCCAGGCATGTGCCCTGACCGGAATCAAACCCCGATTGCCTGGATCCTAGGTTGACACTCAACCACTGGGCCACACCCGGCTGGGCTGATTTCTTTCTTCATCTTATTGTTTAACCCACTTACTGTTCAATAACATGCTATTTATCCCCCACGTGTTTGAATGTTTTTATTGTAGTTGATTTCTAATTTCATGCCATGGTGATCTGAGATGCTTGATGTGATTTCAATCTTCTTAAACTTGTAGAGACTGGTTTTGTGTCCTAACCTGTGGTCTATCTTTGAGCATGACCCATATGCACTTGAGAAGAATGTATATTCTGCAGCTTTGGGGTGAAATGGTCTGTAAATATCAAATCCATCTGATCTAGTGTGTCATTTAGTCACTGTTTCTGTGTTGACGTTTTGTCTGTAAGATCTACACAGTGAAGTCAGTGGGGTGTTAAGTCCACAACGATGATGGTATTGCTGTTGATCTCCCCCTTAAAGTCCTTAAGGTTATTATTGATAGGTCCTTATTTATAGCCTCCATTGCTTTTCAGAGAGAGTGGGAGAGAGAAACATGGATGTGAGAAACTGATTGGTTGCCTCTCATATGCACCAGAACCGGGGATCAGACCCACAGCCTAGGTGTGTGCCCTGACCAGGAATCGAACCCTCAACCTTTTGGTGTATGGGATGACGCGCTGATCCGTTTTCCAAAGCAGCTGCACCATTTCACGTTCCCACAAGAGAAATGTGAGTTCCCAGTGCTCTGTGCCTTCCCCATCTGGGGGTGTGGGCAGAACGTACTGGACGTCCCAGGGAGCTCAGCTTCCGGGACGGACCCCAGTCCTCAGGGTAAGGTTGGCCGGAGCTTCCTGTCGCAGGTGTTGCCTTGTTTCCCGAGGCAGGGAAGGGGAGGGCCCTTGGAGACCTTCCCAGGTGCCGGTCTGAGGAAGGACTCCCTGGGAAAGCCAAGCCCCTGGAGGAGCGCTCCCAAGCTGTTTGCTCCTCTGTTTGGAGAAGAGCTGCCTGGCTTTGGACAAGGGAGCCAAGCCAGCTGCCAGCTGCCTGGGCCTGGGCCTGGGCGTGGGAGGGAGCAGTTGTTCCCCACCCCACTTTAGCTAATCCCCTGAGGCCAGCCCCACCCATCCCCCCACCTCCAGTGCCTATTCTGGGGCTGCCTCCTCCCCCACACCTCCTCCACTTTCCTCCTTCCCACTTTGTGGAAATCTCATCTCCTGATGCCTCCCTTCCCACTCCCCACCTACCTTGTTGTACGTCACTAATCTCAGCAAGGCCTGGAGGGAGCAGGGAAGACATTGTGCAGACTCCTTCACCAAGGGCTTGGTTTCTGTCTGAGGCACGAAGAGTCTGCATGGGGGCTGTTAGGTGGAGAAAGCAGGTTATAAATAGCTCAGATAGTATCCCCTTTTATAAAAATATACATAAATGTGCATAGCAAAGTGATGGAACAGATGTGAGAATGTTCATGAAACTGACCTGAGTGATGGGATTAAAGCAATCTCTGGGTTTTTTAATTTTTTAAACTTTCACGTTTTCTAGACTTTGGTTATGAGGGGCAGCTGGCACAGTGGCTGAAGCCTCCGGCTGTGGCATTCACACGGACCTGGGTTTCAAGTATTAAACTCCCACTTGCAAGCAGAGTAGGCCCCTCACCCTGCAGCCTCGGTGTCCTCCCATGGAAGAGCTGTGTGAGCCTTCGAGGCCGCAAGTGCAGAGCCCAGCACCGAGCCAGACCCACGGAGGCCGTGCTCATAAATGCTGGCCATTGCTACTCTGTTAATTGTAAGATAAAAGACAAACAGGCTTTGGCTAATGGCTTTCCTGGGCACCCTCCAGGGTGAGTAACCACAAGGGTGCTGCCAGGTAGCAGGACCCATGAGCTGCCCTGGATTCTGGGCAATGTCTGCCAAAGGTGAGGATCTTCGTTTGAGAAGAGCTGGCATTGAACATTTACCAACATCGCTTGGCTACAGGACCAGTTGTTTCCGGAGGCCATTCCAAAATGACCCATCAGTTCTCTATGCCAGGGACATACAGCCACTTACCTGCCGTAGTTGATATAATCACCAAGGTGCTTTACACACATGAAGAGGGCGTGACAGTCATGATCGCAGCCAGAGACTGTGCCTGACCCAACAGCCCATTCCCCCGGTCCCAAGCCTGGGGTTAAAATGTAGTTTTCCTTATATACCACTGGCTTGTCCTACAACAAATTTCTGTATGTGGCATGAAAGGCTGATGAAGAGCTACTAAAAGCTCAAACCATCTGAAATAACTGCTGGCAGACCTCTCTGCCAGGAGGGAGTGTGGCCAAGGACGCGGAGCAGGCCCTGGGGGCCTGCAGCCTCTCCTGCGGGGCTGGGCTGGGCAACAGCCTGGCACTTGGGACAGAAGCCTACAGAGTCGCTCATTCTACAGGACTGTTGATCCCGTGGTGTGGGCCAGGCCTGTGCTGGGCCCTGGAGGCCACTGGGGCAGCAGGCGTTCACGAGAAGGGGAGGAACAGCACGAAGGCTCCTCTGTTGGTGCGGATGACGCCACGTAGTGACAATATTCTACATGATTTTTTGTTTGTTTTTAATCCTCACTAGAGGATACTTTTTCCATTGATCTTTTTTAGAGAGAGTGGAGAGAGTAGAAGGGGGGGAGAGAGAGAAACATCGACTTGATTGCCTCCGGCATGCTCCCCAACCAGGACCAGGGACTGAACCCTCACAGCTTCCGAGGTACATGCCCTTGACTGGGAATCGAACCCGAGACCTTTCTGTCCTCGGGTGACACTCTGACCGCTGAGCCAAGCCGGCCAGGGCTGTACACGACGTTTTTAATTTCAGTTGTGTAGCCATCGGTCCAGCAGTCATCATACCTGCTTTCTTGTATCTCTGCAAACAGTTCTTTGGGTCACTATGTTGCTTAGTTTTGAGGGCTCCGTTTTAAGGGCTCCATTTATTACTTTTTACAATTTGCTATATTGGAAGACAGACAGAAACATTATATAAATATTGTTATTTTTATTCATGATTTCTACTATTAATTACTACTATTTACACTAACTAGTCCTATGCTTGTTTTGTTTTTAAATAACAGCATTTATGTAACGGAAAAATAACAGAATAATCCAGGGTTTTAAAGGAACAGCTATTTTTAATTTTTACATTAAAATGATGGCACACATGTGGGTAATTACATTTTATCGGTGTTGCGGAGGGCAGGCAGGTCCAGCTGTGTCCCCTAAGCCCATTCCAGGTGTTGGGGTGCACCTGCAGCCACGGGAAGGGGGCAACGGCTCGCGTGGGGCCGTGGGGGCTGCTCTGAGGAGGGGCGGCACCACGGTGCTGCCTCGGGGAAGGCCACGGAGCTGACTCAGGAGGACAGCTGGCCAGAGCCGGGGGGAAGGTCTTCAGCTGGTGTCTCATTTGACGTTAAGTGGGTGGGCTGGAGGGGCCAGGGACTGTGGAATTGGAAGCCACTGGCTTGAAAACAGGCTGCTGGGGAATTTCCCAGGATTCCTCCACAGAGACCCAACCGAGACCCCCCAGACCTGTTTTCTTCAAATCAGAGTGGTCATCGGACCCCCCAAATGAAAGCTCGTCTTCACAGACAACCCCTCCCCCCACGTAGACCATTTTAAAGTTTCTTACATGGTACAACGTAAATTGTGGGCTCTCGCCCAACTACAGTCCAGTCTCCAGTCTTGTCTGCACAGTAACTGTTACCACAGCGGGGGCCCACAGGTCCCGGGCAACACTGCCATGTGGCACTAGGGGGCCCACCCTGGAGCTGCTGCCCCATCCCCGCCCCGCTGGGGTCTGGGCAGTGGCCTAGGCCCGTTTGGGTGCCCATGTTGGCTTCTGTTCTGTCATCTTTGGCCTAGTGATTACTTGTACAACACCTGTGTCCTGAGACACCAGGTCAGGACACACGGGAGCCACTCAGCCAGCAGCCCACAGCATCCCTAACGATGACCCTAGAAGTTAAGTGTAAAAGCATTTAATTCTGGGGCAGCAAAGGGAGTCTTGGCCCAGCAGCCGGAGCCACTCGCTGCCCAGGGGCCCCGAGGGCGGGCGTGTCCTCTGCTGGATGGTCTGTAACAGACACTCGGCCAAAGGTCCCTTCCCCTTGACCCAGCGATTCCACTTCCAGGCATTTATGTCAAGGAAGCAGGTCAGGGACAAGCGCGAGGCTCGGGTGTGTCCGCTCACAGCGGAAACTGGAAACACGTGGGCCCGTCCACCTGCAACACCTCCAGCCCCAGGGAAACACGAGGAGAACTCGTTCCTTCATCGAGAAGGGCCGGTCACACAGGAAACGTGCCGGAACCCATTTTTCTTTAAAAAAAAGTCAAACGCTGTAAAGCAGCTGGTTTTCTGTGGGTCTCTGACGATGTTTTAAGGTGGTATTAGTTTTCCTCTCTCTGTACTTTTTTTTTCTTTTTCAAGTTTTTCCTACAATGCATCTGTATTGCTTGTGAAACAGAAAATAAAAGCTGGCTGCTGTGGTGACAGCGGCTTTCTCACCGGCGCCCAGCCTCCGACGTGGGCACATCTTACGTCGCTGCTCAGGACTCCCCAGTGCAGCCTCCCCCAGAAACTCCTTCCCCAGACCCTACGGGCTTTCACTTTCTCTCTCCAGGAAGCACGTCCCCAGGCGTTGAAGGCCTCGCCCAGGCCCCCTCCAGCCGTGCTCCCCTTGCCCAGTGTGGGAGCTCCTGTGGTCATCTGAGCAAAGGCTGTGGGCAGGGGCCAGGGGCCAGTCTCGGATGGGGTGGACAGGCTCCAACGCATCTGTTTTTAAAGGCTCAGCCACAGCCCTGCGGACGGAGCTGAGGGTCCGGCGGCTCCGGTTTTGCTTCAGGAACTGAGGAGCAGGTTGCCTTTGGCCGGCGTGAGGGAGGTGAGCAGGTGGGTGAGGTCAGCATTCCTCTTGGGGTCGTGAGGTTGGAGATGCTGGTGGGGTTCCCGGAGAGGCTGGCGGAGGCTGCAGGGCGTCTGTGTCCAGGTCAGGGATGGCTCCCGACCGGGGACATGAATTCGGGCGTCATCAGCTTTGACTGGTGTTCAAGGCATGATGTGTAGTCAGAAATAAGACAGCCAAGAACGGTGCTGAGCTCTCAGCATCAGAGGAAGAACCTCGAAGGGGTGAGGAGGAGCCTCTAGGTTGTGAAAAAACTGGGGCCCAGGCCGGTGTGGCCCCGTGGTCAGCACTTTGGCCGGCGCACACTGAAGGGGCTCGGGTCTGATTCTGGTCAAGGGCACGTACCTCGGTTGCAGGCCGATCCCCAGCCCCAACAAGCAGAGGCAGCCAATCGATATGCCTCTCTCTCTTCCTCCCTTCCACTCTCTCTAAAAAATTTAATGGAAAAATATCCTCGGGGGAGGGTTGACAAAAAATAAAAACAAAAGAAAACGCTGGCTAGAGCGGGACTGTCTGGCCCTCTGTCATGGTCCTTCTACCACTCCCACGGGCACACGTCTGAAGCCACACCAGGGCCTGGGAGCCTCGCTGCTGGCCACAGGACACTGCCACGGGCGCAGAAGACGGTGTTTCTTTGCGGACACACATGCCCTCCCGCCACCTTTCCCTGACGGAGACCCAGTGCGGGCAGAGGTCGAGCTGATGCCTGAGCCTCTGAGGCACTGCTCTGCGTGCTTTCCTTCACCCGACTCCCGGCCCTGCCTCCTCGTCTCCGCCGACAGCTGATCCAGAGGCGCAGAGCCCGGGCTCGGGTTTCTGAGCCAGTCTTCCTTCCCCTCTCAGGAGTCTGCTTACAGCCAAAGGGCCAGTGGAGGTGTGAGCTCACCCAGCCCCCGGAGCTGCTGCCTCCTGGGGCTCAGCAGGGCGGGTGCTGCCCTGGCCTGCTGCGGCCTCGGGCCTGTGAGCGCTCGCCCGGGGGCTCTGCCCCAGCCTCACTCCCGCCGGGTGCAGGTGAGACGCCTGCCTCGGCTGTCCTATGCTGCTCTGTCCGCTCAGGAGCGGTGAGCAGACAGGGCCTCGGGGGCAGGCACCTGGGATTGCAGCGTGCCCCCGCCCGCCAGCTGCTCACCTGCGGAACACGGGCCCAGGGTCCGTCTTCTCGAGTGAGAAGCGGGAGCAGCAGGCTCCGCGCGCAGAGCTGGCCCAGCCATCTGTCAGACTCCCCAGGACAGACCTGGTGGTTTCCACAATGGATCATGAAAGACAATTCTGAGCTGCTCTCAACGAGCCGCCTATGAGCAGGTGTGGACCGGTTCCCACAACAACCTGCTTACGTTCCCGGGTGTCTTTTGGAACTTGGGTTTGATTTTCAGATGACTCCGGAATTGTGAGGTGCCACCTCAGCCCAGGGGCCTGGGCTGCTAGTTTACGCAGGAGCTTTAGGGACTCTGCCTAGGACTAGCCCGGCGCACCTGTGCCCAGCCAGCCAGCCCACAGGGGACCCGAGCCCTGCCCCGCCCCCGAGGCCCTGCGGCGGGCTTTGGTCTGGGATGGTGGTCTCCACTCCCAGAGCTGCCCCCTGCCCTCCGACACCTCCCTACATTCCCTGGCGCAGCTGAAGGCAGGTTCCGTCCTGTCATCGTTATATAACAAAGGTTCTTGTTTACTCAGTGCTCCCAGAGGACAGGCACTGCAAACGCGTCATCGCCAATCCCCCAGGGGCCCCCACAGCAGGCGTCGTTACCCGTTACCCGTTTTACAAGGGAGGCAGTTGGGGCTCAGAGAGGCCCAGACTCTGGTCGAGGTCACACAGCTCCAGCTGGCTGCCTCCCCAACCCACCTCTTCCCATTAACCCTTTGGGGAAAATAACACAATATATATCCTTCCATCTTATGCCCATTACTTTATTCCACGCCCATGGGGTAAGGTGTGAAAGGGAATCTCTTTGTAGAGGAAGTTTGAATGTGTTGCTTCTCTGCCTTGACCTAACATTTTTTATTGACTGATTGATTTGAGAGAGGAAGAGAGAGAGATTGAGATTGATTTATCAATTTATGTATGATACATATAGATGTCTATAAGATGTATATTGTTTGGGTATGTAATATATATTTAGATAATATGATCACAGTAAGTCAAACATTTTTTATAGATATAATTCGTGTTGATCTAAAATTGACAATATAAGCCCGGCTGGGCATGGCCCAGCGGTTGAGTGTCCACCTGGGATCCGGGCGATCAGGGTTCGGTTCCAGGTCAGGGCACATGCCCAGGTTGCGGGCTGCAGCCGATCAATGACTCTCTCATCATTGATGTTTCTAGCTCTCTCTCTCCCTCTCCTTTCCTCTCTCTGAAATCAATAAAGATATATTTAAAAAAATAAAAAATAAAATAAAATTGACAATATAAGAGTTGGCTCTCATGGTTATAGAGGCTGAGAAGTCTGGGATCTGCAGCCAGAGAGCCGGAGACCAGGAGAGCTGACAGTGGAAGCTCCAGTCTGAGTCCGAGTCCGAGTCCAAGGGCAGGAGAGGACTGAGGTCCCAGGTCAAAGACAGTCAGGTGGAGAAAGAGAACCCTTTCCTACTGGGACTTTCATTCCACTTTGGCCTGCAGTGGCCAGACGAGGCCCAGCCTCGTGGGGAGGGCCACGTGCTTGACTCAGCCTGCTGAGTCACATGTCCATCTCATCCAGAAACACCCTCAAGGGCACCCCCAAAATAATGTCTGAATATCTGGGCACCCCCTGGCCCAGGCCAGTTGACACATAACCTTAACCAGCAGGCTGTCTGTCTGTCATGCTTTGCCTAGGTCAATCCAACTGCTGTCTGGGTTCGGAAGATTGGTTACATACTGGCGCTGCTGCCCGACTCGGGCGCAGCCAGTCTGTTTACCTCCCAGAGAGTCAGGATGGGCACCTCGGCAAGAAGGGCCTGTGACATCCCCTTCCCTTGGGCTTCGGAGCAGGTCTGTGAGGTACTGGGCACGGGTGTCTGTCGTGCCCCTGTGCCCTCCACGAGCCCACTAGTGCTCGGAGCTGTCTCCACTCCGGTTGTTGCTGATCCCACGGGGTGCAGAGTTGAGGAGTTGCTTTGATTGCTGATGGGCTTCAGGATCTCCTCGGACTCCTGGTGTGCGGGGGGGTTTCTTTCCGTGGGCTGCCTCTTGGCCCCTCCGCCCGGTTTTCTACTGTGTTCCTGTCTTTGTCTTGTCGATTTGCAGGAGCTGCTCACATGTTCTAAATGGTGGCCCCTTGCCTGTTATAAACATGGCAAATACCGCCCTGGCTGGTGTGGCTCAGTGGTCAGAGCATCGGCCTGTGGACTGAATGGTCCTGGGTTCGATTCTGGCCAAGGGCGTGTGCCTGGGTTGCGGGCTGTTCCCCGGCCTGGTAGGGCGAGTGCGGGAGGCAGCCCATCAGTGCGTCTCTCACATCGATGCTTCTCTCTCCCGGCCATCAGGGCCTCGCCATAAGGTTTGTGCCTCTGCGGTTTTACTTAGAAACGCCTCCTCCCCACCTTCAGTATCTCCCTCACACTGTAGTGCTCCTTTTATTGGGGTGTTCACTCACCCGGAACACAGTGTCATCGAGTTTATCGTGCAAAACACAGATCTCGGCAAAGAAGAAAACCAACCTGCGACGCCCCTGCCCGGGCAGGACCAGAGCGCGGTTCCTCTGCGCCTCCTGTGGGTCTGCGCGCGGTGCCCCTGCCCGTGCCCGTGCCCACACGTGCGTCACAGCACCTGCCTCCTCCAGGGAACAGCTGGTCCCGCCCTGAGTGTGGCTCATGCCCGAGTCCCCACGACCCCGTGGGGCTCCGCGTCCTTCCTCGGGGAGACGCGGCGTTGCCTTGGAGCTGCCTCCAGCCCTCCACCAACCTGCAGGACACCAGGTTCCCTGCGGCCGCCGCGCGCACTGACCAGTGCTGTCTCCCCCCGGCCTCCCGCGGCGCTGGACCAGGCCCTCTCCAGGTCCCTGTGGCCGTGCGAAGGGCCTGGAGCAGCTGAGGGACCAGGTGGGCTCTTCAACCAACTCGGGTGCAGAGCGGTCCCAGCCGGTGCCGTCCAGTTAGTGTCGGAACCGGTGGGTCCCAGCTGAGGCCAACGCGGGCCAGCCCGGGCCAGCCGGGCGGACTTGGTCCCGAGAGGAGAGCCCCGGGCGGGTGGTCCAGCGCCCCGGGCTGGGGCTGTCCTTGAGGACCCTCAGGATTTTGTGGGCTCCCCTTCATTGCCCAGCACCTACGGTCCCCCGCTCCAGGGCCACCAGAGCCCCGCCCCCGCGCCCTCAGGCCATGTGGGTGTGCTCCTTACTCGCCCCTGAGCTTTTGTTTCTAAAATTGACCCTAGAGGAAGAGGAAGGGAGGGGGGCAGAGGAACGTCCCGCGGCCGCCTCCCCCACCCCACCCAGGACGAGCCTGCACCCCCGCAGGCGCCCCGACCGGGAATCCAACCTTTGGGGGCGCGGAGGGCGCTCAGGCGACGCAGCCACACCAGCCGGGCTGGCGAGCCTTTAATTTTTATTTATTTTTTGGTGACCGTTTGTGAAGCTGCCTTTGCTCACGTTGCAGTGTCGGGAGGGGCGGCCCCCCGCCGGGGCTGTGCCAGTGTCCGGGGGGCGGTGCCAGTGTCCGGGGGCCGCTGGAAGAGGCAGGTGCGCCGAGCTGGTGACACGGGCCGCGCCGCGTGCGGGCGTCACGAAGTAACCAGCCCCGGGGAAGCACCGCTCCAGGTCACCCGCTTCGTTTCTCTTAAACTGTGACTCCCGACCAGGGCCACCTCCGGCCGCGTCCCGGGGCTGGGGACCGGCTGGGGGGTGCGCCCGCGGCGCGGGGCTGGGCCCCCGGGCCCCTCCCCCCGTCCCCACCCCGCCGCGTGGCCCCCTCCCCGCCCCCTCCCCCATCTCCGCCCCGCCACGCGGACCCCTCCCCCCGCCCCCTCCCCGCCACGCGGAGGCGGCCCCGCCTGTCTGCCCCCCGGCCCTGCACCGGCCGGTGGAAGAGGCGCCCCGACACGGCCCCGCTCCCCGAGACCGCGGGGCGAGGACGGGCCCCCCGCGGACACAGCTCGGGGGGCACGTCCTTCTCGGGCGCGCGGCGGGGACTCGGGGAAGAAGCGACTGTCCTCGGGCCGCCAGCGCCCCGGCCCACGGGAGCCGGCGGCTGCTCCGCAGGGGCGGGTGAGACGGAGGCGCTTCCCGCGCGCCCCGAGGCTCCGACGGGCGCGGGTCGGGCACCGCGGGGGAGGAGCGGCGCCCGGGGCGGGCGCAGCGGGGTCCCTCCGCGGGGCGGCGCACCCCTGGGGGCGGGGCGCCGGCCGCTCTGCACCCCGCGCAGCTGGGCGGGGCGGGGCGGGGCGGGGCGGGGCGGCCGGGCGCAAGCGGGCCTGGCGGACGCCCTCGGGGGACCCTGTCGTCCCGGAGACGCCGCCCCGCCCTCCGCGACTCAGCCTCCGCTCGTGATTGGTCGCGCTTCTAGGTAGGACGCGCCCGCATTGGCCGAGGGCTTCGGGTGGCGCGGTCGGGATTGGTGGGCGGCCGCGTTGCTCCCGCCCTTGGCCCCGCGATTGGCTGGCGCCCGAACGGTCTGCTCCGGGCCTGGGCGGCGAGGACTAGGCCTCAGGCGGCGGCGGCGGCGCGAGGCAGGTGAGGACCCGGCGGGGGCCGGGCGGGCGCCCCTCACCCCGGGCGGGCGGGGGCCCCTCACCCCGGGCGGGGACTGCGGGTCCCGCTAGTGGCCGCCGCCTTCTCGGCGTCTGCGGTGTTCGCGGCCCGCGACCCTCGGCCGGGCGCCCCGCCTCCCCGTCCCCCCGTCCCCCCGTCCCCCCGTCCCTCTGTCCCGCCTCCCCGTCCCCCCGTCCCCCCGTCCCTCTGTCCCGCCTCCCCGTCCCCCCGTCGCCCCGTCCCTCTGTCCCGCCTCCCCGTCCCCCGTCCTCAGCCCGGCCCGCGGCGTCCTCGGGTAGGGCCTCGAGCCCGCCCCTCCCCGTCGCCCGGGCTCCCCCGGTCCCGCGTCGCGTCCCGCCCCCGAGGACTGTCCCTCTGTCCCGTCGGTGTCCCCGAGCTCGCAGCGCCGCGTCCTCGTTTCGCAGCCGCGGGCGCCTCGCTCCCCTCGTGAGGGCCCCGCCTGACCCGCGCCGCCCCCGGCCCGCGACGCCGCCGTGGGGTCCTGGCTGCGCGGGGTGCAGGGGCCGGGCGCCCCTCAGAAAGGCGGCCTGCGCTGCCCCCACCCTGCGCCCGCCACCCTGCGCCCTCCGTGCACAGCAGGCTCCCTGCACCCCCATCCTGCACCCTCCGTCCACAGCAGGCTCCCTGCACCCCCACCCTGCACCCTCCGTCCACAGCAGGCTCCCTGCACCTGTACCCCACCCTTCATCCTCTGTCCACAGGAGGCTCTCTGCACCCCCACCCTGCACCCTCCGTGCACAGCAGGCTCCCTGCACCTGTACCACACCCTGCACCCTCCCTCCACAGCAGGCTCCCTACACCCCCATCGTCCACCCTGCACCCTCCCTCGACAGCAGGCCCCCTGCACCCCCACGGTGCACCCTGCACCCACAGCAGGCTCCTTGCACCCCCACCCCACGCCCTCCGTCCACAGCAGCGTTCCCAGCTCCCTGGATGCCAGACCCTTTCCACACGCCTTGGCCCTCCGGGCTGCCCCTTTGCGTGCCCTCTGATGCACCCAAGGCTCAACCTTGAGGAAGCCCAGTTTACTTGGGTCTTTGTTGCTGCTCTCACTTTTGGTGCCATAGCGAGGCAGCCGTTGTGAAGCAGAGGTGATGTCGACTTGCCCGTGTCTGTCAGTTCTTCATGGCTGTAGCTGATTGACCCACGTGGAGCTGGTTTTGTGCACGTGGGAGGTAGGGCTCCAGCCCCCTTCTTCTGCATGTGGATGTCCAGTTGTGCCGGCGCCCTGCTGAGGGGCCTGGCCCGCCCGCAGGAAATGGGTTGACCGTGAACGTGCAGGTTCATCTCTGGGCTTCGGTTATGTCCGTGCTCATCCCAGAGGCACTCTGTCTGCAGTAAGTTTTGAAGCTGGGAAATGTGTCTCCCGCCTCTTTCCCAAGGCTGTTTTTGGCAGTCTGGGATTCGTTCAGTTCCGTGTGAACTTAAGGATTAGCTCTCCCGTGTCTGCAGGAAAGGCCCATGGGGTTTTCAGCTCGCATCCACTCCTCGTGGCCGGCGTGTGGCCGGCTGAGCGTGTGGCAGGCTGAGCGGGCACGCCGACCGCCCAGGAAGGGCTGCCTTCCCTTCAGTGCCCTCGTTCTGCTCAGGCACCGGCCTTGCACCTCCTGGTTACATTTATTCCTGTCTGTTATCCTTGTTGATGCTGTTGAAAGAGGAATTGTTTTCTTAGTTTCGTTTCCAGGTCATCATTGCTAGTGTATAGGAATGCAGCTAACGTGTGTGTTGGGCTTGTGTCCTGTAACTGTCACACTTGCTTACTAGCTGTAATAGTTTTTGTGTGAATTCTTCAGGGTTTCCTCTACCTCCACCTGTGAGTAGAGGTAGCCTGGCTTCTTCCTTTCCTTTGGGCGCCTCTTTCTTCCTTTTCTTGCCTAGCTGCTCCGGCGGGAATTCCAGCACAGTGGAGAGCAGGGGTGGTGAGGCGGCCTCTTGTCTCCTTCCTCATCTTAGGGGGCTCTCAGCCTGTTCCCACGCAGTGTGCTGTTAGCGGTGGGCTTTAGTAAGTGCCTTTTGTCAGGTTGAGGGAGGTCCCTTCTAATCCTATTTTGTTGAATGTTTTTATCCTGAAGGAGCGTTGGGTTTTGATAAGTGCTTTTCTTGCGCGGGTTAAGATGATCACGTGGTTTTGCCTAACTGATTCTTAAACGGACTCAGCATTAGGTTCCATCCTGCACCCGCACTTGCACATGCACGTAGGGCCACTGTCTTGTCTGGGGGGTTCCATGATGAAAATCAGGTGATTTCTCAGTGCTCCTCACTGTAAGCCTGATTCAGTTTTTTCTGACCTAAGTCAGTTCTCATTTGTTTTATAGCTTCCAAGTTTCTTTCTTACTATTGTGTTTTCTTCCTTTAGTTTTGTTCTTTTGGGTAAATATATTTATATATATGCCTTTTTAAAAGCCTTTTCAAAGGGGGTATCTGGAAGAGAGTGGAAGCTAGCCTGTGTTCAGTTCATTTTTAACTGGAAATTCCTTTGTGATCTGTCTTCAAAGAGTGCTGGTGTTTGACGGAGGGTCTGCTCATAACCATTGTCTCCCATCCTAAATTTATGATGAGCAGATGGTCTCCAGATTCTGCAGACAGAGCTGGTTTTAATTTGTTTGCAGGAAGTGCCAGGCAACGCTTCTGGTAGGAGAAGTGACACAATGAAGCACGAGCTGCGGTGCAGCTCCTGCCCTTCCCTAAACCACCCAGGGAACCCAGAGCATGTCACCAGCCCTGTGATTCAGGCCAAGTGGTCCGGAGCACATGGCTAAAGGAGGTGCCACACCTGGGTTCACAGTGCAAGGGGAGCGAGACAGGGACGGTGGCCGACTGGACTGCCGCTGCGCGTGTGTCTGCGGGGTGCTGCCCTATTAGGTGATTGGAAACACTCTCATTTTCTAAATTTGGAATTCATTGCTATTTTGACTGCTTGCCCACCGGACTTGATTTTCAGATAGAGACTAGACCAGATCTGCTGGGTCTGTATTGGAAACCATTCACTTCCATAGAGCCAAAATAAATTTAGGGTTGACAGAGGGAAAATACTTATAATATTACTTGTTATAATCATGCTGCGATTGTGCTTCATTAAGTAACTTGTGTAACTCGCTAGTCGGCGGTGCAGTTTGAATTCTGTCTGTAATTAAGCATGCTGGGTAGCTGGGAGCTCTGTTTTTCATTTAGTCACGTAGGGACACTAGGTGAATGGTCAGTGGCTTCGAATTTTAGGTTAGGAGATAAGAACTATGATAGATGCCTTTTGATGTTGGTGCCTGTAACCCCGCAGGTCCCAGAGATAAGTCCTGTGGAAGTGACCAGGTGCAGATCAGTGGTTCACAGTGGGGCCAGAGAGCGCTCCCAGGGGCCTACGGCCTGAAAACAAAGCTTTGCTTTGCCCACTTGCTTTGATCTTAGTGTTTGCTTTGTTTGACCTTTAATAATCATTATGGGAAAATGTGAGCTATATCTAGACTATGGAAAAGGTCAGCTTGATGATTTTTTTACTTGCTACTTAGGCTGCAAAACCTTTTTAGTCCTGGAAGGGACTTGCTTTTAGCCGGTCACTTTGCATGTGGCAGGGCAGGCTTTACAGGGTGGTGGAGAAATGGGTAGATTAAATGTTTGCATTTATAGTCCTGCAACTACTGCTTCTAGTTTTCATGCCCAGTTATACTTGGAAATGAAACGGGCTGACACCGCTGTTCCAATAGGTGAGGGAGGAGAAATACTGTGAATGCACTGGGGGGAGGGCTGAGGAGGCCCAGGGGTGCCCTCACAAGTCCCTGCAGCGCGCTCGGGCGTGGCTTTCTGGGCGTGGTCGGACTAGGAGCAGAGTGGTGAGAACTCCTGAGTGTTTTCAGCTTAAGGGCAGAGCGAGCAACGGGCATAGCAGTGAACCGACAACGTGCTCATCTGTTCTGCATATGAGGTTTAGTTCTTGCCCTTAGAGAGCTCAGGGTCTAATGCCAGCAACAGGTGGTGCTGCCAGGGGAGCTGCACTGAAGAGGGATGATGTCCTGGAAGGAGGGAGGTGCTGGTCTGAATGTGAGGAGCCGGCTGGGAGGTGATTGGACAGGTTGGATAGTTCTGGTGCGCGAAGCAGGTGGAAATGCTCACGAGGAGGTCAACAGGTGCCTGCCTCACTGTGCACAGGGCGCACAGATGGGGTAGGTAAGCTAAACATGGTTGGAAATGTAGAATCCCATCGGTGAGAGTAGGACAGCCCATAACAGACTGCTCCTGTGTTCTTGGGTCAGGGAGGGCCTTTCCAAGCCAGACATGAGAGTCAGGGACAGACCCATAGTGCAGCCAGCTCGGTAACAGGCGGGGGCAGGGGCGGGTCCCTGGCCTATGTGATATGTGTACAGTTAATATCCTGTACAACCATAAGAAAAAGACAAACCTCTGATTGGTCGGCCTCACCTATAGGTGTGGTGTGGAGTCCCCAGGGTCTGCCGCTCCCAGTGTTAGGAGGAGCACTGTAGGTGTGGGGAGCCCCAGGCGTCAGGTGCACAGCATTGCTGCCTGAAGGCACTGGCTGTGGACACAGAAATGACCGTGTGGGCAGCCCTCCTGACAGGGCTAGCACACTGGCTCCCGGGACGGTTCGTGCACACTGGGTCTGGAGGACGCAGCAAACTGGTCTGCGCTTTGTGTTCTGAAAGGCCCTTTACAGTGACAGGCACAGAAGAAATCCTTTGACTCTAGGCTTTTGCTGAAACCCTGTGATGAGTGTCACTGTTAGAGGAGCTGGGGCTCTTACTGAGAATATCTGGAGCCCTGCCCTCGGGAGATGTAAGCACATGATAAGGTCTCCTCACGGAGAAGTAATTCTTTTCCCTGAAATGCCACCCCCAGCCTTGTTATGTAAACAAACTATGTAGCCTCCACCTCTTCCTGCCGTTCCATCATTTCCAAAAAAACAAAAGAGACCACATCTTGGAGGAACCGTCTTTCAGTACAGAGTTGCTGCGGAAAATAACTTTCTAATTTTATTCTGTTGTTTTACTTATTTTTAAATCTATTTCATTGCTATATTTGTAACAGCGTTTCACCCTGTGTAGGGCAGCAGTGAGGTGTATTAGCCGATTGCACCCCAGCAGCTCAGGAGGGTTAGGTACTGTGTGTACTCCAGGAGCAGCCCCATGGGTGGGGTTTTGGTGTGACCCCACCAGCTCTTACAGCTCAGTGGGCCACAGCCTGAGCCGCACCCAGGGATCTGGCTGCCCCACACTGCTTCATACTGAACACCAATTTTTTTCCTTTTGAAAGTAATATTTATTGGGTTGCTTGTTGTACAACCAATATTTACCCTTAAAAAAAAGTTCAAACAGTACAGAAGCAGGTAAGTGAAAAGTAGAAGTCCCATACTCTATAATACCATTAAATTTAGTGTAGTGTTTTTCTGGATGTTTTAAAAACATACTCAGGTAAACATATAGCATCATAGCATCCTATAAAGCCCTTTGGATATTTTCAGGTAATACTCATTTCTGATTCTGTTTTAAACTATCAGTTTGTATTTAAGGATTCTACTTAGCATAAATCATAGTATTTTTTAAAAAACATTGTTTCTTGCCCAGCCAGGCGTGGCTCAGCTGTTGAGCGTGGACCTGGGATCCAGGCGATCGGGGTTCGATTCCCGGTCTGGGCACATGCCCGGCTGCGGGCTCGATCCCCAATGACTCTCTCATCATTGATGTTTCTGTCTGTCTCTCTCTCTCTCCTTTCCTCTCTCTGAAATAAATATATTTTAAAAAAACAAAAAACACATTGTTTCTTTAAAATGAATATAGAGATGAGATGCCAATTCCTGTTTATTATGTTGAAAAGTAATTACGTGGAACATGATCTCTGGGAAATCATGTCTAAACCAATTCGTGATTTTTTAACCTATAGGCAGAAATAACTAATGTTTATTAGTCTCCACATTATTTGGTTTTACAGAATTAAGATTCTGAGCAGACTAATTATGTTAAGATTTAGTACTGATTTTTAAAGGGACACCTTGGAATTTTAGTTTTAAAAGTTAGCCTTTAGAATAATGAACTCCTGTATGGGCACAGCTGCCCTTTGAGAACCAACCCTGGGTGATTAAGGAATGGTGAGGGTGGAGTGGGAGCAAGTGTCTGTCTGTCTGTCTCTGTCTGTGTCATGTCCGCCCTCCCCCCAAGGTCCTGAGGGGACACCCTGTGGCAGAGGGGCCCTGTGGGCCTGTGTTGTGCTGGAGGAGCCCGGGGCTTCAGCTCAGACGCCCCGCCCCAGGGCACGGTGGCAGATGGTGTGTTTGGAGCTAAGCCCAGATGGAGCTGAGAGGAGGGTCCTGTTTGTCACTCTCCTTGGGTTGCTCTTGGTTCTGGTGGTGGGCTCGGGCGGCCTGCCATTTGAATGGGGTGGGGCGAGGGGGCTGAGCCGCGGCAGGTTGTTGCTGAGGCTTCTGATTGGATGGCTGCGCTAGTCGTCCTGTTCCAGCTGGGCTCACTTTAGTCTCCCTCGCTTCACCGGTGACTAAATCAGCTCACAGAAAATCTGATTTGTAGCATGCTGATCTCTGTAAACAGTGCCTTTGGAGCAGGTCCCGACTGCTCTATGTTGTTGGATAAAAGCAGTCATCTTCTGGAGGGTGGCACTGGTTTACTGTGATGAGAAGAGGTGCTGCCACCACGCTCTGGTTTTCCTCCAAAACCGAGCGTTTCCTAAGGAAACTGGTGCTGATTTCACTTCAAACCTCACAGTTTAATTCTTGTTTGGTTTTGCCATTTGCTTGAAGCTCTGTCTTCAACCCCGTGTGACTGGTTTCTTGTTGAGATTTTTCAGGCATATTTTTTAGATTGTTTACCAGCTGGTACAGACAGTCTCAGTAATAAAGATTCAAATTCTAAGTGGCGGAGAACTAACCTCCATTTTGACCAGAGCATCCAAGAACAGAAACTGAGCCTCAGGCTCCATCTCCCACGTGATGCAGGTGTCAGCGTGCCTGGCGCAGGTGGAGGCGTGAAGGGAGAAGCCTCATGTGTTGCAAGGGATCTTAACTCTGGCGTTAAGGACGTGTGTGTTTGTCAGGACGCTTAGTTCCTCGGGCTTGTGACCAGGTTTGCAGCCTGAACAGGACCTGTGCTTTGGCCTGTGCAGCTGGCCTGCATGTGCTCTGCTAGTGAGACCAGGTAAAAGGAGACACGGGGCCACCTGTAACGTCGGTGCTTCCTTCTGCGTGTGAAGGTGGCACTCTTGCCCCACCATCTCCTGGGGTGCACGCTTTTTCCTTGTTAGGTCTCGCAGCTCAAAATCGAAAACTGTCCACCCTAAAAAAGTACTCCCATACGGGGGCAGGGGAGGCTCTCTGGGTCCCCCGTGTGCTAACCTGCTGGGCTGGGCAGCTTGGGAGAGTTCTGCCTGGAGCGAGGCCTGATACGCGCCCAGCTCCTCTCTGCAGCGGGTGTGTGGTGCCTGGTAGCACTCAGCCTCTCCCTCCTGCTGTCCAGGGCACTCACTGGAACCTGGCCTGTGACAAGGTCGAACCAGCGACAGCATTTTAGGGAAAGGAAGAGAGTGGCCTGAAAGGGATCCAAAAAATGAGGAGAGTGAAGCCTGGACAGGGCCCCTCTTGTAATATCACTTTGCAAAATGTTAACTTTGGGTTCTTCCTAGGATTTTCTGATGCCATTGAAAACATGTTCAATCCATTTTTCACTTACTATTCCAATATTATTCAGATACTGAATGCAATCAGATCTCCCTCGAGTCTCAGGCTGAGGTGGGAGGAGGCCACCGCCTTCGGGCCAGGATACAAATAGGAAGGCTCTAATGTTACATGTGGGCTTTAATTAGCAGTGATGTAAAGGGAGACTGGAAACAGCATTTTGGAAATGCTTAGCATTTATGTTAGGTTTTCAGTAGGACCGGTTCAGATATCCTGAGAGGACTGAAGCTGGCTTCTGACTGGCTGGCTCTGAGTCGAGCCGTCCCTGCCGCCCAGTGGACTTTCGTTTCGCCAGGGGTGAGTGAATTTTCCATCTCAGGGATTGCTAACTTAGAAGAAAAGACCTGTTTCTTTATTTAAATTTAGAGCGTAGGCTATGTAGCTTTATTCCATGGAATTAAAGCTGATTTCAGAGGGAATGTTTGCCAGGTGTCAGGCACGGCCCTCCATGCACTTTTTCACTTGATCCTGGGCTATGCAGTGCACAGTGGCCACAACAGCCCTGCCGGCCATGGGCCCGCTCTGCACTTAGATGCACGTCATAGGAGAACGTTACGCAGAGCTCGTGATTATGGGAGCAGAACCTGCCCAAGCAGGAAGAAGCAGGGCTGCCAGGCCACACCCCTCGTGCCGGAGGAGCTGCTGAGTGCGGTCACTGGTCTGTCCCATCTTCCAGTCCTGCTTGCTGCCCGGGATTCCCACGGCCTCCTGTGTGCTTTTGCTGCTCCAGTGGTCGTACCTTTGGGCATTTTATTACATCTGTAGGTATTTTACCAAAATCTACCCTGTGTCTGTTACATGGCTGTGTCTCCCAGTTGTCACCTACAGGGCTTTTTTTAGCCAGTCACTGCTGTGCTGTCACGGCCAATAGTGGCACTTGTTCTTTGATAGAATTTTATTTCAGAGACAAGAAGTTAAATTTCCTTTTTTTTTTTGTTTTAAAATATATTTTTATTGATTTCAGAGAGAGGGATTCGAGGGGGAGAGAGAAATGAGTCATTGATCTACTGCCTCCTGCACGCCCCCTACTGGGGATCGAGCCCACAACCTGGGCATGTGCCCGGACGGGGAATCGTACCTCTGTCTCCTGGATCCTAGGTCGATGCTCAGCACTGAGCCACGCCCGGCCAGGCTAAACTTTTTGCATCGTGGCAGAGGGCCCACACTGAACCTGTCTGGAGGTGGTGTGCACAGCTTAGTCTCCGTCTCGCTGACTGGAAGGACCAGGCTGGAGAGTGTCGTTACAGCAGGTCTCGTACCTTTGATGGCTTTTGAAAACATCATTTGTTGTGCATTAGAAATTAGCCACTCTGCCCTCTTTAGGTGGATAAAGTGTGAGAACACATAATGTAACTTTCTGCAGTAAAGGCTTTGGGCTTGCGTTCTTGCACATGTCCTCACCAAGCTCAGCGACCGAGCCACAGGCTGACCTGCTTCACCCTGCCAGGGCCCTGCTTCCAGAATTAGGGCTGGCCTCAGGGCACTTCGCCCGTGGGACAGAGCTGGGATGTGAGCCCAGATGGTAGGGCTCTGTTCCTGTTTGCTGGATGCCCTGCTGCCTCAGTGTCGCAGTCCTGCCTTTAAACTAAATGCCAGGACTAGTCTGGAGCACTGGTTTCTGTGAACCAGTCAAGGGACACTCAGCTCACCGAGTGCTTACCAGGCACCAGTTATAGAGGAGCTGGTAGGAATTAGTTAACCTGGAGCAGGGTGGTGGTCAGTAGTGCAGGTGAGGAAAACATTAAAGTGAAAGATCACATTTGGAGTAAAGTTAAGGAAGTCTGGGCTGTGCTAGTCAGTTAGTAACTAATAGAGAATTAATAAGATGAGTCACTTACCCACTGCAGTGGATGAACGACGGGGCATTAATCCTGTTGCCCCTGCACCCTGTTGTGTTTGCTTCGTGAGTCACCCCTGAACTTCAGCCCAGGCAAAGCCAATTAGTGCCCTGCACTGGGGTGCGGCTCTGGTTCTGCTTGGGGTGGGAGCAGACCTGACCTGGCCGGGTGGGCGGTGCTCGGAGCAGGAGCTGGGGCTCTAGTGAGGGGCGGAGACTGCCCACTGGCTCGGGGTGGCAGGACCACCTTGGATGGGGTAGAGCACAGGGGGGCACAAGGCTACTGAACAGTACTCGGCAGATACCTGGGTGAAAGAACCAGGTGACTTATGAGCAGAGAGGTTTAAGTGTCTGTAATGAGCGCCAGGTAGGAATGAGTTGTGCTTGTAGAATGTGTGCTCTGTTGGGCTATGGGCTAGGTCCGGGAGGAACCTAGGAGTGCTGGAATGTTTTTTAAATGCAGGAGTTTCATGGTATTTGTTGAAATTATGCACAAATTTATATATATAAACAATGGTCTTTATTTCTGTGGGTACTTAAATTCTTTAAAGAATGTTTGAACTGTTTCAAAGATAATGGTGTGAATTGAAGTACATTTGTCTTAGCTTATAGAAATCAGTCATCTATTTAATTTCATTTTACAATTCAATTTATTTAAACTAAAAAAAAAAAAAACAAAAACCAAAAAACCCAGTTCGCCCAGTGTTCCTACTTTCCATCTCTATTTTTTTTTAATTTTTTAAAAATTAATTTTCTGTAAGGGATCATATGGCTTGTGTCTTTCTTTGTCTGACTTGTTTCACCTAGTGTAATGCCCTAGTAGTCCATCCATGCTGTTGCAAATGGCAAGATTTCGGGGTGTTGTTTTTTTTTACAGCTGAGTAAATACTCCATTGTGTATATGCACCTCAGCTTTTTTATTCACTCATTTGTTGACGGATTCTTGGCTATTGTAAATAATGCTGCAGTGAACATGGGGTGCACAAATCTTCTTCAGTTTGTGGTTTCCTTTTCTTTGGTTAAGTACCCAGAATTGCTAGGTGATATGGCAGCTCTAGTGTTAAACATTGTTTAATCCCCACAGTGTTGTCACAGAGGCTGCACTAACATTCCCACGAACAGTGCGTGAGGGCTCCCTCTTCTCCACATCCTCACCAACGCTTCTCTCCTGTCTTCTTGACGCTGCCATTCTGACAGACGTGAAATGGCATCTCCCTGTAGTTTTGGTTTGTGTTTCCCTGGTGGCTGGTGATATTAGGCACCTTTTCATGTCCCTGTTCGCCATCTCTCTGTCTTCTTCGGAAAAATGTATTTTCAGGTTCTCTGCCCATTTTTCATTTGGATCGTTTGTTGTTTTGCTGTTGAGCTGTGTGAGTTCTTTATATATTTGGATATTAACTCCTTGTTAGATGCATGATTTGTAAATGTGCTCACTCATTTGGTTGGTTACCTTTTCGTTTTGTTGATAAGAGCTTTTAGTTTGATGGTCCCACTTGCTTGCTTTTGCGTTTGGAGTTATATCCAAGACATCATCTCCAAGACCTATGTCAGGGAGCTGACCGCCCGTTTCCTTTCATTGTCTCAGGTCTCGCATTCGGGCCTTTTTGTGTTCAGTGTAAAATATCAGTCCAGCTTCGTTCTTTTGCATAAGGCTGTCCAGTTTTTTCAGCTACTTACTGACAAGACTGTCTTTTCCCTACTGTATATTCTTGACTTCTTTGTCATAAGTTAATTGGTCATGTGTGCGAGGGTTTATTTCTGGGCTTTCTATTCCATTAATCTAGGCATCTGTTTTTATGCCAGTACCATGCTGTTTTAATTACTGTAGCTTTTTGATACAGTTTGAAATCAGGGAGCATGATGCCTCCAGCTTTGTTCTTTCCCAAGATTGCTTGGCTATTCAGGGTCTTCATTGTTTCATACAAATTTTAGGGTGGTTCTGTTTCTGTAGAAATCAGTCATTTATACATAAGTATTTTTGTGGAGGATGGTCTTTATTTTTACTTTTATTTTCCTTTAGATTACTCAGCAACAGATGGTGATTCACACACTACTGTGAGCTTTTAAAGAAAAATTGGAGTGTGTGCGTATGTGTGCGTGCATGTGTATGTGCATGTGTGTGCATTTGGGGGAGGGTATTTTTAGCCAGAGGAAAGTTGGAGTGATTCCAAAGAAATCAGGTGACAGCCTGAAAAACAGTGCTTGACACTTTTTAATTTAAATTAAAAACAACCTGTTTTCTTTTGGAGAAAGGTAAAAGTATAAACAGTGCCTTAAAGCCTATTTGTTGTCCCACAGTTTCTGACTCTGAAAACTCCGCTGTCTAGGGAAGCACAGTACAGGAGTGCTTCTCAACCGCGCAGTAAGAACTCGTTCTGTTTTAATTAACAACAACGAGACTTATCTTAGAAGAACGAGAACGTTTGCCACCTTCGGGAATTTAAGAACACGTTTTGAAATGGGTTCCCAGTCTTTTGAAAGGGCCCAGTTTTCATCATTGTAAGTCAGTCGATCCAGGGGTTCCCCCAGTGCTTTTATGGGTGTATCATTCCAGGGGACTGCATCTAACAGAGTGTCCTGCACTCGACCTGTAATTATGAGAAACCCTCCTCTGACTTAAAGATAAAAAGCAAAGCACCGCTCTGCCGGCTTTCTTCATTCAGGTAGATAGTGATGGTCGGTCGGTTGTGTGTGGACCAGGCTGGCCCCAGCAGTCAGGGCCTCTGCGTGTGCTCTGACCCTAACCCTGACTTACTTTCTCCCACCTTCTGCAGTATGATTTGAGATCGTGAACATGGACTTTTCTCGGCTCCACATATACACGCCTCCTCAGTGTGTGCCCGAGAACACTGGCTACACCTATGCACTCAGGTGAGCGTGTGTGTGTTTTGTCACTTCTCGAATGCCATTGATTAATAGGGCCTCTGTGGGACTTGCAGCCAAATGTTATATTTAGAAAGAGAAAATATCTATAAACTTTATGTTATACTGTGGCTTTATGAAATTACCAAACTGACATGGAAATTGCTGTTTTGAAAACTACGTTTGTGATGACTCATTGGTTACTCATTGCAAACATCGCTGTTTCAGACTCCACCCAAAGGGCTGTGGTCTCGAGAATAGTCTTGTAGTCATGGTTGGGATTTGGGATTTATATGGATGGCTGGGTATCTCACAGTTAACCGAGCTGTCCCAGAAAAGGTTGCCTTTGAGAGGAGGCATCGCAGACAGTGAGACAAAGCCAAGGTTTCAGGAGCAGGATATGGTCAGGTGCGCAGTCTTCTGCTTTTGTTCGTGTTCTGATGTAACACTGAGGCCTGAAGTTGAGTCTGAAAAGTTGCTGACTTGTCCTTTGCATTTCTAGTTTATAAAATAGAAAGGATTGAAATGAAACTTATTATAACATTATGGACCTGATTGGCAGTTGGAAAACCTTTGCACCCTGGCACAGTGTTTAAGGCACACAGGAAAATGCTATATAATTTTATCAATGGCTGTTTTCTAAGGGTAAAATGTAATGGAAACTAAGAAAATTGGAGGATATTTTAAGGAGAGTACTTTTTAACAGCAGTAGTCAAATCTCACATTTAATGATTGAGTTTTTGTTCACAATTCTAGATCATGTCACACTTTCTGTAGAAACAGACTCTTTTTCTGCTAAAAGTCCTGTAGTATTTTAGAAAAAATTGAGTGGGCCAACACAAGTAAACCATTCCTTATTCTGTATTGTAGAGCATAAAAATAATTATTCTTGCTAATTTATTTTTAGTTTTATAATCTATTTTAAATATAGTTTTTAAAACATGCACGTGCCTGGATCTCTACCCTGGGACAGCGACACTGTTAATTTCATTAACTGACAGCCTTCCTTGAGGTAGAGGTGGGGCGATGAGGGTGGAGGAGCAGTGAGAGGAAGGGCAGGCCGGCAGGTGTGGCTTTGCAGGCTGTGCCGGGATCTTGTTGAGGGCAGTGGGAAACCAGGGAAGGGTTTTAACAAGGAGGAGCATAGCCAGGTCTGTGCTGGGAAGGACAGGATGCTGCAGTGTGAAGAATGGGGGTGTCGTTCTGAAAAGTTGTTCTCCCTGCCTTGTCCTTCAGACCCCCTTCCAGCTCCCCTGTCCCCTGGCTCATGGTCTGCTCACCTCTCACTGCTGGGGACTGTGCTCCTGGCCCGCTGCTCTGTGCAGTCTCAGTGGTCATTCCGTTAATTCCATTAGAGTGTTTTCCTGCTGTGGAGACTGTCGGGCCCTCTGCCTCTCACCTGGCTCAGCAGTCCCAGCACCGGTCTCCCTTCTCGCTCTCCCCAGTGCACTGTTGTGAAGCAGATCTCATCCAAAGTGCCAGTATTGTAACAGAGCCCCTGTGATTTAAAATAGCTCCTGAATATATCAGACACCGAGTCAGTGCTCCAGTTTCTCAGATCTTCATTTTTTTTAACAACTTTTTTTTTTTTTTTAAATCAACCTAAACAGGATTCTCACATTCATTTGGGTAATTTGTGTCTTGGGTCTGCATCTGCTTTCCTGTCCCTGTAGTTAGATGTAGAGATTTGGTCAGCTCCGGGTTTCCGTTGGTGGGTTGCCGTGACTACAGGGCAGCGGGCACTTCCTGCTGTGTTCTGAGGGGAGGTGCCTGGTGTCTGCTTCTCCCCCAGGTGTGGAGGTTGGTCAGTGCCATCCGCTGGCCCCACTCACTGAAGTCCCATCCCTCCTCCTGGGAGGGGAATGGCAGCCGCTGGGCAGCGTTGCCCTGGTCAGGGAGGGATGCCCCCAGGAGCCGCTCACCTGGGTGCAGGCCAGGCTGGGGAACGGGGGCTGGCATTTTCAATCTCTGGGGAAGTTGGTTTCCAACCAGAAAGAAAGGTGGGGGGAATGGCTGTTGGTTGTGCAAGAGGAGAGTGTGTTCCAAGGAGGGAGGGGGTAATCAGCCGGTCAGATGCTGCTGGAAGGCCACGCAGGGCGAGGGCAGGGCGAGGGCCGGCGCAGCGAGCTCAGCCCACAGGAATCACTGGCAAAGCCGGCACATGGTCCTTCAGGCAGACAGACTGAAGCTGGTGAGGAGTGAGAGCAGCACCTTTTCCAACAAGTCGGCGGATGGGAGAAGAAAGGGCGAGCTGGGCTTATTTATTTTATGGGGGCACGGGGGCATGTCTGGACGCTGATGGTAAGAAGCCGTAGAGAGAGGTTGAAGGCAGCGAGAATAGGCATCTGACAGTAAGGCTCAGAAAGTGGGAGGCTCGTTGCGGAGCCCACGGGTGGGCTTTAGGGTTCCCTGCACTGTAGCTTGGCAGCGTGACTGCGGGTCCTTCAAAGACAGATGCACATTCACCGAGGTGGGGAAAGAAGCAGGGCCTTGACTAGAGAGCCGGAGGTGGAGGCAGGGCGTGGTGAAGCTGGAAGTGAGGAGGGGACAGAGTTAGTGGCTGTGAGCACCAGGGACCAGGTGGCCCCGCACAGGTTGCCAGGCAGGAGCGAGGACCTGCGAGGGTGGGGACAGCGGGAGGGTGCCCGACCTCCAGTTGCTTGCAGCAGTCTAGAACTGAACAGAGAGCTGTGCAGCTCGCCTGCTGGGGATATGGCCAGGCCAGCGGGGCAGGGCGCCGCAGCCAGGAGGCCACGATGATCACGGGGATGGAGAGCCTGTGGGGCTGAAGGACACTGTGGTGGAAGGTCCAGAGAGAGAGGTGACGAAGGGTCAGAGCGTGAGGCTGGCGTTTGGGACTTCAGGGTGTAGCTTTTGGGGTAGATAAGCAGATAAGCAAACCTCTGAACCTCCGAGTGTGTCCGGGTTCTTGAGACGGTCACTGCACACCCCTTGCTTGGCCCACAGACCCATTCATGGGGCAGCCTTGGCAGGGTCTTAGCTGCGTCCCAGCTGGCTCACTGCCCAGTGTCCATATTGTTTCCAGCTTTCAACTGCAGTAGATTTCTCTCAATCGTTTCATTAAAAGTGCATCTAAACAGATTTTTAAAAGAGCAGTGTGTGTCAGTAAAGTGCATAACTGATGAGAGACCAAACTGAAACCTCAGACTCTAGAATGTGTCTGTGGCATTCCGTCTATATTGTCTTTTTTTAAATATAGCATCTTTATTGACTTCAGAGAGAGGAGGGGAGAGGGAGAGAGCAATGAGAGTCATTGATCGGCCGGCTCCTGCACACCCCCATCCGGGATCAAGCCCGCAACCCGGGCGTGTGCCCTAATCAGGAATCTAGCCACGGTCTCCTGTGTCCCAGGCCTCCTGTGTCCCGGGCTGATGCTCAGCTGCTGGGCCACGCCCACTGGGCTGCCTTTTTTTTAATCCTCACCTGAGGATATTTTTTCTGTTGTTTTTTCAGAGAGAGAAGTGGGGAGGGGGGGAGAGAAACATCGATGTGAGAGAGACAGCGATTGGTTGCTTCACACACGCACCCCAACTGGGGTGGGGATCGAGCCTGCACCTGGGGCACATGACCTTGGCTGGAATTGAACCGAGACCCTTCAGTCTGTGGGCTGATGCTCTAACCACTGGGCAAACCAGCCAGGGCTGTAGTGTCTTTTTTTTTTTTTAATTGATTTCAGAGGAAGGGGGAGAGAGAGAGAGAGAGAGAGAAACATCAGTGATGAGAGTCATTGATCGGCTGCCTCCTGCGCGCCCCCTACTGGCGATGGAGCCCACAACCCAGGTGACTTGGAATCGAACCGTGATCTCCTGGATCCTAGGTTGATGCTCAACTGCTAAGCCACGCTGGCCAGGCTATAGTGTCTTTTTTATCTCCCAGTTATGTCACTAATTCTCTCTCATCCTCAGTTTACAATTTTGTGCCCCCACTCCCGGCTTCACGTAAAACCAGTAAAGTGCGTGAACACCACATTGACACTGTGCTGCCTGGGTGGGTGCCCGGTGCCTCACGTCTCCACAGACGTTTGGCTCTTTCCGCTGGAGCTCCGGGACATCTGTCTGGAGGAGCCTGTTTCTGAGGATGGCTGGGACTCCAGCCCAGGGCCAGAGGGCAGGCAGCTTCTGTTCTTCCTGGGCTGTGGGCCTGTGGAAGCAGGGCTGAGCCCACCCTCCTGCCCTGCCCTGCCCTGCCCTGCCCTGCCCTGCCCTCGCCCCCCTGCTGTGAATCTTAGCCCTGGTGTAACGGGGGCGGGTAGGTCTTTGACCATTTTGAAGAAAGCCTTCCAGGTCTCTGCTTTATGTGTAAGAAGATGTGGTTTTGTTTCTAGTTTGTTTCAGTATAGATGGTACTTTCCTTGTTCATTTAACGCTGTGTCTGGGAGTCTTCCTGTGAGGGGAGGTGCAGACCACCTTCTAGGTTTCCGACAGCCTCCAGCTTAGGGAATATGGGGTGTCCTGTTTACCCCCCCATGGATGGTCTGCATAGGCTGCTGTTACAAACATTCTTCTAGCGGCTTCCCCGCCCCCCGCCCCCCCCAAGTTGTGTCTGCAGGGCCTGCTGGGGGAGCTCGGGGAGCGAGTCTGTGCCCTTTGTCCGCCCCCTGGGGGTGTGCCTGCCCCTCTGGATTGACCATGCCGAGTCACCTCGACGGGGGCAGACCTGGCTGTCACCTGTCCCTCCTGAGGTCTAGTTGTTCCTCGAGGGCCTCATTTAAACCCATGGTGGAGGGTGCCGTCCATACCTACATGATGAATCCTGATTTGAAATAACATGCTTTTCTTAAACTAAGATCATAGTTGTATAAAATATTTTGGAAGAAAACTAACGCTATTCCAGCCTGTACTAAAATTACGTGCTTAGCATCCTCGCTGCACACTCAGCATGGCTCCTGCAGCCTCCCCACTCCAGCCTCCAGGTCACACGAACAGCCTCCGAAGGCCTGTGTGGCGTGTCTGAGACCTGTGATCACATGACGCCGATGGTGTCAGCTACTGTTGCTATGACTGATGTAGTGTCAGAATGTTCTAGTGTCAGATCTAATGAGTTTAGGAGGAATTTGATTCTGAAACTATTTTGAAACAATTTTTATAGTATTAAATATAATGCAAAATGTTCTTAAGCTCATTCACTTCACTCAGATTTCCAAGTCCTTCCCATGGCTGCCTCCTGAGCAGGGGCTGCTTCCCACCACCCCGAGGGTGTGCCCCCGGGCATCTCACAGCACCTCTCCCGTGGTGCCTGTGCGAGGTGTGGCACTCCCAGCCTCCCCACCCTCCGCGCCTGGGTCTGCAGGTCCTCAGCTGTGTCCTCTCCCTCCCCCTCCTCACGGTGACTTGTGCTCACCTCTCTCCTCCCTGCTGGGTGGTGACTCCCTGCTGGGTGGCATGCTCGGGCCACTTGGACTGGCCCGCAGGTCAGGAAGTATGGTCCCCACCCCGAGGTGGCACAGAGGAGGTGCTCAGTCAATGCTTCTTGATTTGGAAAAGGCTGCCAACAACACAGAAGGACCAGACTTGTGGTTTACGTAATTTCATGGGAGGGATTGAAGTGAGGTCACAGGTTTGTCTCCAGCTTGGTGGTGAGTTAGAGGCACAATAGCGCTGACGGTCAGTCACCTGCCTCCTCCTTTTCTGCTGACATGGGTTCACCTAGCCACTGTGTGCCTGGGCTTCCCGCCACGGAGCGGTCGCCGTCTCTGCTGCTTCCTCGGGCGTGGTGACAGGGTTCCCATAGGTGGGATCCTCGTGAAGGCAGCACGGTACAGAGCAGTTCTCGGGGTCAGCTCTGGACAGAAGCAGGGGCGCCAGGGGAGCGGATTTCACTGTGCTGCTCTGGGTGCAGCTTATTTTGCTTTGTAGAAAAGTTGTCACACTGTGATGGCTGTTCTGACATTCACTGTAGGTCTGGCCTGTTTAAAAGCAATGCCGTGAGCATTGCTCATCACTGACTCCTCCTTTCCTTCCAGTTCAAGTTACTCTTCTGATGCTCTGGATTTCGAGACCAAGCACAGATTGGACCCTGTGTTTGATTCTCCAAGAATGTCCCGGCGTAGTTTGCGCCTGGCCACCACCACGTACGGCACTGAGGGTGGCCAGGTGGGGGATGCTGACTCCTGCCCCAGCAACACGGCCTCCCTGAAGGACACAGCAGCCAGGTGAGCCCACTCCTTTGTGCTCACACATGTGTTAACACCAACTAGAGCCAAACACACATGCCTGTTGGCCCAAAAGACCAACCTCTTGAATTTGAGGACATGAGCGCACACAGATCCACATGTGGCTGTGTGGCTTTGCCACGAATAGGGGCTGACAAGGGCTATGGAATGAGTGGGTTGTCGGTGTTGGTGTTCTGCAGTCAAGGTTTTCCAGTTCTGAAAGCCAGGAGAGGGTGTGGGTATCGTCACGTGGGCACCATCACCTTCGCAGCAGGACCGGACCCTCAGCTGTGCCACCAGAGGCTGTTCAGGGTGCAGGGCCATTGCAGCCAGTCTGTATACTAAAAGCCGTGTGTACTAACAGGCTTACCTGTGCCCATGACCTCTGGGGCACCCTTCACCACTTCTGTACCCAGAAGGAGCACAAGTGGGCAAGGTCTGTGTGCATTGGAGAAAGAGAGTGAACATGACAGGTCTCCTGTGGGCCGCTCAGGTGGGAGTGACCAGCTTCCCCTAAAGGGCTCTTTCTCTCAGGAACGGGGATGGTGGCTGTTAGGATAGGATGCCGAGGGCACAGTGGGGCTGGAATGGTGTCTGCAGCCCTGCTCCCGTGAGGAGTCCACTCAGTGCATTTGTCACTGTCACCTCGGAGTTTAGAGAATGAAGTTCTGTACCTACCTCCACCCGGGAGATACATGAAGGAGCCCCGAGAGCTGCAGGTGAATACAGTTGGTGCTTGGCGTGAGAACACCCAGCTGTGACCGGTTCCTAACGCCACCTGCTCTCACCCACCACTGTTCCCGCAAGGGGGCGTCTGCCCTTGGTCCTAGCCATGTGCAGTGTCTGAAAACAGTAGTTTTCAAGGCCTTCATCTTTGTCATATGTGCTTAGTGTGAGTGTGGAAATTACTTTAGATTACAGGCTTTCCTACTGGACTTAATGTCTTTCCTGGTGACTGAGAAGTGGAAGGGGGTGTGTATGAGTGTGTGGCCCCTTGACTTAAAAAGGAAGGGAGGGTTAAATTTAGAAACCATATACTTTTTTATTTTTATACTTAGGCTGTTTTTATATTTAGGTTATTTTAAGTTTTAACCACTAGTTTTAGAAAGAGCTCTTGGACCCCAGCTTAGGACATCCTGATCCAGATCAATCGATATTTCATTACAGCAAAGATGTAAAAAGATGCTGCCTTAAAAATGCTATTTAACCCGGCTGGTGTGGCTCAGCGGTCGAGTGTTGACCCGCGAACCAGGAGGTCACTGTTTGATTCCAGGTCGGGGCCCATGCAGGGTGTGGGCTCGATCCCCAGTCGGAGGCGTGCAGGGGGCAGCCGGTCCGTGACTCTCATCATGGATGTTTCTCTCTCTTGCTCTGAAAGCAATAAAGACATGTTTTTTAAAATGCTGTGTTTGTTGTCAGAGGTTTTGTGTGGGTAAAATACATTCTCTTTTACAAGAAAAAGTCTACGCCTTGTTCCCCATTCCTTCCTTTCAGAACCACAAAGCAGCGCAGAAACGCGAGCAAGCTGGCCTTCAGTGTGAACCGCCACTCGAGGCAGGCTGCTGCCCGCCAGAGCGGTGGTCCGCAGGGCACGGCCTGCCCACGGCCCCCCGTGCTGGACGAGTCTCTTATCCAAGAGCAGACCAGAGTGGACCACTTCTGGGGTGAGTTGTCTGCAGTTGGTTCTTATATTGCTCTGGAAGGAGGAGGTCATGGCCAATGGAGTCCAGGAAGATCAGAGTTTTCCTCTGGACTCAGGGATGCAGACGTGGAAGCTGCCTCAGCTGCCGCCCCGGGCTGTGCTGCTGGTGCACTCGGTGCGCAGTCGTCTGCTGTCAGGTAGTGAGCGAGGACAGCTGTGCTGAGGGCATCGCTTTGTGGGCTGTTTAAGCAGTCGCTGTGCAATCACCAGCGTGATTTGAGGTTCCAGGCGGCGCTTGGTGGCGAGGCAGGCACAGTGTTTCTGACTCATTGGACAGCACCCAGTGTAGACAGTGACTGGAATTGTCGCTACGCTGACTTGAGGGAGGCAGCCAGTGCAGTCCCTTCCTGTAGGAATGCCGTACTGTGGGAGTGACACTGTGACGGGCACAGAGCTGTGGCCCTGTCCCCTTGGGGTCCTGGCCGGCCCTTGGAGAAGACCGGGAGACCCAGATTTGTTCCAGGAGTTTAGTGCTACTTTGGGGACGCGAGGCAGCTGACAGAGGACGTGTGGGCTAGGGATGCCGTGTCTGAGAGCGGGGCCTGCCCCGCGAGTCCTCCCCAGCGCGCTGCGTCCTTAGCGCAGGTTGTGCGGGTGCAGATCAGAGACGTCCTCCCACCTCAGTCAGAAGAAGGTGTGTGTGTGTGTGTGGAGAAATCCCTGTCAGTTTTAGGCATTTTAGGAGGTAAATCTTGACCAGTGCCACGATGCTGACTTATTAACCACTGTAACCTTTTTTGAGTGAGTTTTGCTGTTTCGATCATTTGCGCTCAACTGCAAAAATATGTGTGTGTTCTAGGTCTTGATGATGATGGAGATCTTAAAGGTAATGACTTCAGTCCTTTTCGCCCCTGCCTTTTAAGATGCAAGTTTTTGTTGGGTTTCCACAGACTGAGAAACGGGCTCCCTCTGCTTTTTGAAACCTTCAGGTGGAAATAAAGCTGCCGTTCAGGGAAATGGCAACATGGCCGCAGATGCATCCTGGAGCAACGGCTACACGTGCAGGGCCTGCAGCCTGCTGTCCGAGCGCCAGGACACGGTCCCCGGGCATGCCACCGCCCTTGGCGCCACCTCCAGGGTGTACTCGAGGGACAGGAGTCAGAAACGTAAGTTTCACTCATTTAAGAGCTAGAAAAAGAATTCATGTGCTGCAGCCCCTCTTACAAACCTGGTGTTGAAGGCCCAGCCCCCGTACTCCTCCTGTCGTAGACTTGGACTCGGTCATCCTGCACAAGGTTAAGAAACGCACCAAAAGTTAGCTTGGTTCCTTCTCACTCTTTCAGCTTCTGTTTTACAGTCAGTGCTTCTGTCCCGAGGAGTCCCTGAAACTGTAAATTTGTACTTAGATGAAACCAGTGGAACTGCGGTCACTCTCAGACGCGCACATGCACCGGAGGAGCGGCTCCATGTGCTGCTCGCTCCTCGGTACCAGAGGGGTTTGTGCCGGTGGGAGTGAGGCCCCTCGTCCCCTGGTCTCTAGAGCCCATGACCAAGGGAACTTCAGGCTTGCAGGCAGCTCAGCACTGGCCCTGTTGAGGTGGCAGCTCTCATTTCATGGACTCCCAGTGTGTAGCCACTGCCACTGGCGAGCCAGGTGGACGTCAGAGTCCTGGCTGCAGTGGCTGGAACACACGTCCTTGGAGAGGGCTCTGGAGCCGTGTGGCTGTCACAACTGTAGCCGGCCTTGCACACCATCCTGTGGGGCTTCCTCCTGGTCCCCTTCCAGATTCCATGGGGTGGCTGCAGCGCCTCTGCTGGCCCAGGCCCTCGTCAGCCTGACTTACTGCCCCATGGTCACTGCTCAAGTGCACATGGGGAGGTTAGGGAGCCCTAGACTTGAAACCTGCATCGCCTCATTTCTGGTATGCTCCTGGCGTGCTCAGTCTAAGAGCTGGTCTGCCCGGCAAGCCTGGAGCCATGCGCGCAGGTGATACGAGGCATGGGGAAGTGCCAGCAGATAGGGCAGTGTCTGGTTTACCGTGTTCCTGGCTGTGCCCGGCCACGAGGGCGCTCAGTGACCATTTCTCAGATGATTGGACATAAGGGACAATGGTACCAGGACTGAGCGGTCTTGTCGCAGCTGCTGACGCTTCTGGCTCTGTCTGCTGTGGCGTTACTGGCATCCCAGCCGTCCTACCACGCACTAGGAAAGCAGAAGGAGAGGGGCGGGTAGACTCAACAGGAGGACTTCCCTTCTAACACGGGGGTCGCATCGAACCTGCACTGCCATGTGGAGCCCAGCACAGGCTCTGCCCCAGTGTCTCCTGGACCCTCACGGCAGCCCTGTGGGACTCTGGCACGTGGCTGTCCCCACCGGGCAGGCTGTCAAAAGGCTTAGCTAGCTCTGCACCTTGCTGGAAAGCGATAGAGCCGGCAGGATGCTGTCGCAGGGCTCCCCACGCAAGATGCACTGGGGAGCGGGCGTTGAGGCTGTGTTGACGCACGCCATCGCTGCGTTGAACAGTGTTACCCTGAGAGGGAGCACGCTGCTCACAGATGTGTTAGGAACGCGTGCTGCTTCCCCGTGGCCTCCGCTCGGGTCAGAGCAGAGGTTACAGCTGTGTGTCCATAGCAGCCACTGTCCTGAGCTCAGCGATGCTCTGAATGTCTCCACGCGTGGACTGGGGGTGGCCCCTGGAAAGCCGTCACTGAATGCCCTGGCTTAGATCACTCTTGACTGTTTTTGAGGGGAAAACAAGTTTTATATATATTTATATTTTATCTCTATTCTTTCTTTCTTTTTTTAAATCCCCACCCCAGGATATTTTTTCCATTGGTTTTTCAGAGAGTAGAAGGGGGAGAGAGAGAGAGAAACATTGATGTGAGAGGGACACATCGATTGCTTGCCTCCCGCACACGCCCCAGCTGGGGCCAGGGATGGAGCCTGCAACCCAGGCGTGTGCCCTTGACCGGAATCGAACCCGGGACCCTTCAGTTCGCAGGCCAGTGCTCTAACCACTGAGCAAGACCGGTCAGGGCTGTTATTTCTTTTTTATTACAGTTTATATTCAGTGTTATTTATTAGTTTCAGGTATATTTTTATTTGCTTTGGGTGTCTGTTATCGCTTCCTTTGCTGCTTTAGATTATAACAGTAATTTGTAGAACCAACTAATATATCGCTCTTAAAGCGTCTGTCCCTGATGATGTGAGTAAAATGTTGATGAAGAACGTTGGAAAAATACAGAGTTGTGCGAGGGAGAAAATCAAATCCACTTAACTCACCCCCCCCCCCCCCCCCCGCCTCCACCCACCTCCCAGCAAGGGCCACCCACGCTGGGCTGCCGTCCAGGTTCCCGGACACAGCGGTCACACTGGGCGCGTGGTTGTATGGAACCTCATTGACTTAAGATACACTTCACTTAACGCCTCCCATCAAAAGGCTTTAAAAGGCTTCACAGTCTTTTTCTTGGGCCATCAAACAGTCCACAAAGCAGGGTGCTGATGAGACTCGGCCATGCGGCTGTGTCGAAAGGGGTGCCCGGCGCCCTTACCACCCTCAGCCCCCCTTGGCCTCCAGGCTGTTGTGTTGTAGTTCACACAGAAGTAGCAGGAGTTAGAATCTGAAGACAGACTCTTCTGTGTTCCCTAAGGCAGCACTTACGTCCCTGAGTAAAGGGTGTAAATTAACTTAAAAAAGCGGGTGGTTCCTTTGAAAAACTGTGAGTTGTGCTGGTGGTTTAGAGCAGAATTCTGCCCATTGAAGCAGCCGTCGTGGTTAGGGAAGCGAGGGCCGAGGGTCTGCTGCCTCACGGTGGGTGGTGAGCAGGCTCGGGCTGGGGCCACCCGGCCGTGCGGTGGGCTTGTCGCTGCAGAAGCTGAGCCCACTGCGCAGACACACCTGTGGGTGCTCGACTGCTCGGGCAGCTTCTGAGCCAAGCAGCTCGGCTCCTGGCGACGAGCTTGACGGAGGAGCGGTGCTGGCTGAGGCACCGCCGCTGAGGACACCATTGCTGGCAGTTCAGACGCATCGGAGCCCTGTCCCAGCCAGCGGCTTCTCAGTAAGCGTCGTGCTGAGAAGGGCTACGTACAGCTGCAGTTCCAGTGGGTTCTCCTTGTCGACTCCCCGAATGCTGTCCCATCTGCCCCGAGGCGGCACCACCAGGGTCTCCAGCCCACACTCTTTCCACTTCTTTACATCTTCAACTTAATGGGTGGAAATTGGGGCTTTGGGTTTTATCCTCAGGGAGACTGACCCTGCATCACCTCTTACTAAATGGCTTCTCCTTTCCAGCCTCTGTTCAGAGTGCAGAGCAGGGGCTTGAAGCCGGTAGCCCTGCCCTCGTGTGTCCTCTCGTACAGGCGCCAGTTCCCCAGCGGCCGCTGCTTTACGAAGCCGAGCAAAGCTCTCGTCTCATTTCTTTAGCATTGCTCCAGCTCCGGAGTCCCCCTCCCTGCTGGCCTCACGCCGTGTATTCTGGACCACGGGGGCTTTGCTGAGCGGGAGGAAGGGGGGCCCAGTGTTAGACCCGTAGAAGCAAGTATTTCATCCGCCACTCGGTGAAGAAACTTTTCCAGGGGTAAAAAGTTCCAGCGACTACACCTTACAGACTATCACCCTGCACGTTTCAGGTTCATGGGAGAAAAGTCTCGGGGGTCACACGGTGTTTTCTGAAGCTCGGGCATAGTGCAAAGGCGCCAAGTGCGGCAAGGCCCCCTTGGTCCAGCCTCCGTGACTGAGCGGTGCCTCCCGAGGCTGTGTGGTTTGTTTCTGTTGCCCCCCCTGCCAGTGCTGTGACACGTCCTTGAAGGCACACGCCTTACCTGCAGTCCTCCTGGCAGGCGATGCAGGAAAGTGGGCTGCGGTCAGGTGGGGAGTGGTTACTGCAGTATCTAAATGTGGGAGAGTGTGTGTGTGAACAGGATTGGGGTGAAATGGTCTCAAATTGGGTATGTTACGAAGTTGCTGGTGAGAGATTTGCGTCGGCAGCTCTGCCTCGTCGCGGTGACGTGTCACCGCAGGTGGTGCCGTTTGTCATTACGGCTTCCAGGTTGTGGTCTCTGGTGTCCATTTAAAAAGCGGAGTCTGCTTTGCCTGAAGCGAGTTATTTGACTGACTGATAGGGGAGGAGGAGTTGGCTTGTGGGAGGGAATTAACTGTGTTCACGGTTTTTTGATAGGCGGTGCGTCTTTCTGCGTGGATAGGATTCTGTGGCTGGCCACGCTCACTTCGGCGTCTCTGTCATCATTCTTAGTGCAACTTTTTCAAGTGGTTTTAATGAAGCTCAATTATGAATCAGAAAATTACAAATTGAAAAGCTGTGAATCAGAAGGTACTTAATTACTTTCTTACTCTTTTTTCCACCAAGCTATGCTCTCAAGGTGGAGAAAGCTCTGCGCTTCCCAGCGTGGCACGGTCACGTTTCTGCTCGCGGCCTCAGCCAGATCTCTCCTGGTGCTTTGCCCTTCCTCTGGGAGCTGGCGAGGGCCTCCGCGCTCTGTACGTAGCTGTTCCTGACAGCTGACCAGTGTGTGGGCATTGGTGTGTCACTTGTGCTTTAATCCCCACCCAAGGATGTGCTCGCTGACTTTTTTTCAAGAGGGGGAGAGCGAGAGAGAGACACCGATCGGTTGCCCCACCTGCGCGCCCTGACCGGGGGTTGAACCTACAACCTAGGCGTGTGCCCTGATCAGGAATTGAACCCACAGCCTTTGGGCGTAGGGAACGGTGCTCCCACCAGCTGAGCCACCCGGCCAGGGCTGTCAGTCACTTTTTAAATAAGTTAATATACTCAACTTCTGATTCTACTTTTTCAAAGCAAAAACAATTTATTGGGATGACATTTAGAATGATGTTTTTAACATTTTTAAGCAGCCCATCTTTGTATTACAGTGGTGGGCTCACTGTTTAGCCAGGTGGGACTTGAAAATCTCTTCCTAGCCAGAGCCCGTCACCTGTGCTCGCCTGCCCGCGCCAGCCCCAGCCGCGCTGAAGCAGGAGGGGCGGCCTCGCCTGTTCTCCGGCCTGCGGCTCCCTTGGGGTCTGAGACGGTTGGACCTCGCGGAGCTTCCTAAGCCTCTTTTGCGTGTGTTGCAGCTCATTCCGATCCCTGTGGGAGGATGACAGTAAAAGAGTGTCTCAGAGAGGACGGTCGCCTCAGTGTAAATGGGGAGTCGCTGTGTAAGTATGGCCTCACTCGCGCCCTCTGCTCCGCAGGGGCTCCCGCGGCCTGTGCCGTGGCCCCGATGCCGTCGGCGCTCCGTCCGCGGGGCTCGCGGCCCTCACGGTGGGAGGGCTGGCAGAGCTCCTGCTTACACCGTAACAGTAGAAGCTACTAACCACCGGGATGCATTTGCTTTGAGTCTTGTCTTTTTTCATAATCGAGTTTCCTAATTTTTTCGGAACTGCCATTGTTGTGCACAGTTTTCAAATGGACAAGATTTGCATATTAATCTGTCACATTAACTGCTTGTCACCACCACCCGCAGGCAATGACTATGAGGGGATGGAGCACCTTGAAACACACACAGCCACCCACTTGCAGTCCTCCGAGACAGGAAGGGCAGCGGGGACCGCAGGGACCGCCCTTTCCCGCGCAGGTTGATCGCAGTTTTCTTGTTTTACCATGTTCCGCACAAATGTCTTTTCTTGTTTGTATTGGAATTCAGGGCTCATTAGAAACAGATGGGATTCACCTACCTTTGGTTTAAAATATGGGGACTGCCTCTCTTAAATGACTTTGTAAGTGCATTTAGGAGTACAAGCAAAGGACCCCTTAGAGGCTTAATTAAAGGCTCGTAAAACCCTGGTCCCTCCCGTCCGGGGTGGGAACACCCGCCTGCGGAGCCGCTGTCCACCCTGAGCTGTGCGACCAGGAGTCACACACCAGTTAGGTGTCCTCCAGCTCACACTGCGGCCTTCTCGGTACGGGGCCTTGTTTTAGGCAGCCTTGTGTTTTGTTTTTTTAAAGTTGAGCTTTAAAATTAATTGTCAGCTGTTAATAAACATAAAACAATAGATTTTAAAACCCTTTTAAGCCACATTTCTTTCCACGTGAGCCATGTTGGAATTAATAGTCTCGGGAGTCAGCGCACAAGTGCTAAGGGCGTCTGCACCTTTCAGCAGCTGCTCCTGGAAGTGAAAGGAACTGGCCCCGCAGCTGTGAGTCTTACGAGCCGGGCGCTGGGGCAGGCGCAGGGTTTCACTCTCCAGTGGCCCTAGGGTGCTGAGGACGTGCGCCTGTGGGGTGGCTTTCTCCTGGGTCCTGAGTCGTCACTGTCTCCCCTGCAGAATTTTATTTCCTTCGAAGCATTTCATCATCGCTCCAGTGAAGCCTGCGGGCTGCGGCCCCACCGCACGGGGCTTCCGGGGCCTGCGGGCAGGAGGGAGGGAGGCTGTTCACGGAGAGCAGGGCTCTCAGTTTGTTTTGTGTCGGGCTTGGACTTAGTGTCCTGTGCTTTTTCCTGAGAAGGGAGTTGACTTCTGGTAGGAGAGAGTCTCGGTAGAGTCGCACTAGCCGTGGGCGTGCCGCGTGGTCGCTGTCTCTGTCTGTGTTTGAGTGTGCCTCTGCGCGTCTCGTCTGCCACAGGTCACGTCTCCAAGCAGACGCTGCGGAGGATCGGAGCTGCGGGGCGGTTTGCGGCGCAGGCCGTGCTGTCGGTCCTCTGGTTGGCCGTGTTGGCTCCAGGTGGTTATTTTGGCTTTGTGTTCACACTCTTTCTGGGTCCCGGGCAGTTAACACCTGCACTGCACGGTCTACCTAACCGGCCAGAATGTGAGGCTAGGCTTCCGTGTTCGCCCCTCGCTGTGATGTGCTCCACCTGTGCTTCGGGCTGCATGGGCTGTCTCTGTCCCTCGGCTGTCGGGGTTTGTGAGTCCAGCTGCCTGGTTGGACTGTAACGGAGACGCATGCCCTGGTGTGTCCTGTCCCGAATCTTGTCTGGTGTGCTGACGAGCCTTCCGCGTGGCTTTGCAGCTTGTCTCTGTCCGTGTGGAGCGTGCGGATGCGCCCGCCGTGCTGACCAGCATCTCCTAACACACCGCCTCCCTCACCACAGCCTCACCCCCTCGCCAGTGTCCGTTAGTCAGCCTCCTGGTGCTTCCAGCGCCGCCTCCGCTGAAACAGCTCCTTCGGGAGCCTGCTTTCCTGGGAACGGTCCCCGAGACCACCTGCTGTTCTCTCTTCCAGGGAAAGCCGCCGCCAGGATATTCTGGTGGCTGGGGAGTGGATGGTACCAGTTCGTTACTTTGGTTTCTTGGCTGAATGTGTTTCTTCTTACAAGGTAAGGAAACTGACGTCACGTCAGCCTCGAGTCTTAAGGAACTGGTTCTGGGCTAATTGCAGGCTGTCATTTGGTTTATTCTTTCATAGTGATTTAGCTTATATTTACAGTTTTTGTTGTTTGGTATGTTAATACCAATGCTCCCGTGTTCTTATTTAATTTTTCAAACCACCCCTGTGAGAAGGGAAAGGCCGGTGCCATTCCTGAGGAAAACGGGCAGGGTGCAGGGGTCAGGGGGCAAGGCCCAGGCCCCACAGTGAGGAGGGGGTGTCAGCCCTGGGCCAGGCCCTTTGACTGCTCTGGGGCAGTTCCCACGGCACCAGGTCACCTCAGTGGGCAGATGACCAAGGTTCTCCGGTGCCCTTCCGATAGCCCCGGGCATAGCCTGTGTCTTCTTGTTGACGTGGGCCGTGGGCCTGGAGGCACGGCTCTCCTGTGGGTGCACACACCTTGCAGGCGGAAGTGTAGCTGCATTTCTGACCCTGCACTCCCGCCTACAGTGGGCCCGCTCTGTAGGGATCGTCTGGGGAGGGAGCCTGCCCCGCACCGCCTCCACGTAAACCTTTCCTCTTGTCCTTAGGGGCCTTCGAAGCATCTGCAGGTTGTTGATCTTGCTCATTCCACTGTTGCTTCTGCTAGGTAAGTCGGGTTTGGCTTTGTGGCCTTCGTGGTTAATACGCACACGCATGTAAACGAGTGAGGGTCGCGTGCCTCTGTGCACCTCGCGGGAGGCGGTGCACGTGCTGCGCAGCAGCCGTGGTGGTTTCCTCTCCTCCAGGCGCAGGCCTTTCCTTGCGGGGCCAGGGCGGTTTCCTCTCCCTCCTGCCCGTGTTCAACTGGACGCACACACTCAGAACACAGAGGGCCGATGATCCCAAGGACATGTTCACGCCGGATACTTCCCACCTGAGCCGGCCTCCCGAGGTAACCAGCTGAAGGCTCTCACCTGGCCCTGCAGGTCTGCTTTGAGAGGATGCTTTCGTACGACTGCGAGCAGGCCGCTCAGCCGGGCGCCTGGTTTAGAAAATACTTTAAATGTCAAGCTCCTTAAATGCTCTGGAATAGCTCAGATAACGCATCTGTAACGTAACCTCGTAATTCAGTTAATCTGAAGAATAACAGTGTTTGTTACTTTGGAAAGCATAGAAAGTGTAGAGAAGGAAGTGGAAACCAGCCTAGCCTGCCACGTAGGAAACTCACAGATGACGGACGTGCTCGCATTTTCCTCTCATGTGTTCGTGTGCATTATAGTTGATGTTTTGCAGTAATGTTCTGTGTTGTGTTTTTTTGTTAAAGATTTTTTATTGATTTGTAGAGAGAGAGGAAGGGGGGGGTGGGGGTGAGAGAGAAACATTGATGTGAGAGCAACTTGCTGCCTCCTGCACACACCCCCTGGGAATGGAGCCTGCAACCCTGGCATGTGCCCTGATTGGGAATTGAACCGGCAACCCCTCGAGCCCAGGGCAGTGCCCGACCGACCGACCCATGCAGGGCTCTGTTTTGTAGCATTGACTTAGCGTGCACTAAGGGTTACTTGCTGCTGGTGTAACATCTCACTTGCGTTGCTGTGGGAATGCCTTCTTCTGTTTCAGGGTGCCGCTGAGGCGTCTCCCTGGCGCTGGATGAATGAGGTAGAAAGGCAGGTGACCTCCCTGTCTGGACAGTGTCAGAGCCGTGACGAGAAGCTGAGAGAACTGACAGCTTCGCTTCAGAAGCTGCAGGTGCGGGTGGACCAGATGGACGGCAGGAATGCAGGGATGTCGTCTTTGGTGAAGAGCCTGGTGGGGCAGCATCTAAAGGACTTGGAAGCCGGTGGGCTGCTGGGCTCCAAGGTGAGGCTGGGGGGCCCTTCCCGTCTTGTTTCCTCTGGGAACCCAGGACGTGAGAGGCACAGCCGTGGGGTGTGGCTGTGTTTTCTGTGTCAGAACCTGAGAAAATGCACCAGTTTTGAGGAGAGTGGGCCATCAGTTCTTTCCTCTGGGATACCAAGTAAACTAGGCACCCGTGCAGAGGCTCGTGGTCCATGCAAAACAGCTGCTGCTCCGCAGCACATCAAGTCCCTGCGGGCTCAGGATCCCACGGGGCCCAGGCTGGCAGCCTTTACGGCAGTTTACGTGCATTCTCTTTTAAAGAAAACAAGTGGCATTTAGAAAAAGAGTCAGTTTATGGAGTGTTCTGTAAACTCATGTTAAGACAGGTTCTAAGTTTGGTTAGCTGAGTACAGATGTGCCTGCTGCGGTTACACTGCCTTCCGATGTTTGCCTGGCACAGTGTGCTCATGGGGATCCTGAGGCAGGCAGAGTCCAACTTTCTTCTGAGGCGGCCACATGACTTATCTAATTACCTGGCAGTTGGCGATCTGCTGTCTCTTCCCTGGGCTCCTGGCACATATCCTTCTTACATGGGTACATTTTCCAGCATGTGCCGCCAGGTGCACAGAGCTCTGTACATTTACATTAACACTAAATTAATGTAGTTTCTCTGTTGCAGTAGCCACATTTCAAGTGCACAGTGGTGCACGTGGCTGGTGGCTCAGACATAGGACCGGTTCACCGTGGCACCAAGTTCTCCCGGGCCGTCCAGTTGGGCAGACTCTGGGTGCCAGGAAGCTGACAGCTGATTTAGGAACACCTTTCTCCATTCCCGCTCCCTGGGCTTGTCTTTCCAGCTGCCCTGCATCCCTGTGCTCTGGTTTATCTTGTTTTTAATCTCACTGTTATGTGAATTTTTATAAGTCATTGCGGTTATGTTTTGCAGTGAGGCGGGGTGTACATTAAGTGAGACTCCTCATACAAGAAGGGAGGTTGCTTTCTTGGTCTGTCTCCTGGCCTGGGTTGTAGTCTTTGCGAGGAGCAGCTCTGTTCTCTGCCTGCTGCTGGCCCTGGGCCGCTGTCCTTTGATGGTGGGCTTGGCAGTGGTTGCCTAGACCCTCCAGGGAGTGTGTCTCACCATCTTGCTGTAGCTTCGGCTTCTAAGAATTGTTGAAGAAGCTGGTGGGAAGATGTTGAGCAAACTTACTGTTTTTTCAGCAGTTACCTTGTGCTGAAAGCTTGGCTCTTCCCTCAGGTCACGCGCCTGTCACTCCCTTCTCTGCCCACAGGAGAGGCCGGGCCCAGCCACTCAGTGCTTAGTTACTTTAGTCGCCTGAGACCGTCTGCTCTGAAGGGTGTTACCAGGGCTCTGTTCCTAATAAATGTCCACCTGCCACTTTTCATGGGCGTGTAAGGGACTGGGGAGGAATAGAAGTGTTTCCCGATTATTTCAACCTCAAGTCACCAAGTGCAGCGGGCGCTTCAGGAATAGCTACTGGACACGTTGTGGTTGATTTGCTTTCTCCAAGCGTGTTCTGGTGACGACAGGGCCTCTTAGTTAAGATCCGCAGTAGCCACAAAAGCTCCCTGTGCGTTTCTGCACCGGTCTCAGGTCTCTAAAGCTGGAGGTGAAGGTGAGCACTGCTGGGGGGGGGCGGGTGACCCTCTCAGGGTGCTATGCCAGGCTGACCAAACGCTCTCTAAGTTTTGGATATTTTGTGTAGAAATAACTTGCCAGGTTTTTGTTTATTTGCTGCTTACCTTTCTCTGCCGTTTGCTCACTTTCCTTTCAAGACCGACTCTGTGACCTTCCCCCAAGGACACGAGTTGCGCATCTCCAGCCTGGAAGACCTCCTGGGACGACTGGCAGAGAAAGCCGAGGTAGTCCTTCTTGTCGCTGTGGCCCCGCAGCATGCTTCCCTAAGTAAAAGCCATGGGGTCAGTGTCCTCACTCCCCAGCTGTTCAGGTGCCCCTTTCACGTGTTGGCTACTGTCCTTTGTAAAACTGAGACTATCCTGCCTGTTCCCAAGTTTTCCCTGAGTGGCTCCATTTTACTGCTTTGATGCTTCATGAGTGTGTCCAGCCCACTGGTTCCAAGGTGTCTTTCGAGGGGGAGGCCTGCACCCGGGTGTCGGCCAGGCCACAGGGCACGGCTGGGAAAGCCGGGGGCCAGATCCCGAGTCTGCCTCCTGCTTGTCGGCCTCCTCCAGAGAGGAGGGACCTGATCTTTGACAGAAGCTGCCAGTTTTCTGGTGGGGAAACCTGAAGTCGATAGAGGCCGAGGCCAGAGGCCAGAGTGTTGCACTGGGCACAGAGCAGGCACAGCAGGGGGCCTGTCTGCTGGCTGACCTCAGCGTTGGGTGGGGCACAGCCCTTTGGGGACCTCGGACGGTGCTGTGTTAACTGTGTCACAGCTGGGCGAGTTCAGCTCGGTACCTGGTGAGGTGTTTTTGTGGTGCCGAGGGGAGGGGCCTCACTTGGCCTCCTTTGCGCTTGGCCGGCCCTGAGTCTGCGGGAAGAGACCTGTGCTCAGGTGTGGCCTGTCCACCTGGTGCAGTGTGGCGGCCTGTGCTGGGAGCAGACCCTGCTGTCAGCTCTTAGTGGGGAGTTTGTGTTCCCTTGTCCTGTGCTCGCCACGGGAGCGACTGCCGGGGCCCTGGTGCTGGTCCCGAGCTGCGCATGTGGAAGGTGCATCGAGCTGTCCCTGGTGGCCGGCGCTCCTCTCTCCGAGTTTGAGGAGGCAGCCGCTCACCTGCCCGCCTGCAGGCCTGGACTCCGGGTTGTGGAGGTGAAACCTGACAGACGCCAGTTTACACGTCCAGTGTGTGCATAGAGCTAATCGAGTGCGTGGTTTTTTGAGACATTACCACGTGGTGGTGCAAACAGAGTGTTTCTCGTACTTTTTAGGCCATCCAGAAGGAATTAGAACAGACCAAGCTGAGGACAGAGAGGTAGGAGAATTCAGTATTCATCCTGGGGTGGGGCAGCCGCGCTGGGGGTGACAGGCCTCTGTAGGGGACTCACAGCTGTGTGTCTTCCTGGGCAGCCCTCTGGAGCCACCTGAGTACAGAGGTGACCATCCATTACTCTGCTCACAGCACTCCCAAGGGCAGTGGTACCCCTTCCTTTGACCTGGGGTGCTTGGAGGGCTGCCCTCAGTGTGCAGATAAGTGGGGCTTATGTCACGGTTGGGGGGACTCTGTGCCTGTCGCTCAGCTGGCACCATGGGCATCGAAGCTCAGCCTTGTCGTGTGGGCAAGACCTCTGCCTTGTGAAATGGGCCATTTGCAGCAAGGCTGCAGCCTGTCCTATTCTGAGCAGGGCTCCTGGCCTCTTCTGAGCCAGTTCTTTGCCATCTGAACAGTCCAGTCCCTCAGCAGCTTCCTGGGGTGTGAGATTTGGCTCCTCACTGCACCTGGTGCGTCCCTCTGTGGCCACCCTTCCCCTAAGTCACTGACACTATGGACTTCCCCTTCCCTCGACTCTGAGCGCAGCCTGTCTCTTCACCCCTTAATTCATCCACACAAGTCATGCCTGCCCCCTACGCCCTACCCCCCATTTGTCTAAATATGACACCTTCACCCTTCGTTGCTCAACGATTCCTGAGGCTCCACCAGGGACCCAGCGAGGAGCTTGAGTCTCCCTGTGCTCTCCGGGCTGCTGTGTGTGCTGTGGGTCTGCTGTCGGGGTTTGGCCATGTGGCCCCTGGAAGGACAGTGGATGAACCACAGCCTGTTCAATAGAAATGTGTTTGATGTGCTGATATGCAGACCCTCAAGTGTTGACCTGGGAGTGTGCTCTTTAGAGTATGAATTGTTGGTGTCTCAGCTACTATACCTACTCATAACCAAATACTAATATAATATTGCAGTATTTTATATTATGCAATTCCTACACAAAAAAATGTTATTAAACCTGACGCTGAAACCATACATTTTTAGTTCACTAATCCCATCCATTAGCGTGAAAAGTTCATACTCAGCTTTGTGATGGTTACTGATAAATACGATCTCACCTTTGAAGTCTTTTTTATAATTATGAGGAGAGAGAGTAAATATTGAACAGCTTTGAGAGAGCTTTCCCGGCCCTGTTAGCACACATTAGGCAGGTAGGTGCCTCCTCACGGGCGTGGGTGAACCTCGGGGACTCGGACTTGAATGTGGGGACCTTCCTGTGTGTGTGGGACAGGTTGACAGTCGCACACTGGGTCTTGGGCCGCACAGCTTCTACCAGAGTTCACTGAACCTGTTCTCCCCCCCACTCCACCCCACTGCCAGCGGGGCAGAGCAAGAGCAGCACCTGCTGTCCATGGTGACAGAGCTGGAGCGCGAGCTGGGCCACCTGAAATCAGAATTGTCAGCTTGGCAGCCTCTGAAGAACGGCTGTGAGAAGGTCCACACAATACACGAAAAAGTAAGTTTCCTCCGATTTTACATGTTGTGTGATCATAAAAAGTAAAAGAACACGCGAGTTACTTAATGTTTATTAATTTTCTTTTTAAAACTTCATTTTACTGTATTTGAAGATTTTAAAATTTTAAAATAATTAAAGCGTCCTCTCTTGAATTTCCCGTCCGGTAACGTGCCACGTTAACACTGCGTGACCCTCCCCCGCTGGCGGTGCGCACAGCCCCGCGCTGGCATTCATTGCGCCTGCAGCTTCGTCTCGTGCCCTGCGTCCCTGGCCTGCCTTCAGGCCCACGTCCTTGTGCAGAAGAGGGACCGAGACGCTTAGAGCTGCAGCAAGTGGGAACATCTGCATGCAGAAGTCACCATAAGTCAGTCAGTAGGTGGGGGACAAGCACGTCCCTGCTGGGCGGGAAGCCTGAGTTAGTGGGACACAGTGGCAGCGTGGGCCAGGCATGGGAGCCCGGAGCTTCGTCTCAGTCACAGGTTGAAAATTCAGATGAATGACTGGCCTTGGCCTGTTTGGCTCAGTGGTTAGAGCGTCAGCCTACGGACTGAAGGGTCCCGGGTTCAGTTCCAGCCAAGGGCACGAACCTCTTTTGCAGGCTCGATCCCCGGCCTGGTCTGGGTGTGTGCAGGAGGCAGCCCATCTACGTGTCTCTCTCACATCAGTGTTTCTCTCTCTCCCTTCACCTCTCTGAAAAGCGATCGAAAAACCACCCTCAGGTGCGGGTTGAAAAAAAAAGAATGAGATGAATGACTGGTCTTGTTTTGTTAATGCTCACCTGAGGGGTTTTTTTCCCACCGATTTTTTTAGAGAGTTGGTGGGAAGAGGGGGGCACAGATGAGAGACATCAGTGGGTTGCCTCCCGCACACGCCCAGACCGGGGCAGAGAGCCAAACCAGCAGCCCAGGTGCGTGCCCTTAACCAGGAATAGAACCCGAGACCCTTGGATGTGCCATCCGACACTCGAACCCCTGAGCCACTGGCCAGGGCCGAGTGACTGTTCTTCAAGCTCGTGGGGGGAGAGGTGACAAGTTCCTGCGGCTGGCGGGATTGTGAATGCCTCCAGCCTTTGGCAGACAGTCTTAAGTTGTTAACCAGTTGCAAAGACACAGACTGAAACGAGCTACCACGCTGTGTGTGACGCCCCCCGGAGAGGAGGCCGTGGTGCCAGCAGCCTCCAAGTATCACGTTAATGGCGTTAGCAGGCAGGGGCTGCGGGGCCGGGTGCCAGCATTCCCGTGGCCAGTCAGGGCAGTCCATGCTGCGGACTGTCTCAGCCCTGCCTGGGTGCGTGAGTGCTGCACACAGTCCCAGGATGCCGGCTGCTCCCCCGCCTCTGCCCAGTGCCGTTCTGTACAGAAGTGTGTGTGGAAATAACGCATGTGGGTATTTCTGGATACACGGTTACGCTTAAAGTGTCCCTCATCTCCGCACCTCGTCTCTGCGCCTCCCCCGTGGGCCTCCTAGATGCCGGGGTGGGCGAGGCTGGCACCTGGACACAGCGCCTCCTCCCTCGGCCTGCAGGCACACGTTCCACTTGGGCCGTGCCCTCTCCGCCTCCTGCGCTCTCTAGCCTACTCCAGCGTTTCTCGGGGGGTTCTTAAGTTTAACATGAAGGGGAAATCATGTCGTTTACATGATGGGCATTGAGCTGGGGATACTGCCTCGGTACCCAAGGAGACGGGAGTACGGAGCCAAAATGATTTCTGCTTTGTTTTCTCATGACTTTACTAGGTCGATGCCCAAGTCAGAGAGACTGTCCGACTCCTGTTCTCGGACGAACAGCAAGGTGGGTCTCTCGACTGGCTGATCCAGAGGCTGTCCTCTCAGTTTGTCGGCAAGGACGAGCTGCAGGTTCTGCTGCGAGAGTTGGAGCTGCGGATACTGAAGAACATCTCCTACCACGTTTCTGTGACCAAACAGATGCCGACGTCGGATGTTGTCATGTCCGCAGTGAACACAGAGGGGGTTTCTGGGATCACAGAAGCGGTAGGTGGATATCAAGGAGAGGTTAAACCTGTCGTGGCGAGAGGGTGGCCACGTTCCTCAGCAGCGGAGATATGGCGGTGACCTCGAGGGTGCTCAGTACAGGGCAGGGTGCAGAGAGGCGGTTGGGCCCCGTCATAGCTGCTTCTTGGGGGTGCTTTATGTTTTATTAACCTTCTTACCCCAAAGTGCCATCTGCCTGGTGGCCACACACACGGTGCCAGGTCACATTCCCTGCTCAGAACCTGCTTTGTCACCACTTCATGCACCAGAGGGCCTCTGGCTGAGGGGCTGGGAGGCGGTGTGCGCCCCGTGAACAGGCTCCAGTGCCCTCCCATGTCTGCCCGGGGCCCCACTGTGGTGCAGACTGAAGTTTGGATTTGCCAAAACATCCCCCGTGCCTGTTATCCCCAAAATAGGGCCAACTGACAGCCTTCTCCCTGAAACGTTTGGCGCCCACACCTGTGTTAACAGCCTTCTCTCTCCTCCCTGGGTCGGCGTCCCCTCCTGTGCCTGCTCCCATTTAGCAAGCACACATCATCGTGAACAACGCACTGAAGCTATACTCCCAGGACAAGACCGGCATGGTGGACTTCGCCTTGGAGTCTGGCGGTCAGTCAATTCCTCTGATTCCTGAGCAGATGGTCACCTGTTGGCCCAGTGCAGCCTTAGTAGCTGCGCCCCACCCCACCCAGCAGCCAGCACTCGGAGCTTTCAGAAACCTGAGAGCACAGCCGGCCTCACCCACCCCATCATCTTGGAGGGTCTCCCCTGGGAGGGCTGGGGCTGTGCTGATGTGCGCACAGCAGCTGTGGGTAAGCCCGTCAGCAACGTCCCAGTTTGGGGCATTTCCGTGTCTTTTGGGGTCGCTCTGTGTCAGAGTTGACCAGGGTGCTGGTGGCTTCTGGTCTTGTGTGTGTCTAAGCACAGGCCTGTCTCAGTTCACTGCATGTCCCAGGTGGCGCGTTTCTGTGTTTTACCCTCAGCCGAGTGTGTTTTTAGTGGCCCTTTTAGAAAGGGGGAGAGTGACAGAGAGAAACATCTGTTGATCACCTCCCGTACCCGCTCTGACCGGGGATTGAACCACAGTGCTCAGGGCACTTTTTTTTTTATATAACAAATTGAAGGCACCACCAGCAGAAAAACAACACTCTTTATTGTGATCCCCGCTTTCTGTGGTGGTCGCCCAGGTGCACCTGCCAGGGCACCTGCACAGACGTGGAGACCTGCACAGTAATGGGAGTGACAGGGCGGTTCCTCCCGGCATTGGGGAGGTCCTTCCAGCACCTGCCTCCTGCGGGACCACACAGTCCAGCAGGGACGGGTCATTGTAGCATCGAGGAAGCGGAGCAAACTCCATGGAGAGGTGGTGGGATCCCCAAGGAAATAAGGAAAGTGGCTTCTATCTGCAGCTGTGTGTATGCCCCAGACCAGAAATTCCAGGTCCGGGCATGTCTGAAAGATGAGAATTGTGGTTTAGTGACCTGTCGTGGTCCACATATGTACTTTCCGTCACCTGACCTCTCTGTGACACGTGGATCTAACACGGGACATTTTCGTGAAGAAACAGCAAGTTTGTGTAGGATGCAAGACGTCCAGCCAGTGGGGAGGCTTTGCACCGCACGTGTACAGAAAGTCTCGGTTTCCTGGATTTTTAAAACTTAGGCTTGACAGAGGAGGGCCGGTGGGCTAGTGTTTCTTGGAGAAAAGGAGGTTCTGCGTACACGCAGGATATTGAAGGGCTGGAGCATCCTGCAGGGTAGCAGTGGTTTTAGAGCCCGCAGTCTCAGGTGCCCTGTCCCAGGAGGGTAAGAGGTGTGATGGCCTGTACCCGCGGCAGACACGTCCCAGCCCAGCGGTGGGCCGTGGTCTTGTGTCCGGTCACTGGGGCCTATTGAGTCAGCCCTCTAAACCTTGCCAGCCAGGACAGTGGTGCCCGATCCAACTCATTATTCATTTAGAAACATGAACAGCCCTGGCTGGTGTGGCTCAGTTGGTTGGAACATTGTGTACTGAAAGGTCGCAGGTTTGATTCCAGGTCAGGGCACATACCTAGATTACAAGTTCGATCCCCGATTGGGGTTGGGGTGCATATGGAAGGCAGCCAATCCATGTTTCTCTCTCACATCAATGTTTCTCTTCCCTTCTCCCCTTTCCTCTCTCTAAAAAGTCAATAAAAACATATCCTCAGGTAAAGATTTAAAAAAAAATATCATGAACAAAAGTTTACTCAGAGTTGCTGCCCCAGTAGGTGCAGACAGGGGGAGGAACCAGTGTTTAAGGGCCTTCCTTCTGGTGGCAGCAGGTACAGATTGTGTGTCGGAGAGCGGTCACACTCCTGACACTGCATTTAGGAAAATTGAAACAGATTGGGGCTGATCCCAAAGTAGAGGCTTCTTGGTACAAGTGACAAACTTGAGAAGTTTAAACATCAGAGCGCACCCCCCCCCCCCCCCGAGGTGGTAACAACACTGGTTCCAGAGTGAAGACGCAGGTGCTGACACGGACTTACCTTCGCTTTAAGGTGGCAGCATCTTGAGTACGCGCTGCTCTGAAACGTACGAGACCAAGACGGCGCTCATCAGCCTGTTCGGCATCCCACTGTGGTACTTCTCCCAGTCCCCCCGCGTCGTGATCCAGGTGAGGAGCTCTTCGGGACGGGCGTCATCAGGTGCCTGTTGTGTCCGACTCCGTGATGTAGTTTCTAGCTTTTTGTTAAGGTGTAAAGTACGTGTAGGAGAGCGTGCAGTTGTGGTGCACAGCTCCGTGAGCTTGCACACAGTGGGCATGTGCAGGACCAGCACCGCCTGGGAGTCAGTGGTGCCATCACCAGTCACCCCTCAGGTCCCTCTTGCCCCAGGATTGACTGGTAACAGTGAGAGGCTGACTCTGTCCCGTCCTGAGTGTGAGCAGGCGTGGCTGTTGCAGCTGCAGGGCCCACTGGAGCGTCGCTGTGCCTGCTCGTGACTTGGGGGGGGAAGGGGAAGGGGAAGGTGAGCCCTGCAGGCTGCAACCACGCACCTGCGGGCTCGGGCGGTGCTGCCCTCCCAGTGCCTCACTCGCCCCGTCTTACCAATTTAAAGGACTGGAGTGTGGAGACTTGAGATCGTCAGATGCATTCATTTGACCTCAGGACTAAACTGCTGTTCTACATTAATGGTGTTTTTGGAAGAAAATTCAGATGATTTTTTATGTGAAATGTTAGCGTGAGAGTGACCTTGCACTTAGAGACCAGACCACAAGCTCAGCCTAAAAGAATTCATGGATGAGGCGAGCACTGAGTTAGTCTCCACAAACTTAAAATGCTGGGCCCTGGTGCTGTCCCAACAGTAATCTGTCCTCGGTGCCGGCTGGTGTCTGACGTGCGGGACTGCTGACCTCTCTTCGTCCTTGCACTTGTCTGTCACCATGGTCCACAGGTCCCCCGCTCACTTTGTACACAGACATGGGCTCTGCGAGGCCTTGGGCGCACGGGGCTGCCCTTTGCCACCCATTATGTGGGCCTGGGTGCCCAGCTCGGTCACCTGGTGGTCGGGAAGCAGCTGTCCTCTACACGGTAGACACGTGAGAGCGAGAAAGAACCAGTCACCTGACCGGGAAGGAGGGTGGGAACTGCTGGCTGTCATGGGTGAGCGACAGATGGTGGATGCTCACAGGAGGGAATGTTGTGCCAGGTGGAGGGTACGCGCCCACCCTCTGCCTGGGCAGCACAGCCACCCCGGGCTCAGACCCAGACCTCTTGGGAGAAGGCACAGCTATAGCTCACTGAACGCAGCCACACCAGCGGAACCTGCCAGAAATCCACTTGGCACAGAGCCCCCGAGGGGCTGCAGGGAGACTGCGGGCCTCCCACCACTGGCGAGCATAGTCCTCGGGGTCAACACTTTAGGACTAGGCCCCTTCTCACAGGGCGGGCAGAGGGGCGACTGGAACCCAGGGGCACAAAGGACGGAGAATGGTATGTTTCCCTCGTCTCAGTCTACCCTGCCCTCTCTCTCGACTTGCGCACGGAGACCTATTGTGGCCAGCACCACGGGGCAGCCGGTGCCGGGGCACGTGAAAGTCCCGCCATCCATGTTTAGTGCCTTTGCCAGTATCTCGGATGGGAGTGGGAATGTGGGTCAGAGGGTTGATGTTGCCAGGGTCGGGCTTCCTGAGCTTGCACGGTTTGCACCTTGACCAGCGCCTGTGAGCCTGCGCTTCCCACAGCCTCAGTGACAGGTATTGTCCACCTTTGGGATGGTGGCCTGTTAGGTGAGCCACGGCAACACCGGCCACGTAAACTTGGGTTTCTCGTTCCTGTGCAAGGTGGACCCCTCACGTGGTTGGGGACCACTCACACCTCCTTGTGTTTGACCTGTGCTTATGTCCGAGGCCTGGCTTCTGAACTCTGCAGGACTTGCCTGTGGACTGGAGACAGTCCCCGTCAGCATTTGAGTGGCAGACCCCTCCCCCAGTGTTTTGATCTTGCTCATGGTGATTATTTTACCATGTAAAAATTCTTCTATTTTTATTTCAATATTATCAGTCTTTTTTCTTACTGCTTCTATTTTATGAATAGTTAAGCACTTGTTCAACTGTTAAGTCTTGGTGTTTTGCCTTTCTCCAGCCTGACATATATCCAGGTAACTGCTGGGCATTCCGAGGCTCCCAGGGGTACCTGGTGGTACGGTTGTCGATGGAGATCCACCCGACCAGCTTCACTCTGGAGCACATACCAAAGACGCTGTCACCCACAGGCAACATCACCAGCGCCCCCAAAGACTTCTCCGTCTATGTGAGTGTGCTTGGGCCCTGGAGGCTCCACAGGGTGCTCTCCCAGCTCAGGGCTGCTTCTGAAGCACTGCGGGCAGCCGTGGGCCGCGCAGAGGGACAGTCAGCTCCCTGCTGCTGGTCAGCTTGCCCACGTTCTTTCAGCTGCTGCCCTCTTCTCAGTGATGGGGGAACAGCCCTGAACAAAAGGCCCGCGATAACGGCCTTCCAGAGGCCCCTTTCGTGACGGAGACTGGTTTCCCCACCCGCACTAACGAGAAGCAGCTAAGTCACTGTTGTTGTCCGTGATTCAGTGATGGTCTGGTTTTGGTTTCAGGGACTAGAAAATGAATATCAAGAAGAAGGGCAGCTGCTGGGACAGTTTGTGTTCGACCAGGACGGGGAGTCACTCCAGATGTTCCCGGTCCCGGTGAGCACCTGCACCTCACACTGGTCCCCAGTTCCCTCGCCCCTGAGTCACTGGACCTGCTGCCTTAGCAAACTGTCAGAAGTGCGTGAAGGTCAGCTCTGGGGAAAGGGGAGCTGAGCCTCCTGCTTTTCCCTGAATGAGCCTTTTTAGTACACGTTTTGCTCCCCTGAACGTGTCCTGTCCTGAGCCAAGTCTGTGGCTCCTGGTGAGTTCTCGGCTTCACCTGAGTGCTGCGTCCTGCATTAAGTGCCTTGGGGTGTATTGGAACTTTCAAATAGTGTCGTTGGGACAGTGTTGGGCTCAGGAGTGTTAATATGAAATAAGTTAATTTTTTTTTGTCCCCTTTGATTTCAGAAAAGGCCTGAAAGAGCTTTTCAAATAGTGGAACTCCGGATTTTTTCTAACTGGGGCCATCCTGAATACACCTGTCTCTATCGGTTCAGAGTTCACGGAGAGCCTGCCAAGTAGGGACTCCTCCCTGCTGTTGTACATTGTGTATATACTGGGGCAGCCTGAGACACCGGACCCCCCTTCCCTCGCGAATGAGCGCGTAGGGAACGACAGGATGACGTCACCTGTTAAGTGTTGCCGACTGCCAGCAGCAGACGCGGGAATTGGAGCAATAAATGTTGTGACACCCGCTTGCCGTTGTGTCCATAGGAAATTGCGTGTGGAGTGCTTGGGTTTTGGGAGCTCCGTTAGCAGCAGGTGGTTTCGGGAAGTCGTTGAATGTATGGTTCACAAAGACACTTTGTTTTGGGGATTTGTTTTTAACATAAAGCTTTTTATATTTGTGTTTTCTCGACATCAGGAACAGAGTAAATGAAGTTAACAGGTTTGATATGTTCTTGCAGCTTCTGCACTTAGCCGTTCACTGGGGGCCAGATGTATATTCTGTGTTCAGTCCAGCACTCAGCTCTTTCAGGGAAAATCAGTGTCACCAAATCTCAGTCCTCAACTCCTTCCCTTTAGGGCGGGTTTGTCCTCCACCCAGCACCAGGTGGGGAGATGACAAAGTGTGGTTTTCTGCTCAGTTTCCTCTGCTGAGAAAAATGTTCATTCAGGGCTTGGTGTGCAGACACCCGTCAGGAACACAGAGCTGCACTGGTGTGGGCCGAAGTGGGTCTGATTGGGGAGGGGACCTCTGGGTGTAAACACACAGAAACAGTTCTCAGGGCTCCTCCCTTTGGGTCCCCCTGGAGGTTCACTTCACGGTATGAATAGGAACCACGAGATCCGATCTCATGGGGGTTTTCAGGTTTTCTTTAGAATTTTGCTGAAAAGGAAACACTAACATGCTCCACATCATTCAGAGGCTGTTTTTATTCCACTGTGGAACCAAAGGAGACTGTCTGGCGTGGCCAGTTCATAAAACCCTGTGTCTTACAGCTTCCTTGCGGCAGCGCTCAGCACCGGCGCAGGGGTGTCGGCCGTTCTCCTTTGATTCCTGAGATGCGTTTTGGTGATAATTAACATTTAACACTGAGTCTATTTAACTGAGCAGACTTTATAAGTGAGATATCCACGAGGCACTTACGGTGTTACCGATGTTTTACCTTAAAATTATTTAACTTTTATTTGGGTTAAGAGTGTTTCTTGGTGTACCATAAATTGTTGTATTTTCAGGAAAAGATAAAATGATGGTGCTGACAGGTCCTCTGGCATTTTATGTATATTGCACAGCAGTCCTCCAGTTCACCAGCCTGGTGGCTTTTTATTAGCTTAGAGTGGGAACTAAGGGCTGTGCAGTTGAGTTGGATAAAATGTATGCAGATGTTTCCTGTATTACAGGATAAGTATATAAATCAGAATTTCCTATATAAAACTGAATTTGGGAGTTGGGGTGGAACTATTTTGAATATTAATTTATTTTTAAAGATGCAGGATAGGACTTTGTGCAGTGTATTTTTGTAAATGCTTTTCCAAATATGTCTCTGGTAGTGCTGCTGCTGCCACCAAACTGATGCTATTGAAATGTTTAAATAAAGAATTTAATTTTTAAAAGTGCACGTGATACTTCAAGTGACTAATAAACAGCGCCTCTCGGTCGGGTCGCTGTGTCTGCCCCGGGGCTGGGTTCGCTGCCCTCTGCCTGCGGTGTCGGGACTCGAGGGAGCCCGCCCCGTCCCGCCCCGCGCTCCCCGGGGCCCCGCTGTGCAGTCGGGACGCCCACCTGCACGAAGGGCTGGCTTGCAGGGCCGGTCGCTCGACGAGGAAATGGGGGAGGGGTGACCTCCCCGAGCACCCTGTGGTCCTGCTGGCGACCGGCGGGCGGGGCGCGTCCAGCCCCTCCGGGTTTGCTGGCGAGCACAGGCTGGGGCAGAGGGTCGGGCTGCGAGCGCGGCACGCGGCTTATCGCCGGCGGGGCCCACCTGTGCGCCGAGCACCTGCTGCGCGGGGCCCTGCGAGAGGCAGAGCCGCAGGGGCGCCCCACCCGCCGCCTGGTTTCCATTCGGCAGCAGGTGTGCGCGCCCACCTGGCGCACCTGCCCCGCCCCCGCCCAGCGGCTCGGCCCGGCGGCCTGGCGAGCTCGGCGCGGCCGGCAGGGGGCGCTGGGGACCCCTTCAACTAAGGCGGTCGGGAGGCAGCCGCGCCCGAGGCCGACCCTCCCCGACGAGGCCCGCCTGGCCCTGGGCCGGGCCGCCTGCGGGCCGAGGGGAGCCGCCCTCTCCCGGGCCCTCGCCCCGCCCGCGAGCAGGCGAGGCCGCGCGGCCCCCGCGGGGCTCACGGACCCACTGCCGCCTCCCTTGGAGGGCGACTCGGGGCGCAGGCCCGCGCGGGGCGTCTCGCGCCCGGTCGGCCTCCCCGCCCAGAGGGGCGCCCGTGCGCGGCGCCCGCCCGCTCCGCAGCCCGGGCCTCAGGACGCCCGACCCGCCGGCCGAGTTGCCGCGGCCGGGCCTGGCCCTGGACCGCCCGGCGCCGCCCGGAGCCTCGGCCCCAGGACCGGCTGAGCCGCTCCCCTCCCGCCCGCTCCCGACGTCAACAATCACCGCCCAGGGTCGCCCCGCCCCGCGCCCCGCCCCCCGCGCCACCGGCCGCCGTTGTGGCGTCAGCGCGCCGCGCGGCCACGTGGTCGCCCCAGGCTCCGGGCTCGACCGCGTCACGTGGTCGCCCCCTTGCGGCCCACCCCGCGGTCACGTGGCCGCCGCAGGCGCGCCCGCCCCCAGCCGCGCGCAGCTGCTCGCGGGCCACCGTAGAGGACGTGGGGCGGCCGCCGGGACGGAAGCCGAGAGGCGCTGCCGACCGCGCCTGCGACAGCGTCAGCCCTGCGCGGAGCGCCGGCCCGATGGCGGCGACGGCGGCGATGGCCGAGCAGGAGAGCGCCCGGAACGGCGCCCGCAACCGCGGCGGCGTCCAGCGCGTGGAGGGCAAGCTGCGCGCCAGCGTCGAGAAGGGCGACTACTACGAGGCGCACCAGATGTACCGGACCCTCTTCTTCAGGTAGCCGCCCGGCCCAGGCCCGCGCCCCGCCCCCCGCCTCCCATTGGCCCGCGCCGCTGCCCGTCGCCGTGGCGGGCGAGCGGGCGGCCGGGCGGCGCGGAGGGTCGGCGCCCCTCGGCCCCTCCCGCCCGGCTGGCGGGTCCCCGCGGGCCGCGCCGTGGGGGGCGAAGCCCCACGGAAGCACCGCGGTCCCCGCCGGGCGGGCCGCCGGCGTGTCGCCCTCGCCCGCCCGCGCGGCGTCCTTCCCCGGGCAACTGCGCCGCCACCCGCTGCGGCTGCTGCACCTGCGCCGCCGGGGGCTGCCCGCGGGCCACGTGGGCCGAGGGGCCGGCCGTTCGTGACGGCCGTGGGTCCCGACTCCGGGTGGCGTGAGCCAGGCTAACGTGCCCTTTTCGGGGGGTCTCGCGCGGCCCCACGGGGCTGGTGCCGCGACGCTGCGAGGGCTTCCACGTGCGGCCCCACTCCTGGGACGGACACGTTCCGGGCGCCCTGCGGCTCGGGCAGGAGACTGGCCACGCACGGAGCGCCCTTCCCCCCGGCGCCCAGGGCCGCGCTGCCTCTGCCCGCGGGGCCCGGCTTAAACTTTCCCTCTGAACGGCCGGGCGCCCGGCGCCGGGCAGCGGGGGCTCGGGGCTCCCCGCCTCGGCTCCCGTCGGCCCGGCCATGTTCGGACTGAGCGCGGCGGGGGGACCGCGGCGGTGGTCAGCGCGGCCGCGGCTGTGAGTGGGCGCTGACTGGACTCCAGCCGCCCCCGGGCCCAGCCCCTGTAGCCTCAGGGTTCTGCCTGGCCCCGGCCGTTCCTGAGGATTCGCGGTGGTTGGCAGCGGGGGTTAGCAAACCGGGCCCTCCCGGAACAAGCGGCGCGCCTCGCCTTGGGCGGTTCTGCGGTGACTGCCTGTGAGGAACGTGACTGGCCTCGAAGCGGCGAGTCCCTCGGTCCAGGGTCCGCTCGGGACTGGCCTGGGGGAGGGTGGTGAACACTCGGGCTCGCCACCAGCCCGCCTCCGCCCGGCCCGCTTTCCTGCCCTGCGCCCTGGCTCCTGGTCACTCGGAGCTCCCGCACGCGGTCAGGGGTCACGGGCAGTAGGCCGTCCGCCGGCGGCCTGGCCGGGGCCCAGTCGGCGGTGGCTGTCGTGGCCCAGGAGGCCCCGCTGAAACGGGTTGGAGCCGACCCTGCCCCTCTCGGGTACGGCCCACGTTCAGACCGACTTCCCGCCCTGGGTGGAGCCCTCCGCGGCGTGCAGCTCCGCAAGAAGTCAGATTCACCACCTTATTCTAATCTTAATGTCTTCCTACAAACAAATGCCTGCATGTACCTAGTAAGCATTCACGTAAAATGTTCGATTGGATGAGCTTTCACATGTCAGCAATCACCAGTCAAGGTACTGAAAATACCCATCACCTGTAGAGGTTTTCTCTTCAGCCTTGACAGTCAGTCTCGCCCCCGCCCCCGGCCACCACTGACCTCTGTCACCGCAGGCTGACTTGCATTTCCTAGCGTTGTATCTGACATTTTTCATTCCCTCAGCGTGATTATTTCAAGCTTCACTCCAGTGCCTGCCGGTTCATTTTTATCGCTGAGTAGTAGCCCATTGTGTGGATGGACTGCAGTCTGACTGCCCGCGCCCCACTGGGTGAACTTAACAGGCTCTCTATTTTAATTCACTGACGTCATATCCCACCGCAGTTTGAGGAGCAGAGGAGAAGGAATTGGGCAACCCAGCCGATGGGCATGGCGTGGAGGGGTGACCACAGGTGTGCGCATGGTCTCTGGTCCAGCTGGTTCTGCTGGAGGCTCAGTCCCAGCCCTGGAGGCAGCGGGCTGTCTCCCTGGGTAATTAATCTGTCAAATCACTCCCATGGCTTCCGAGGCTGTCCTGTGGGGTGGCCAGGATGCCTCATCACCTCAAGGAGCCTCCTTGCAGGCCTGGGCCTGAAATCAGGTCTTCCAGCCCCGGGGCCTTTCTCAGGTTGGTGTTGATGGTTGATTGTGGCCCATAACCTTGTTTTGCCTCTTAAATTGAATGAAGAAATTTTTAAAAAGAAAACCTTAGGCCATGCATTCTCTGCAACCCTTGAACTTTCCCTACAGGAGTGGTGAGGGCTGGCACCTGTGCCTGAGCCTCGAGCGGCGTCGGATAGCTGAGATTTTTCACGTGCCTCTGTCTTCATTTGACACACATAGTCGTTTTTTAAAAAAATTAAATTTATTGAGGTAACAGTGGTTAAAACATAAATTCAGATGTACACCGTTATAATTTGACATCTGTGACCTCTACAGCGAGCTAGCCACCCAGCCTGGTCTCCTTCCTAAGTGACCACAGGTGTGACCCCTTCACCCAGTTTGCACCGGCCCCCTCTCCTGGGGTGACTGTCAGTGTAGTTCTCAGTACCTGTGAGTTCGTTTGTTTTGTTCACTGGGTTTTTAGATTCCACGTATGAGTGAAGTCATATGGTATTTGTCTTTCTCTTTCTGGCTCATGTCACTTAGTATGATAGCCTCTAGGTCCGTCCATGCTATCAGAAATGGCAAGGTTTCATTTTTATTGCCGAGTGATACTCCATTGTACATATGCACCACAGATTCTTTTTGATTTATTTTTTATTGATTTTAGAGAATTCGATGTGTTGTTCCACTATGTGTGCATCATTGGTTGATTCTTGAATGTGCCCTGACCAGGGATTGAACCTGCAACATCGGTGCCTCAGGATGACGCTCTGACCAACTGAGCCACCCGGCCAGGGCCAGCACACAGCTGCTTTAAAGTCCACACATCCACCGACAGGCACTTGAGCTGCTTCCATGTCTTGGCTACTGCAAATAACGCTGCAGTGGACATAGGTGCATGTATCTTTTCCAGTTAATGTTTTCATGTTCTTTGGATAAATACCCAGAAGAGGGATTGCTGGGTCATGTGGTAGCTCTATTTTTAATTTTTTTGAGGAAATTTCATACTCTTTTCCACAGTGGCTACACCAATTTACATTCCCACTGGCAGTGCACAGGGTTCCCTCTCTTCCACATCCTCACCAAAATTTATTTCTTCTTGATGACAGCCATTCTTGCAGGTGTCAGGTGGTGTCTCATGGTGGTTTTGATTTGCATTTTCCTAATCACAACGTTGACCATCTTTCTGTGTGCTTGTTGGCCGTCTCTATACCTTTCTTGGAAAAACATCTATACAGAACTTATACCCATTTTAAAATTGGGTTTTTTGTTGTTGTATTGTATGAGTTTTTTGGATCGTAATCCCTTATCAGATTACATGATTTGTAAATATTTTCTATCATTCAGTTGGTTGCCTTTTTGTTTTGTTAATGGTCCCTTTTCTTTGCAGAAGCTTTTTAGTTTGATGTGGTCCTACTTGTTTGCTTTTGTTTCCTTTGCCATTGGAGTTTAATTCACAAAAACCACACTGAGGCCGATGTCTAGAAGCTTGGCACCTACGTTTTCTTCTAGGTATCTCATTGTTTCAGGTCTTACATTCAGATCTTTAATCCATTTTGAGTAGATCTTTGTGGATGGTGTCAGAGAGCAGCCTAGTTTCATTCTTTTTCATGAGGCTGCCCTGTTTTCCCAACATTCCTTATTGAAGAGACTGTCCTTTGTCCACTGTATATTCTTGGCTCCTTTGTCATAAATCAGTTGCCCATATATGTGTGGGTTGATTTCTGGGCTCTTGATTTTGTTCCATTGGTCTGTCTGTTTTCCTACCAGTGCCACACTGTTTTGATCATTGTAGCTTTGTAGAATAGTTTGAAATCAGGGAATGTGAGCCTCTGGCTTTTTCTTTCTTCAGGATTGCTGTGGCTATTTGGGGTCTTCTGTGGTTCCATGCAAACTTTAGGATTATTTGTTCTATTTCTGTGAAAAATGCCATTGGGATTTTGGTAGAGATTGCATTAAATCTATAGATTGCTTTGGGCAATATGGACATTTTAACAGTGTCGATTCTTTCAATCCATGAGCACAGAATTTTTCTCCATTTCTTGGTGTCTTCTGTTTCTTTTATCAGCGTCTTAAGTTTTCATTGGACAGGCCCGTCACCTCCTTGGTTAGATTTATTCTTAGGTGTTTCATTCTTTTTGTTGTGATTATAAATGGGATTGTTTTCTTAATTTATGTTTTCTGATAGTTTCAGAAGTGCAGCTGGTTTTTGCATGTTGTTTTCGTATTTGCCACTTGACTGTATTTGTTTATTAGTTTTAATAGCTCTTTAATAGAGTCTTTAGGTCTTTTATATATAAAATTATGTCATCTGCAAATAGTGGCAAGTTTTAATTCATTCTTTCCAATTTGGTTGCCTTTATTTCTTTCTCTTTCCTGATTGCTGTGGCTGCAACTTCCAGTGCTAGTTGGATCACAGTGGTGAGAGTGGGCATCCTTGTCTTGTTCCTGATCTTAGAGGAAAAGCTTTCAGTATTCTCCGTGGAGTATGAGGTTAGCTGTGGGCTTCTCATGTGTGGTCTTTATTATGTTGGGCACCTGCCTTCTGCACCTCTGTTTTATGGAGAGGTTTTGTCATACGTGGGTGCCGTGTCAGACGCTTTCCTGTGTCTGTTGAGATGCTCATGTGATTTTACCCTTTGCTGTCCTTGTGGTGAATCCTGCTGATTGGTTTACAAGTGAGGAACCATCCTTTCCATCCCTGGGTGAGTCCCGCTGGTCATGCTATGTGATCCTTTTATTTCCTTACTCGTTTATTTTATTTAGTTATTTTTCAAACTATAAGAGAGCACTTATTTGGTAAATCACAGAAGTAGAAAAAGTAATTCCTAGAAGAAATGGACTTAGGAAACCAGTTATAGAGGTAAAGGAAGGGCCCTTGAAGGTTGGGGGTGAGGAAGGCAATGGTGCTGCGCCTGGAGGGCGGGGGGAGGGAAAGGCGAGGGCATGCTCCCAGGAGGCAGAGCCTCACCGTCCTTTTAATGTATTGTTGTGTTCAGTTTGCTAGTGTTTTGTTGAAGACTTTTGTATCCATGCTCATCTGAGATACAGGCCTGTAATTTTGTGTGTGTATGCTGTCTTTGCCAGGTTTTGTTATCAGGATAATGTTGGCCTCATAAAATGAGTTAGGCGATCCCTCCTCAATTTCTTTGTTTCCCCACCCTTCCACTTTCTTTGGTTACCCTCTTTTTACATCTGCTACTTTTTTTTCCCCCCATTCTTTTTTTTTTTTTTTTAATTTATCTTTATTGTTGAGAGTATTACAGGTGTCCCATTCCCCCCCCCCCAATTAAACCCCTCCACTTTGCTCCCACCCCCTCCCCAGGCCTTCACCCCGTTACTAACTGTGTTCATGGGTTATGCATATATGCATATAACTTCTTTGGTTAATCTCTTCCCACCCTCCACCCCCCTTCTCTCTTTCCTCTGAAATATGATCGTCTGTTGCGTGCTTCAGTGTCTCTGGATCTATTTAGTTCGTCAGATTCTTTTGTTCATTAGCTGCTTCTTAAAGAAGACTTCAGCTTTTCCTGTAGTGCTGGTCTGGTGGTGATGAATTCCTTTAGCTTTTCCTTGTTTGAGAAGCTCTTTATCTGACCTTCAATTCTAAATGATAGCTTTACTGGGTAGAGCAATCTTGGTTGTAGTTCCATGTTTTTCATCCCTTTGAATATTTCTTGCCACTCCCTTCTGGCCTGCAAGGGTTCTGTTGAGAAATCAGCTGACAGTCGTATGGGTGCTCCCTTGTAGGTAACTAACTGCTTTTCTCTTGCTGCTTTTAAGATTCTCTCTTTGTCTTTAACCTTAGGCATTTTAAGTACGATGTGTCTTGCTGTGGGCCTCTTTGGGTTCCTCTTGTTTGGAACCCTCTGTGATTCCTGGACTTGTAAGTCTGTTTCTTTCCCCAGGTAGGGGAAGTTTTCTGTAATTATTTTTTCAAATAAGTTTTCAATTTCTTGGTCTCTTTCTTCCCCTTCTGGCACCCCAATAATACGAATGTTGGGCCTCTTGGAGTTGTCCCAGAGGCCCCTTATACTATTTTTATATTTCTGGATTCTTTTTTCTTTTTGCTCTTCTGGTTGGGTGTTTTCTGTATCCTCATGTTCCAAATTGCTGATTTGATTCTCAGCGTCCTCTGCTGTTGGTTCCATGTAGATTATTATTCATTTCAGTTCCTGTAGCCTTCATTTCAAATTGGTACTTTATTATGTTATCGATTTTCTCAGTTATTTCCCTAATAGTATGCTTAAACATCCTTATAAACAAAATTCTGAACTCTGTAACTGTTAGCTTGCTTGGATCTATTTCATTTAGTTCCTCTTCTAGAGATTTTTGTTCTTTCCTTTGTGACATGTTTCTTTGCCTCCACATTTTGGCTGCTTCCAGGTGTTTGTTTCTATGTATTAGGTAAAGCTGCTATGTGTCCTGGAATTTGTAGAGTGGCTTTGTGTAGTAGGTGTCCTGTAGGGTCCATTGGCTCAGCCTCCTCAGTCACCTGAGCTGGGCCTTCCAGGTGCTCCCTTGTGTGGGCTGTGTGTACTGTCCTCTTGTACTTGAGCCTTGGTTGCTGTTGGTGTTCCTGGGAGGAACTGACCCCCAGGCCGATCAGCTGTGAGGACCAACTGCAACTACAGCCAAAGAGCTGCTGTGCTGGAGACACCCCTATGGAGCAGGATTTACTTCAGTGGAGCTTTGGTGTTCACCAAGTGTGCCCCTTGAGTGTCACTCATGGATGTGGTAGGGTTGTAATCCAGTATGGTTGAGTTTGACCACCAGGTGCACTGTCTCTGGGGCCTCCGGGAAGGTGCAAAGTCAGCCTCTGCCAGTGCCTTGCCCAGGGCCACCCAACATGAGCTACACAGCAAACCGTAGTTGGCTGCTACTTGTGCTGGGCTTGGAGGAGCCCAGGAGAGGCCAAGCTATGAACCAATGCAGCTGCCACTAGTGCCAGGCCTGGGGCCACTTATCAAGCTGTATGGGGCCCGCTGCTGCTTGTTTGAGAGATTTTAGGAAAGTCCTAAGCATGAGGCTCCAGAGGTTACTTGCATAGAAAAGCCACTGGAAACGGCTTGGATGAGCTTGCAGGTGGGGAGGGGTGGGGCCAAAGGTGAGAGTCAGGTGCTAGCGATTCAAATATGGCACCTGCCTGCCGGCTGTGTGGGAAGGACTTACCAAAGGAGCAATGGCTTCTCCCAGCTCTTCTGCCTGGGAGAAAGCCGCCCCTCCACCTCTCGCCCCAATTTCGAGCAGGTTAGTTCCTCCCCAAATGTCCTAGGTTCCTTTCAAGCTGCTGCCTGGCGCCGGGGCTCACAGGGAGCGCCTCTGAGTGAGTTTGTGCCCTGGCCCATTAAGAGGAAAGCCTGTGACTCCGGGACCCTCAGCCACAGTCCCGCTGGTTTTCATAGCCCGAAGTTGTGGGGACGTCTCTTCCTGGCCCTGGAGCCCTGGGCTGGGGGCCTGCAGTGGGGCTGGGACCCCTTGCTCCTCTGGAAACGTCCTCCGCAGAGATGTCCCTCCCGGGTTTAAACCGTGGCAAGTCTCGAATTTAGTCCCGATCCGCCCACGTTTCTGCCCCACCTACCGGTCTCGGTGCTGCTTCAGTTCCCTGGTTGTGGGGCTTCTGTTCAGCCAGATTTCAGGAGGTTCTGAGTGACGGTGGTTCTGTATTTTAGTTGTAATTTTGATGTGGTTGTGGGAGGCGGTGGTTGTAGCTGTTACTTACGCTGCCATCTTGTTTTCTCCTCTCCTCAATTTTTTGAAAGAGTTTGAGAAGAGTAGGTATTAAGTCTTCTCTGGTGGAGTTCACCAGTGAGGCCATCTGGTTCTGGGTTTCTGATTTTTGAGAGGCTTTTGATTACTGTTTCAGTTCCCTTACTAGTGATTGGTGTGTTCAGGTTTTCTGTCTCTTCAGGATTTAACCCAGGAATGCTGTGGGAGTCTAAGAATTAGTACGCTCTGGGCTGTCAGCCTGCAGCACATGGTCTCTCACAGTGGTCTCTCCTGACCCTTGTACTCTCGGTACCCGTCATGTCTTTTTCACTTCTGATTTTATTTATTCCAGTTGCTCTCTTTTTCCTTAGTGAGTCTGGCTAAACATTTGTCAATTCTCTTTCTTTTTAAAGAACCAGCTCTTTGTTTCACTAATCTTTTCTGTTTCTATTTCATTTATTTGTGCTCTGATTTTTGTTATTTCCTTCCTTCTGCCTTTGTCCTTTGGGCTTCATTTGTTCTCTTCCCATTTCCCTAAGGTGTACCGTTAAATCATTTATTTGACAGTGTTCCTCTTCCTGAGATAGGCCCGTATTGCTATAAACTTGCCTCTTAGTACCGCTTTTGCTGCATCCCAAAGATTTTCATATGTCGTATTCTCATTTTCATTGGTCTCTGTGTGTCTTTGGTTTCTTCCTTTATTTTTTCATTGACGCAGTAGTTGTGCCATAGTATTAAGTCCATTTGGCCAAATGTGTCACTTAAGGCTGTAGTTTTCTTACTGATTTTCTACCTGGGTGATCTATCCATTGGTGGGGGCGTAAAGTCAAGTCTCCTACTGTTATATGTTGCTGTCTAGTTCTACCTTTATGACTGTTAGTCATTGCTTCCTGTATTTTGGTGCTTCTACATTGGGTACATATATATTAACAAATGTTATTTCAACTTGATGGATTGTTCCCTTCTCAGTATAAAATGTCCGTCTTTGTCTCTTTACCTTTTTTGATCTGAAGTTTATTTTGTCTGATATACGTATGGCTGTGCCTGCTTTCTTCTGGACACCATTTGCTTGGGGTATCACCTTCCACCCTTCGCTTTGAGTCTATGTTTGCCTTTGGAGTTGAGATGGTGTCCTGAAGGCAGCATGTAGGTGGGTCTTGTTTCTTAGTCCATCCAGCCACTCTGCCTTGTGGCCAGAGAGGTCATTCTGTTTGCATTTAGGGTGATAGTTGAGTGTGAGGACTCACTACAGCCAATTTATCTTCTGTTGTCTGGTTGCTCCATGTCTCCCTGTTTCTTTCCCGTTGGGTTTCATCTGCTACTTCAGGTTGGTGGTTTTTTCTGACGTTAATCCTGTTTTCTCTTTTTTCACATTTCATGTCTCAGCTCTGGATATTTGTTTTGTGGTTACTGTGAGGTTTGTATAGCACGTCTCACAGAGAAAAGAGGTCTTTTTCTTCTGATAGCTTCTTTTCTTTGCCTTTACGAGCTCACCCATTTCCTCCTCCCGTCACAGATTATCTCTTATATTCATTCATCACTAAATTAAAGCAGCTATAGTTATTTTAATGCTCTTTTTCCCTTTCACTTTTATGCTATGATTAAATGTTTGACACTCTGTTCTGAATTATAGCTGTAATTTTCTGCTTCTGTCTGTCTGTCACCTTAAAGTCTTGTGTGCTTTTGTTTTTTTGCATCAGGTAGGAGAGCTCCTTGCAGCATTTCTTGTGGTGCACACTGCAGCTCTCACACGGTGGGAAAGCCGTTACTTCTCCCCATGTCTAAAGGATAGCTTGGCTGAATATATCATTCTACTCTCTCCTGGCCTGTAGAGTTTCTGCTGAGAAAGCCGATGACCTGATGGGGTTTCCTGTGGCAGTGACCGGCTTTTCCCCTTGGTTGCCTTGAGAACTTTTTTTGTCATTAATTTCTGACAGTTTTAACATGTGTCTTGGAAAAGCTCTTTCGGCGTTGAGATAATTAGGTGTTCTGTCAGCCTAATGGTTTGGGGAGCTCTCGATTATTTCTCCCCCCTCTCTCCTGGGATCCCGCTGTCCTGTGTTGCCCTTCTCGGGAGTCGGGTAGGCCCCATAGCTCTCTTCCACCCATCTGTCCTCGGGCTCGCTAGCTCCCCCACGTGGTGTGCTGTCTCCAGTGCATCTTCCAGTCTGTGGGGCTCCTCAGCTCCAGAGTCTCTCTGGTTCTTCATGGTTTCAGTCTCCCGGGTCAGGTGCCCGCTCTGCTCAGTGGTTTTGTTCCTGAGCTCATTGGGCTGCCTTGCACGTTAGTGTCTTGTTTCTCCATGATGGCTGTTGTGTCTGCCATGAGGTCACTGTTCGTGATTGTGAGCTTGGTTTCTGGAGACCTGTCATTTTCTCTGTGTTGCTGTGTCACTGTTGTTGTTCACGGTGTTTCATGGGTTGTACTTCTGCTGGCTGGTTTCAAGTGGTGAACAACTTTTCATACTTAGGTTCCGGATTGATTTTATAAGTCAGCAGGTTGGTAGTTAGAGGTCATTCATCTGTTTTCCAGTAGGTGGTGATATACACAAGTTTTTGTTTTACCTGGGCTACCTACGCCTCTGGGGCTGCGGTGTGGGGGCGGCGCCAGGGTGGCAGGTGCCCACACTGTGTTCAGGTCACCTGGGCCTCAGGGCACCACCACTGTGGCCCGGAGATGTGGCAGGTGGGGGGAGCCGGGTTTGCAAGCCGCTGCCCTACCCCTTGCCCTCCCCCTTGAAAGCAAGCCCCATTGTCCCAGGAACCTGGTTTACCTGCCTTTCGGGACTTCTCTTTCCCTCATCTGGATTTCTAAGACATTGCCTCTTGCTACCTGAGTGAGGTAGAAGAGTCCAGTGTTGTATCATGAATAAGCTGAGACGGGCTGATGTAATTGTCACTTAGGATAAATGCTACGGCCCTGTGGGTCTGAACAGATGGGGCTGTGTCCCTGGGTGTTTTTTGGAGCTCCTGTGGCAGTGCTGGGACCAGGCCATGTATGTATGTGTGTGTACGTGTGTTTGTGTGTGTGTGTGTGTGTGTGTGTGTGTGTGTGTGTGTGTGTGTGTGTGATGGGGGACGTGTCACAGTCAGCAGACACACAGGCCATGCGATGACCTGCGGCAGGCGCAGGGTTTCCTCCGAGCTACCTCCTCTCATGTCCGTGTCCAGGCAGTCCGAGGGCCTGCTGATGGCAGGATGGGACTGTGTTCTCCTGGGGTGTCTGCCGTGGAGCCTTTTTGAAAGAAAGACCTTTTCTGTGGTGACTGGAACAGCCATGGGGGCTGGAGGCACCCATGGATTCCCTGGCTGTCTTCTTTCTGTGTCACTGGGATCCACGTATAGCCAGTGAATCAGGTGCTCTGGGTACTGCCTCGCGGGCCCACACACAGCTCCATGCTCTCTTTTGGGTGCTTCCTGCCATTTCTCTCTCAGGCTGCTCTGCATCCCTGGACACTTTGTTTGCTGCAGACCATCCCTGTCCTGTCCGGTTCAGTTACCTGCTAGGCTCTGGTGGCTCCTCTTCCCCAGCCACTCCCAGGTCCTGTTCTTGGTGACATGTATTCAGAGTGGAGCACCCATGCAGGACAAGGGGGGCCATTGCCTCCCATGGGAAGTGAGGGGTAGGCTGAGAAAGTCGGCACAGTGACGGAGGGTATTGTCCCCAGTGAGACCTCAGCCCGGAGCTCCTGCTTTCCCCCATCCCCTGCGCAGTCCTGACCTTTGGTTCTGCCCTGACAGATGAGGGGCGTCGCCCTCCCCTTCATGCAGCACCTACCACCGTCTCAGGGCCTGTGCTTGAAGAGGGTCATCACCCAGCCTCTGCTGTTCCCTTCCCCTGACTCCCCTAGGCCTGCCCAGAGTCCTGCTGATGCTGTTCCCAGACGTGGCACTGCAGGGGGCATGGTGTGCTGGTCCGAAGGCCGGTGTTGCTGACAGCGGGTGCTCCGTGCAGGCCGGGGGAGTTGGGTCAAGGAATATCCCCACCTGGAGCCATGATAGACCCCTGGGGGCAGGGTGCCAGGACTCGGTGGTGGCAACTCAGGAAACCACACAGCCTGTGTCGGTGCTGGTGGGAGGGGCACTGCTTGCTTCATGAGCTTTCCTGTGATCTTCAGCATTCAGCCTCCCAAACCGTACCTCTTGCAGTTGGCGAGCGACTGGACCTGACACTTTGCTCTCTGTCCTCTGCTGCAGGTACATGTCTCAGAACAAGCACGCAGAGGCCCGGGAGCTCATGTGCTCTGGAGCGCTGCTCTTCTTCAGCCATGGCCAGGTGAGCAGCCAACATGGCCCCAGGCCTTCTCTGCTCAGGGCTGGAGGGCTGGAATAGGAGTGTCCCGGGCTCCTGTGGGGGCCCCAGCACTGTCTGGGCATGGGCACCGCACGCCTAGGCCGGGAGCCTGTTATATGGGCTGCTTTGCTGTGTCTTCTGAGCACAGAGCTTCCTTTCTAACCATGCGATTGTTTGTGTCCATGTTGTGTAGCAAAACAGTGCTGCGGACTTGTCCATGCTGGTCTTAGAGTCGCTGGAGAAGGCGGAAGTGGAGGTAGCCGAGGAGCTGCTGGGTGAGGCTTTCTCACAATGCACGAGGCTCCTTCATGCAAGTGTTTCGGGGCTGTTGTCTCATGTAGCAGTCCCCTTCACACACGTGTGCACACATGCACACGGAGGCCACTGTGCTGTTCTGTCCCCAGGACCTGCCCCTTTGCACTGCTGGGACAGCGAGGAGGCCCCACTGCTGCCGGTGCCCCTCAGGGCTATGCTCCCACCACCAGGCGGGCTCCTCTGGGCATGGTTGGGAGTGGTCCCGAGCAGGGCTGGCCCGTGGGGCACACGAGAACGCTGCCAGGTGCTGCCAGCTGACCTTGTCGTGAAACCATGTTGTTTTAACAAACTCCTCAGGGTGTACTGCAGAAAGCTGGGGTCGTGATGTGCTCCCCAAACGGGTCTGTTTGCATTGTTTTTAGAAAATCTGGCTAAACTGTTTAGTCTGATGGATCCGAATTCTCCGGAGAGAGTGGCCTTTGTGTCTAGAGCCCTGAAGTGGTCCAGCGGAGGCTCCGGGAGGCTGGGCCACCCCCGGCTGCACCAGCTACTGGCCCTCACCCTGTGGAGAGGTAGGTGGTGTGCATGGGGCTCAGAAGCACGGAGCATGTGTCCACTCTGTGCCTCTCAGCTTCTGATTGTTCTCTCTAATCATTGAGCCTCTGCCACCTCATGAGGGCCAGGTTTTCTCTGTGAGATAATACGTGGGGGCTGGATTTTCTCTTGTCTGCTGAAGGTAAATGGCTGTGTTCCACATTCAGTCTCCTCTTGGTTAAGTCATGTAGCCAAAGGCCAAGCACCGGAAGCAGTGAGGCTGGCACAGTGACAGTGGGAGGGGCTGGCTACACTGGGCCTGGCCCATTTTTCCCCATGCGGCCTTCAGGTCCCAGTAGACGACCCCCACCTCCCACCACAGGTCTCCTTTCTGGGACCCCTTCCCCAGACTAGCACCTGGTGGCTGCTCTCTCTCCTTAGCATGTGCTTTGCCGCCTCCTTCAGCATCTGTGGGGCTCTAGTGGGTCCTGAGCTCGGATCTGTGACTCAGGCACAGGAGGAGGCCCTCGGTGAGCACCTGCTGAATGCCCGCAATGACAGCTCTTCAGTGGGGCATTAAAAAGCTGTGTCCCCAAGGGCCCTGTGAGGTCAGTGTGCAGTTGTGCATTCCTGCGTCCTCGGCAAGTCTTTTGGGGCCCCCTTGCCCTGGCTGTGCGCGGTGACAAGTGCGCTCCTGTCCTCACTGGATGCCCCGAGTGGGTGCAGGGAGGCTCAGCCTCATGTATTTGAAGCCAGGAGCTCAGGTGCAGGCTGGAGGCAGCTTTCTGCTGACATGTGCGCCGAGCCTTGTAATCGGGACCTATGCTCATGGGAGCTACAGGAACCAGCCTGCTGACTGGTGTGTGGGACTGGACAACTGTCTGCTTGACCAGCCAGGGTGGCCCCAGAGCTTCCTCCCTTCCCTTGTCTCATCTGCCAATAGCGTCAACCCCTGCATGCCAGGTCCTAGAGCCCACTGAGAAGCCAGCCACTGGCAGAGGCCAACTGCACCCTCCACTCTGTCCCCACCTGCTATGGGTGCTGGCTCTGCGCCCACCCCACAGGGACATTATGAGAATAATGGGTCAGATCTAAGAGACCACGAAGGCGAGAGTGTTAAGGAAACTTAGAGGGTGTGGCTGGGTCCCTCCCAACTGCAACCCAAGAAAGAAATGTGACTGAGAAATAGCCGCTGAGCCCTTTGGGTCAAGACAGCCAACAGGCTCCCTCCTCGTGGGCACACGTTCCCTGTGAGTGCCCCGCTTCCTGAGCTCGGCCTTTGCCTCGTGCTCATGGCCGACTCTTCCTCATCCTAGACCTTGGGTTGATGTCTGTCCCACAGGTGCTGCTTGGGTGGTCCCGTCCTCGCTTATAGCCCCGTTTATTTTCTGTCTGTCTTGTCTCCACCAGTGAGCCCTCTGCCCACAGTCCCATCCATGGTCTCATTACTGCAGGTGCCCAGGAGTCCCTCTCCCATCATGCTAGCCACTCCTGGGGCCAGCCCAGCTCTTGTTTTGTCCTAAGAGGAGGAGGGCCACCCTGGTTAGACCCCCGCGGCAGGGCCAGTTGGGGTCACTCCGGTTAGACCTGTGTTGCCAGCCGGCATTTATCTGGCACCATTTTTCCCAGCCTATGTCTGTGGCTCCAAAGCAGAGGGCACAGCCCAGACTTAGCGATTCCAGGGTTCTCAGAGGCATTCAGAGCTGCAGGTGCTCTAGTAGCACACTCCCTCCCTCTAACCTCAGCTATGTGCTGGGCACTTCTGGCTATTTAATTGTAAGTGGGCTCAAATGGTCTGATTTTTAAAAGCATGACCAAAGTCCCCAGCCTCCCCATATCAGCAACGACTGAGTCTGTAACCCTGTTAGGGTGCAGGTTCTGGTTCAGGGCCTGAGTCTGCGTTCCTGATCAGCCCCAGGTGATCCCACTTTGTGTGAGGACAGTGTGGCCCGTGCTGGGGACATGGCAGAGGTGGAGCCTGGTGCGGCAGTGCTCACTGCTGTCCCACTGCACATGGTTTGTCCTCACGAGGACTTTGGTCCCTTCCTGGTAGGATGTGCAGCCCTTGGTCTGGGTTTCTGTCCAGTGCCTGCTCTGTGCCCATGCCTGGCACTCAAGAGTGCTATAGGGGCCATGGGCCTGGCTAGGGGAGCGGTATGTCAACAGCTCTGCAGGTCCCAGGGCATCTGAGCTGGTCCCAGGCACCTGTGTGTTGGGCAGGTGGGTTTTTCGCATCCCATTTCGTCAGATCTGCATGAAATTGCTTCGTGTAGGTCAAAAGGGTCCCCAATGGGCCGTGTCCTATGGTTCAACTAATATAAATGTTGATGTGGGGACACCAGGAGCCTACCCAGGTCAGTTCAGCATAGTCACCTTCCCTCGTAGCAGTTTGCATCGGACCCTTAGAGCTTGAGGGAGTCCGTGAGGTGCTGGCCAACCTGCTGTGAACAGGACTGGCACCACCCACGGTTAGCGCTGGGTCATGGTGGGGGGAGCAGTGTGAAATTAGGGGAGTCGGGGCATAAGAGAGTACAGGTCTCTAAAGGTCCTGGTCCTATGCCACATCTGTGTTGACGGTCTTTCTTCCCTTGCAGAACAGAACTACTGTGAGTCTCGGTACCACTTCCTCCACTCGGCCGACGGGGAAGGGTGCGCCAACATGCTGGTGGAGTACTCCACATCCCGCGGCTTCCGCAGTGAGGTGGACATGTTTGTGGCCCAGGCCGTCCTACAGTAGGTACCCCAAGACCAGTGCCCGCTGTCCCTACCTGTCGGGGTTGTTTACACGGGTCCCCCAACCCAGACACGCGGGGAGGGTGACCTGAAGTCATGTGATGTCCCCACTGTGGCCCTGAGCATCAACCTAGGATCCAGGAGATCGTAGTTCGATTCCTGGTCAGGGCACCTGCCCGGGTTGCAGGCTAGATCCCCAGCTGGGGCCGTGCAGGAGGCAGCCAATCAATGACTCTCTCATCGCTGATGTTTCTCTCTCTTTCCTTCTCCGAAATCAATAGATATATATTTTTAAAATATATGTATGTACACACAGACATATATACTGGGGCATGTGCAAGAGGCAACCAACCAATGTGTCCCTCTCCCCCACCCCCCTCCCCCACTCCCTCTCTCTCCCTCCCTCCTCATTTCTACTCTGAAAAGCAATGAAAAAAATATTCTCAGGTGAGGATTAAAAATAAATAAGTACGATTGTGGCCACATGCACCTCAACCTGCCCTCAACCTGCCCCACTGCAGAGACATTCCCCCTGGGGCCTCAGACCACTGGCCCCTGGGCTGACTGTGCTCACCCAGGCAGATAGCTGACAGGTGTGCAGAGAAAGCAGAGCCCTCACCCTTCACACCTCTGGTGACTTTGGACAGGTCACCTCCCAAGCATAGTTCTCTTCAACTGTAAGTTGTGAAAATCCAGGCCTGCTGTGCCCAGCGGGCAGGCAGCTGGTGTGAGCATAGGGCTTCGAGGCCCTCCAGAGTTCGAGGCCTCTGCTGTGGTGCACCCTGGGCCACAGCTGTGGGAAGGGGGCCACAGCCACACGGGACTGCTTTTGCCGGCAGATGTTCTGTATTCCCATGCACTGGGATATTCTCATTTCCAGGTTTCTCTGTTTAAAAAACAAAAGCAGTGCATCCGTGGTGTTCACGACATACACCCAGAAACACCCGTCAATCGAGGACGGCCCCCCATTCGTGCAGCCACTGCTCAACTTCATCTGGTTTCTGCTTTTAGCTGTAGACGGGTGAGTGTGTGTGGAGGTGGGGGTATGTGGAGGTGTGTGCATGGCAGGGAATGTAGGTTCGTGGGGGGGGGGTGGCTTCTCTGTCCTGCTTGCTCTGGGTTCCAGTGCCCCAGAGCTGTGCCCACTTGTCTTGTTTCAGAGGCAAACTGACAGTGTTCACGGTGCTGTGTGAGCAGTACCAGCCATCCCTCCGGCGGGACCCCATGTACAATGAGGTGAGGGCTGCTGCTGCTGCGGGGGGGGGGGGGGGGGAGTGCGCCTTTGTTGAGGGCGGATGGGAGGACTGGGGGCATGTCCCCGTGGGGTCTCGAGCAGCTCCTCACCATGTGCCTTTGCCTCCACCAGTACCTCGACAGGATAGGACAGCTCTTCTTTGGGGTGCCACCTAAGCAGACATCTTCCTATGGAGGCTTGCTAGGTAAGGCCTGATGGGGGGGTGCCTGGCACTCGCCTGCCCGGGCCTTGTCTCTGCCTTGCTGCTGGGCCCTGTCACCCCCTCATTGATCACCCAGGCTCCCTCTCCATGGGCCACAGAAAGGAGGCTAGACTCTCTTTTTGGTTTTTATTGTGGTAAAATACATAGAACATTTGCCATTTTTACCATTTCTAAGTGTGCCGTTCAGGGGCATTAAGTACATTCACATTGTGCAGCCACAACCACCAACTGGACCTCTCTGTCCCCAGCCACCCACCCTCCTCCCTCCTGTCTCCCAGCAGCTTCTACCAGTGGAATAATCACCCAGGAGCGTCCTGTGTCTGGTTTACTTCACTCACAGGCTGTCCTCGGGGTTGACCCCTGCTGTGGCAGCCATCAATTTCCTTTTTACGGCCAAATAACTGCAGTGTGTGTTGTGCGCCTCCGGTCACGCGTGGTGGGCCCTGGGCTGCTCCCACTGGCAGCCCGGCTATGACACTGCTGTGCGCATTGGGATGTGAGTGGCTGCTTGAGACCTGCTTCCCGTTCTTGGGGTGTAGACCCTGATGTGGAGCTGCTGGGTCATGCTAGTTTTGTGCCGAACGTTTTGAGGACCCTCCACACCATGTCCAGGTGGCTGCACCAGTTACCTTCCCACCAGTAGCGCACGAGGTCCCACTTCCCCCGTCCTCCCAGTTCTCATCCTGCTGTTTGGATCGCAGCCACTCTAACAGGTGTGAGTGGCACCTCCTGGTGGTGTGGGGCGGTCAGCATCGTCTTACATGCTCCTTGGCCATTTGTGTGTCTGTCCACTCAGTCATTTGACCTTTTTTGAATTGGGTTCAGTTCTTTGTATTTTCTGGATATTAATTCCTTATCAGATACATAATTTGCAAATATTTTCTCCCATTCTGTGGGTTCCCTTTTTTTTTTCCTGTAAGGCTTTTTTAAAGCAGTTTTAGGTTCACAGCAAAATTAAGAGGCAGTTTCAGAGGTTTCCTGTGTACCATGTACCCCGCACATAGCTTCCCAGAGCAGTCTCCCCACCAGAGTGGACATTTATTACCAGTGGCCCACACTGATGCCTCGTCACCCAGGCCCATGGTTGGCAGCAGCCTGGCTCTGGGTGGTGTGGATTCTGGGGTATGGACAAACCTGCAGTGACCACTGTTCTGCCTGACGTCCTCTCTGCTCCACCATTGTGTACCTGCCCACCCCATGGTCCTTTTATTCTGTTGATAGTGTCTTCTGCTGCACAGATTTTCAAAATTTTCATGAAGTCCACAACTTATCTTTATTTTTTATGCCTTCAGTGGCACAGTCCAGGTACTCTTGCCTGGCCCAGTGTCCTGAAGCCTCCCCGTTTCAGCTAAGCGTTTTGTGGTCTTCAGTCTTACGTGTAGGTCCCTGGGGCATTTCTGGTCGTCTCCGTGGGTGTCCTCATGTGAGAGTCCAGCTCCACTCCATGTGGACGCCAGTGTTCTCAGCACCATTCCCGACAGACTGTCCTTTCCCGACTCAGTGACCTTGGCACCCTTGTCAGCAGTGGTTGAACCATGTGGTTCCCTTGTGGGCTCTCCTCGTCTGCACGCCTGTCCGCCTGGTCTCTGTGCCAGGACGCAGCTGTGCCTCCTGTAGCTTTGGAGGCCTTGAAGCCAGGACGTAGGAGCCTGGCTGGTTCTTTTTCAAGGGGTTTGGCTGTTTGGCTTCCTTGAGGTTCTGTATGAATGTGAGGGCGTTTTGTTTCTGGAAAAAACATCACTGGTGTTTTGAAAGGGATCCTGTTACTACGGGTCTCTTCAGGGCGTGTGTTTCATTGTGATTTAGTTTTGGTAGGTGTTGGAGGCCAGGCCACTGCCCACATCCTGCCACGCCTGGCTCAGCCCCGATCCATGCTGCCATGTGGGCCGCCTGCCTTCATAGTTTAGACATGACCCTCTGCCCCCCACACAGGCAGGGACAGTACAGCCCTTCATTTAAGGTGGTTTTTATAATCTAATAAGATCTTAATATTTTTTTAAAATATCTATTGATTTTAGAGAGGGAGAGAGAAACATCAGTGACGAGTCATTGCTTGGCTGCCTCCTGCATGCCCCCTACTGGGGATCAAGCGCACAACCCGGACGTGTACCCTGACCTGGAATCAAACTGCGATCTCCTGGATCCTAGGTCGATGGCAACCATTGAGCCACACCTGGCTGGGCTTTAACTTTTATTTTTGATGGGCACCCTAGAGGGCTGGGCAGCATTAAATTTTCCTAAGCTTCCTTCTGGAAAGAACTCGAGGCACAGATGGCTCCTCCTACACAGGCAGTGCCGTGTCCTACACACTCACTGCCCCTCGTTCTTCTTAGCGCTGGGGCTGGGGCTGCTCCAGATGATGCAGCAGGAGGCCCAGGCAGGGACTCATCCCACAGGGCTGAGTTACACTCCCCTGGGCCACTGGTGGGGTGCTGCTCTGTATCTGAATCCAGACGGCACCCCCCTCCTGGGGCTCTGGGACAGGGCAGGTGAGTGCTGTGTCATTTTGACGGCTGTTGACAGATTGTGTTCCGTAGAAAGGTCTTCCCATCTGAGATTTTAAAAGCTGTTTCTTTTTATACAAGTTTGACTTGTTACATGTCCACATAGCCTAGTGGACACTCGCACCCGGGGGCAGCTTCCCCACCCCGAGGGCTGTGTCACCAGTGAGACGGGGACATGTCAGCTTCCTGTGGTAGTGCCTGTCGGGCTTGGTCCCCACACCACTCCTCAGCACAGCGTCCTGTCTGCTCGTGTATTTTCCATCAGAACAAGGACTGACCTCCCAGTGGGTGCAGGTCAGCAAGGTCTTACCTTCATGACCATCTGTCCAGAGCGTGGTTCATGTCTCCACATGTACACGTCCCCATACAGTTGGTTTAAGGGGACTTTTTAAACTTTGAGCTTCTATTGACATAAGTTCTTTGGGTGGAAATTAAAGTCAAAAGGAAAACTATCAGTGGTGACAGCACCCATCGGTGATGGCAGTTGACATTTTTTACATGTGGTCTTTGAAACTTGGATGCAGCTGGCCGACTACTGTGTGAGGTCCCGTGCGTGTGGCTGGCAGCCTTCCCTCTGGGTGACCCTGGGCTTCATGATGTTTCAGTGACAACTCTCCACGCTTCCCTGGTGGCTGGGCCGTGTCCTCACTGATGACAAGGCAAGGCCCTGAGCCCAGTCCTACAGCCAGCGTCCTAGCATTTTCTTTGCTCCCAGATGTGTTTCCTTGGGGAAGATTCCCGCTGCGGGACTGTGGGCTCCAGGGTCTTAGGTGTGTCATTGGGCGTGTGGCACCAGGGAAGGCGGGGTTGCTGGGTGGGGGAGCTATGTGGCCTCTGATGGTGCGTTTGCTTCTAGGCAACCTTCTGAGCAGCCTCATGGGCTCCTCGGAGCAGGAGGGTGAGGACAGTCAGGACGACAGCAGCCCCATTGAGCTCGACTGACGCCACCCCTGGACCTGCATGAAGAGGCCCTCTGCCTGGTGGGGCTCAGTCCCGAGCGTGAGCCCTGGACCTTGGCTCCGGGTCAGAGGCTGCGGTAGCTGCACGTTCGGCGTCTGTTGGTGTGCACTGGCTGAGGGCGGCGGGGCAGCCGTGGCCGTGGCCGTGGCCTCAGATTGACCCACAATAAAGCACAGGCTTGCGTGCCACCACCCTCTCCCGGTCCTTTGTTTCTGGTTTGCTTTGGGTGCCAAGGGCCAACACAGGCACCAGGGTCGGGGGTGGCTGCTGTCGGGCCAACCCCATGTGGACGTCCGTGGCGGCCTGGGCTGCTGCTCCGTGCCAAATCCCAGAAGCCACGGCCTGCAGCCACACCCACATCTGTGCTGTGGCACCGTGCAGACATCCGGAGGCTGTAGGACTTCCACCTCTGATGCAATATTTATTCCATGGGTGACGATTCCTTCCACCTGACGGTCTAGGTCTTAACCAAATAGCCCGTCCAGCGGCGCAGCTCTGTCCTTCCTCACGTGCTCTACCAGATGTTCCCGGGATGATTGAGACGGGACACACTTTATTTTTTCACAATTAAAAGGAGAGTTGTAGATTAATACACAGTGATCATGCATGGAAGGAGCGAAACAGACTATTTACTGTAAAAATGGAATTTAAAGGGAGGCTTGTGTTAATTGTTGAGTTTAAATAAATTCTTTATACTGGGCTTTGCAGCACTGGTCCTTTCTGAGTGAGCTCCTGGGGCAGGGCTGTGGGGCTGGGCTGCCAGACAGACACCTGTGAACCCCAGCCGGGAGGGGGGCTATGACCGTGGCGGGTGGAGTGGAGGCAGCACAGAGCCATGTGGGGAAGTCTCGTTCCGTTTGTGTGGAGAAACCGAATCTGCCAACAGGTTCGAGGGCACAGCTTCTGAGATGGCCCGCGGTGGTTGTGGACGCTGACCTGCACCCTGAGGTTGGAGCCCCTCCCCCCAGCAGGCACCAGGGGTTCTCCAGGGAGCATGATGGTGGGGAATGGGAGGGTGGTGTGTAGGGTCTGAACACGACAATGCCCTCAGACCTGCCCGGTTTGAAACCATGAATTACACCCGACGGGTGGATACGTTTGGGGGTAGTTGGAGTAGAATGCAGGTTTTCATGTGGGACTGTGCCCAGGATTAACTCAACGAACTAAAGCCAGCTGAGCAGCCATGTGGGACAGGCGCCGCCTTCACGTGGGATCTGTCCCACCTTCGCTTGGTCCCGGTGACCCTCCTGCTGGGAGGAGTGCAGTTTACTCACAGCTGACTGTCCTGACCACTCAGCACCGGGCCTGCAGCAGTCCCCTCGGGTCTGTAAGTGGCGCAGACACTTCCTGGAAACAGACATCCGGCTGCGTTTGTCCGTGTGTCCCTGCATTTCCTCCACCTTGGGGCCTGGTGAGCAGGACTTGGTCAACGAGGCCAAGGCCAGGACAGCTGCCTGCCCAGGGCCTGCACTGACCCCTCTGCCAGAGGACCAGGATGGAGTGGCGCTGTCCACCAGCCCTGTGTGGGCAAGTCCCCTACCCCCCCAGTCCTAACCCTGTCCTCTCATTTCTTGCTGAAATGTGAGGGTTGTCCGTTTCCAGGCACCACACATGGGTGTGCGGTCACTCGCACACACACAAGCTCACGCACACGCACTTGCAGAGCGGTGCCTGCACCTCTGGATTCGGTGCAGGGTCCAGGTCAGTCCAGGAGGGCAGGGGGTGCCGCCTGACCTGCACGGTAGGGCCCCTCAGGGTTTCCCTCCAATGATCTTCCTGCCTCTTGGGCTCAAGTCTTCATCGTCTGTCACTGAGAGTGGATGGCGGTGTCCGGTGTGGCTGCAGCAGCGGCCTGGGGTCTAAGGAGAGGGGCAAACTGGCAGTCCCCCTGGGCTGGGGCACCTCTCAGGGCAGGACGTGTTCATTCCCCAGGGGTTGTCCTCACCCCCAGCCTGGCCATCCGGAGGGCCCGGCCCTGGCCAATTTAGCTGAGCTTAGCAGGAACGGGGGGCCCTCTGCAGCACCCCTAGTCTAGGTTTACAACTGGTCTGAGCTGGCCAGCAGGAGTTGGAGAGTGGGGGAGAGAGGACGGCTCCCTGGTCCCCCCACCTACACCTGGGTAACAGGCACGGGAGCTGGGCCCATGAAGTTAGGCCAAGGCCCTTGGGCACTGGTCCTGGGGTGTTTCCCCTTTCCTGGCTTGTGTCAGAGGCCAGTAGGCAGGTCCTCCTGGGGTGGCCAGAGCCCCCCACCAGTCTCCCAACACGCCAATGAAGCTACACCCGGGCCTCCTATATTTCAGGATGTTTCACAGGGTGGGGGACTCCTGGACCCAGGCTCCCTTGGGGGTCATGGCTGGGCAGGACGGGGAGGGGGGCGGCTGGAGGCTACCCAGGTGATCTGGCAGGTGTCTCCACCTCAGCCAGGCTCTGGCCTCCTGGGAAAGGGCCCACGCCATCCCCCTCCTCTGGAACGTGCTGTCACCCCCACCCCACCCCCACCCCCGCAAGGGCCATGGAGCCAAGGCACCTGGGGAAGTCGGGGCTGCAACTCCTCAAGGACAGCACAGCGGGGTCAGCTGGGCTCAGTCCATCATCCCAAGGGTTCAAAGACAGCAAGGTCAGGCCGGGGAAGGGGTGGTCGCCGGGCAGCACCGAGCCCTGAACTGGGCATGTGAGGCCCCAGGGGCCGGGGCAGGCAGCCTGGAGGGCTGGGCTGGGGCACCAGGTGGGGGCCCTGACCCCAGGGCAGATACTCAGTGCTTGCTGGGGGAGGCGGGCGGCGCGGGGAGGCATGCAGGCCGCCCGCTGTCCCCACAGTCCAGCCTCGTCGGGCGGGTCCTGCCCAGGTGAGTGGTGGCAGGGGGCTCAGTGAGGGGCGTCTGGGCGGCCAGGCCCTCAGGAAGGGTGTTCAGTGGGCAGGGAGGGAGGGACAGCAGCATGACGGGGTCGGAGGTCAGGCCAGTTCGGCCCACAATGAGGTTCTAGAGAAACAGGTCCTGGTGGCTGCAGCTCAGGCCCCCAGCCGTGTCTGGGCTGCCCCTCGGGGCCGGGGCCGGGGCCGGATGTCTGGCTTCCTCTGTCGGCAGACCCCACAGTGCAGCCCCCGCCGCCTCGCCGGCCACGTCAAGTGGTCCACGTCCTCGGCCTCCAGGACCGTCTCCTGCTAGGGCTTGTGTTTGAAGTGGGCTTCCACTGGAAAAGGGACAGGGGCCCGGCTGTCACAGCCACCCAGGGGTGCCGGGCTCAGGCCCGCCCGGCCAGCCTGCCCGGCCCTCACCTGCGTACTCCTGGGGCAGCATGGGCCTGTCCACCACCTGCCGGAAGGCCTCCACCCACGCCCGCTGCTCCAGCTCCGTCTCACAGGCCAGCAGGAACCTGCGCTCCGGCGTGACAATGGTGATGCCGTGAGGCCAGTGGTGGCCCTGGGTGGAAGGCGGGAGCCTGTCCAGCACTGTGTAGCCGCTCTCACTGCTGCCGATGAAGACTTCCCCTCGGGCGAAGGCATCCTGTGGGTGGGGACAGGCTGAGCCAGTCGGGGGCCCCAGCCCCCCGTCCACCCCACCCCCCACGGGACATGGGAGCCATGAGGACTGTTTTCAGGGCAGCTCCCTGTCCAGGCCCAGCTCTGTGTAGAGCTGGGTGAGGCCCAGGGGCCTAGGACCCCGAGAGCCATCCCCCTCCCTCACAGCAGAGCTGCCACTTGGGTGCTTGTTCCGTCTTGGGTGACAGGAGCAGGAGGCACGTCCACCCTGCAGGGGCCCAGCCGACCTGGGCCATGGCCCTGCCTTACCAGGGGGTCCTTGAAGTACATGAGCCTCCGGTCGTCCATAGTGAACCAGCGCCTCCGGAAGCCTTCTGTCTGCTGTGGGTCAGAGGGCCAGCGACTGGCAGGTTGGCCTGAGGCCAGCCCCCAGCCCCAAACAGCTGACCACCGGGAGGAACAGGGGGAGTAGGAGGGGCGGGAGGGGGCAGGGGGGAAGGGGGCACGGCCCACACGCATCCACCCAGCCCCTGGCTCAGCCGCCTCATGCCCCGCGGGTCACGCTGCACAGGGCCTGTTCCTCTGCCTCCTGCCCTTCCCTCCACGGCCCTCGGTGCCTGCTCCCCCCTCCCGTCTGCGCCTTGTCCCTCTGAGTGGGGCCACCTGGGTCCTGGGGTGAGTCACCCTGTGGCCTGGACTGGGCCCAGCAGGCGCCCAGGTACTTGATGGAGAGGGGTGGGGCCTGGCCTGAGGGTCAGTGGGGCCCCTGCTCTTACAGAGCATTTTGGAGGCCAAGGCCATTCACACCTCGATGACCCACTGGAAACACAAAGGCAAGCTGAGGCCTCACTGGAGTGTGGCTGCATTTTCCACCGCCAGGGCCACTCCCCCACCCTCCAAATGACAGGCTGACCACAAACGAGGCCTGGGGAGCCCAGGGCACCCGATCAGACGCACCTTGGGACCCGTTTTCTCCATGTAGCCTTCCTTCAGGTAGTTCCTGGTCAGCTTCGGCACCAGCTAGGGTGGAGAACGGGCTCAGCCGCCCAGGCCGGGCGCCCCGCTCCCGCTGCACCCCACGCACCCAAGCCCCTCTCCCTGCAGCTCAGGTCAGGTGCCCCAGACTAAAGGAGGGCCGCTGTGGTCACTTCGGGGGGCCACAGGCGTCAAGGGAAGGGTCCTCTGGGGTCCATGTGGGCCTTGGTCAGCCCCCAGCCCCCCCAGGGGCAACGGCGGCAGCAGCCACTCACATCCAGGTCGCTGGCCCCCGGGAAGGCCACCTGCAGGTAATGGAAGCGGGCGGCCCGGAGCGCGTTGAACCAGTCGGCCATCTCCTGGGGGCAGAGGCTGGGCGTGGGCTGCGGCCTTGGGGCTGGGCGCCTGCCCCCCGGCCCGTCCTGGGGCCTGCCCACGCCCACAGCCTCCCTCCTGCCCTCCGCCCCCTGAAGGAAACTTCTCCCACGGGAGAGGGAACGAAGCACAGACACAGGAAGGAGCCACTGACGTTAGAGAGAAGACGCTACAATCGGGGAACAAGAACACGTTCTTCGAAAAAGGAACCTGCCGAGAACCAGAGCAGCTCTGCAGAGCGCGAGCGAGAACGGAAACAAGGCTCGGAGACAAGCTTGAAGGAATTTCCCAGAAAGCAGAGGAAAAGGCGGAAGCGAGAGGTGGGCAGGCGCCAGGGGGCCCAGCCCTGAATCGGGCTCCAGAGAGCGGAACCGGGAAGGTGGAGGCCGCCGCTCAGGAGCAGTTCAAGGAAACGGCCTGAGCTACCGGCCGGGAAGGACTCACGAGCTCCCCGCAGAGGACAGGCCCGGCCCGGCCCGAGCGCGCTGTGCGGGAGGACAGGCCCCGCCTGGGTCCAGGAGTCCGTGCGGCCGCGCCTTCCGAGCCCTGAAGGGCCAGCTCCAACCCGGAGTCCTGGATCCAGCCACGGAACCGGGCGGCGGGCAGACTCTCAAACGGGCCAGGCTCTCTTTCTGGGAAGCTACCGAGGGTCGTGCCTCCAGAGGAGGGAGCAAACCCAGAAAGACTAGGGGTCCGGAAACGGAAGCTGTCCAGGAGTGAGATGCCCGGCTGCCTGGGTGCCCAAGGCCTTAGATCATCGGGGGTGGGGTGGTAATAAGGGCACAGGTGGCCAGGTGGGCGAGCGGAAGGCAGCTGTCAGCTCCAGGGAAAATAAAACGTCTCGCAGGAAGAAGTAACCGGTTTGCCCTCCCGCCCAGGTCCTACAGCACCTACGCGGTCACGCTGATGTGAACGCTGAACCCAGAGGTGGGGGGCTGCAGTGTACGGGTGCGGTTGGGGTGGGGGCGGTGGGGGCAGTGGGGGCACGTGGGGGGGGCCGGCGCCTCACAGGTCACGGGTGATGCCGATGACAAGCCTGGCAACAAGCACATCAGTCACACACAGACACAGAGTCCGAGAGGTCAGTAAAAACACCTGACAAGAGGACTCTGGGAAGGAGGCAGAGCAGGAAGCCGGGGAGTCTGTCTCCCCACCTGGACCCCCGCTGCAGGGCAGGCTCTGCGGGACCCGCTCTGGCATCAGGAGTCGGCTCAAGTCACAGGGAAGACACCCAGGGGAGGGCTGGACAGCGACCCGTGTAAATGCTGGGCAGCCTCCGCTCAGCACCATGGCAGCTGCCCAGCCCTGACCCGGCCCTGCAGGCAGCTGACGGGCACCCGGAGCCACCGGCCCACGGCCCGGCTGGCAGGAGCGGGTGGGGGGCAAGGACCCGTCCTCAGACACGGCCTGTGCTCTGACCACTGGGCCGCTTCTGGTCACAGGTGCAGCCAAAGTGACTTCCAAGGATGGGAAGGGCAGGCGCCCCCCCTTCATGTTTCCCTTCTCCCCTTTGGGGAGCCAGACATGAAAGACCAGGACATTCAAGAGACGCTGCATATTCGGGGGAATTAGAAAGTGACCACAGGTGCCCAGAAAAGGCCCGGAAAAGACCCAAGATGACTAAAGGACTGAAGAGCTCCCCCCTCACCCGGCCGGCGAGCACCTTCCCGTCCTCGTGGTAGATGAAGATGTTGCGGGTGCTGTTGTCCTTCAGGTAGGTGACCTGCAGGCCGTGAGGGTGGCCGATCTTGGCTGGCTGGAAGGTGGCGTTCAGATGCTCAATCTTCATGACGGCCTTGGGCTCCTTGGCCTGGAAGAAGGCCGAGCCCTAGCGTCAGGCGGGCAGGGCGTCTCCACACTCGGGGGCGGCAGGCCTGCAGGGTGGCTTTCGGGCAGGCATCCCCTCTGGGCCTGGGTTTCCTAGTCTGTGAGTCTAGGGTAACAGCACCCCCTTTGCAAGGCATGGCAGGCACTGGACACCTGGGCACCCGTCCGCTGCCCCGCCACACGAGGCTCCTGATCTGCCCCCGCCCAGTGCTGGGGCGCCCCTTGCCCTGCACTAAGCAGGGGGGAGAGGCTGGGGCCACAAAAATCCCACAGTTACCCGCACTGCGGGTGATGTCTGACCTGGAGCTGGGCTGGGGAGGCTCTGCCAGCTGCAGGGCCTCCGGGACCCTCACCTCCTCTCCAAGGGTTGCCGGGGGGACCCAGGGTCACCCCAACATGTGTGTGCTTGTCGCTCATGCCTGGGAGTGCCTGCCAGGGAAGGGCTGGCATCTCCTTTCCAGCATCACCAGGCCTGGCTCCAGCAAGTGACTGAGACCCAGAGTTGGGTGGGGGTGTCCCCATGGGAGTGTCCCCTGGGGAGACATGTCCCTAAGGCAGAGGGAAGTGTGGTTCCCTAGAATTCCATGAGGGCAGCTCAGCTGCCAAAGTCCAGCCACCACAGGCCCCCAAAGGGGAGGCTGATGCTGCCCCGATGGACACCCCTCCCCACCCACTCACATCATTCCTGTTGAAATACTTCAGGGCTCCCTCACGTTCGGTCAGCACAAACTTCCGGCTTAAAAACTGCCCGTTGTCCCGGCCGCGCTTCCAGAGAAAACCCTCTCGGTATCCTGGGGAGGGAAGGACGGGGGTCAGAGGGCAGAGGGGACATGGGGTCAGACAGTCACAGCAGACCAGGACTGGAGGCCACCACTTGGCTGTGCCCAGCCCCCAGGTGGACGCTAGGCTCCAGGGGACCCACTGGCTGTGTGGGGAGGAGAGGGTCTGAGTCTGCCCTGGCCCAGGGCCATCTGCCCAAAGCCCACAGGCGCTGGGACCCCAGGCTGCCCACCCGCTCAGTGTCCTATCCTTTTGGACTTGTGACAAGCACGCGGAGCTGGGTGCCTGCCCTGTCACAGGCCCGAGCGTTCTTCTGAGTCCACACCTGTGGGACCACCTGTGGGGGCAGAAGAGCAGAGCAAGGTGTCCGCTGCTGAGCCCCTGCACCTGGGAAGGTCGAGTCACATGGCAAATTGGACTTGGCAGGTGTGGGAAAGGGCCTTGGGGTGCGCAAGTGTCCTGGATGTCCGTGTCCCTTGGCATGCGGCCAAGGTCATCACAGGGTCCTCAGGAGGGAGGCTGAGAAGTAGCCACAGAAACTGGTGCAATGTGGCCTTGACCAAGGACGCCCCACCCTGGAGCGGAAGGGCACGGAGGAGCCTGCCCCGCCCACACCTCGATGCCACCAGACTCATGGCGCTCTGACGGCAGGACCACAGGACACGGTTCATTCCTGGGAAGGCACCGAGTATGCGCTGCTCCCGCAGAGCAGAGGAGACAGTGCCCCCCGTGGGCACTGCCAGAGCCCCCATCAGCCCTTTTCCTTCCTTCAGCCCTGATCAGGGAGGAGGGTCACCTGCGTGCCTGATCAGCGGTTTGTTCCTTTTTATCGTGACGGGGCCGGGGACACTGTGGCCTTGACCAGGCCCAGAGGACATCATGAGCAGCTTTGCTGGGCCCGCTGTGACCATGTCTTCCACGGGTACATCCAGGTGGAATCACTGGTCACACGGTCAGGGCTTGTGGGCTCGGTGGGAACCCAGCTGTCCCTCTGCTCTAGGCTGTGGCTTCAGCACCAGCTCTGGGGTCCGTGGCAGGAGGTGGTGTCTGGACCGGGTGCTATTGTCGCCAGCGTCAGGGGTGGCCGCTGCCCATCGTGACTCGGCAGCCCCCAGACCTTGATACCAGTATTTCAGATTCCACCCCCCAACTGCTGCCCAGCAGCCCCTCCTGAACCCGGAGATGGGCTATTTTCTCTAGAGACAGTGGCCATAAAAAGTAGCAGCCTGGTGTCAGGAGGGGGCAGCTGTGTTTCTTGGGACAGAAGGGGCCTGCTCCCTTCCCCGTGACAAGGAGGGCCCCTCCTCTTTGAGCCTATGGGACGGCCACCCTGCCCCCAGCCCACACAGCGACGCCAGGGGGCACCTCCCTTCCGTCAGCACCGGGGAACAGGACCACCACTGTGTCCCCGAGCCCAGACAGGGCCCCACCCAAACGTGTGTGTTGACACAAGCAGCACTCATCCCAGAGAAAAGTCCACAGGCCTTCGGGTCAAGTGCCCAGGCGAGACCCCTTCACGCAGGCTGGAGCGACACCATCGGCCAGGACTGTGCCCCATCCCGATGAACGTCACCCGGGAGGAGGCCCCGCCCAGCCCCTGACACACATCATCTCATCTAATCCCCAGAAGGACCCTCCCAGGCACTTCCTGTTCTCATCCCCATTGTACAGAAGAGAAGACTGAGGCATAAAGACTCAGTCCCGGTCCAGGGCCACCTCACCAGCTGGAGCCCTCGGCCGCCCGCCCTGCCCGCAGGGACCAGCAGGTGGCAGCAGAGCCCAGGACACGCAGGAGGCGGGGAGGGAAGGGGTGAGGCCCTATGACCCCACCCCCTCGGTCAGCGGTCAGCGGTGCTAACACAGCCGTCCAGAGACAACCGCGGGACCGAGAGAAGGCTCCTCCCGGCCTGTCCGGGTCACCAGCCAAGTGCTTCCCGCCAGCGAGCCGCCTGGACGACCAATTCCAGGCACCTCGGCGGCAGCAGCAGTATTTTCGGACGGTGCTGGCCAGGGTCCCGGACTCGGCCCTGGCGCTGGACAGTGACTTGGCCCTCAGCCCGAAGTGTCACCTCTTAGCCTCCGGGTCCCCGGGCCATGGGACATGGACACCTGCCCATGCCCGGGCTCACCAGTCTAGGCGCTGCGGGCTCCAGGCCCGGGCACATGCAGCCGTGTGCGGTGCCCAGAGACGGCCCCGCCGGGAGGTTTGCTGCTTGGCTCCCGCAGCTGTGGCCATGCCCCACGAGGGGCCTCACCGGACTGCACCCAGGGGACACTCCCCTCGTGCACCCATTCATTCAACAGCAGCAGCACCCAACCAGTAGCTGCCAGGAGGGTCCGCTGGATGTGGGGCTGTAGCAGGGGGCCAGGGGCAGGGCCCCGACCCGTGGGTTCATAACTGGACCACTGAGCTGTGTCCCCATTTTGTGCACAAGGAATCCAGGGCCCAAGACATTGCCTGACCTCTGCAAGGTCACAGAGCAGCCAGCAGGGAACTGGGGCCCAAGTCCTGTTCCCAGGAGGGAGGCAGCCGATAGTGAGGCTGGGGGGCTGGCCAGAGGCTGGCCTGGGAGCTCCCGGGGTCACCGTTACCCCCGTATCCCCCAGCACAGGCTGCACCCGCACGGGCTTGCTGACTTCTGCAGAACGCCCTCCCATGGGCACCAGACCTGTGGATACCCCACCCAGCTGTCTGGGCACCTGGCAGAGCTGGGGTGGGGCCACCCCCTTGGGGGCCACAGTAACCCAAGATCATCCCCCCTCCCCATCCCCCAAACCCTGAGGTCCACACATGGGCCCCAACACAGGACCAGCAAATCCCAGCTCCCACGCAGAACATGCTGCCAGAAGTGGGACACATGGGCGGCGAGTCCCGTGGGGAGCCTGCCTGGATCACAGGGGCAGAGCTGGCCCACCTGCGTCCCAGCTGAACTTCACAAACATGTCGCTCAGCCCCCACCAGCAACCCCGGGGATGCTGAGGGCCCACTGTGTGCTGCACTGACTCCACTTAACGTTTCCAACCACCCACTGGACACCACAGCCCCACTACACAGACGGGGGCACAGGGCAGGCTCTGCCCCTCCCTCAGGCAGACCCTGGCTCCACTGCTCCCCTAGGGCCCCCGTGACATTCGGGGGGGGGGGGGGCAGCCGGGACCTCCTGCTCTGAACAGCTAGGCAGCTCATGGGGGCAGTAAGGAGGCAGGGAAATGGGGGTGAGCCCCCAGGGGAGCAGCGGGGGTCCATGGCCTGGGCGGGAAATAGTGTGTCTGTCAGTGACTGGGGGCGGCCTGGCCCTCTGGACAACAGGGGGCATTGTCCACAGATGAAAGGCTGCCATTGAGGCTCTGGCTGGAGGCGGGACCGGTGTGGGGAGGGAGCCGAGAGCAACTGTTACCAGGGTCACCCCAGCTGGCAGGGGCCTCAGAGGCTGGCCCAGGCACCGGCCACACACCCATGACCTTGGCCGAGCGGCGATGGGGTGTGTCAGGCTGGCACCTGCTGTCCGGGTCCACCTGGAACCTGTGCCCTTGCCACACCCCTTGCGCCCTGACACGAGGTCCTGCCCAGCCTGTCAGCTACCGTGTAGCTACGAGAGGGAGAGGGTGGTGGCTCCATGCCTCCCCCCCACTCCGTCCTACTCCCAGAGGTGCCACCAGCAGTCCCTGGCCCCCCAGATTCTCCACCCAGCCTGCGTCTCACGACCCTGACGCTCTTGAAGGCGCTGGTCGGGTGTCTGTCCAGTGTCCCTCAGACTGTTTCTGGTGCATGTCATCAATGCCCGGGTGGTGATGCCCGGGGTGGTCACCCAGGGATGGGGAGTCTGCCGGGAAGTCAGCACCTTGGGACCACGCCCTTGGATGCCAGGGGCCCTGCAGGTCTTGTCCGCGAGGTGTCCCTGGTTCCACGTGGTCTCCACGTCTACATTTCCTCCGAGCTCCTGGGTTTCTTCTCTAAGGGCCGCCCCTCTCCCCTCCTCACCGACTGGTTCGTTCTTTGTTTACGTCTCTGGGCCACGGAAGTTTACGTCACCCTGTGGGTCCAGATGTGGCCATGCCATTATTCATCTTGTTGGTCAAACTGTCTGGCTGCGGTCACCAGGAGCCCCTCCAGCCACCAGACTATATGTAGAACTGTCCCCCGTGGTTCCTGGGCTTGGGTCTGGGTTCATCTGAGCCCCAGCAAGTGACCCACTGCCCCCACTCCAGCACCCCTGGGACACAGCAGGACTGAGTGTGTGGGTTCCTCACACCAGGTCGCAGCAGCCCTGTGAGCCGGGCGCCAGGTCAGGCCCAGGCCTCACCTCGATTTCGGAGCCGGCCTTTCCCAAGCCCCGAGTTCCCCTTTCTCCTCTGTGGGGACTTCTGCATTCAGCGGTGAGAGTGTTCTTGGGGCAAATCCAGGGCAGGAAGTGCCCACGGGAATCCCCAGGCCTGGGAGCAGCCCTCGCAGGACGCCCACCCGACGCCCACACACTGCAAGGCAGTCCCTCATCTCCCGGCACCTGAAAGGGATGGACCAGAGGGGTTTGCTGCCCTGCACACACCACCCCACTTCTGGGACCCAGGCCCACTTTCTATCGTGAGAACCGTTCTCCTGTCCAAAGGCACATGTAACATCACAGCGACTGAGTCACACGCCCGCCCCGACCAGTCGGAACCAGAGACGAGACCTCCTCCCACTCCGACCGTCACACGGCCCCTCTGCTCACAGAACCCGCACAGGAGGGTGCAGAGTCTGGACCCGCGGGTGCCGCCCAGAGGGCTGGTTCTGACCCAGGGAGGCAGAACCAGGAGGAAGCCCTGAAGCTGAGCCTGACACTACTGACGCCTGGATCAAGCTGTGCCTGAAGGCAGCCCGATTATGTCAGACAAGCCATTTCCTCTGTTCCTTGTACCCGAGTTGGATCTGTCACCACCAGAGTGTCCTAATGTGAAAACAGACACAAAAATTCAGGGCCGCGCTTATGTCGGCCCCGCTCGCACCCACCCTGAAATGAGGCCACACACTATATTGTCATCGACCGCGAAGACGCCGACACCAGGAGACAGAGGAGCTCGGCTGAGCCTGCCTGAGGTTCTAGGGCAAGCAGGAAGGGGTTCAGGCCAGAACAGAGCGTGAGAGGGTCCCAGGAGCTAAACAGGCACAGCCCCCCCCCCCCCCCCCCCGCCCACACGTATGGGGTTGTTAGCACAGGAGGAAGTGGCTGTGTGGGGCGGGTGGTGATGGAGTCAGGGCTACACGGCGGCCATGTGTCGGGCAGGGGGCCAAAGGAGGGGCCTCGGGGGACCTGGAACGGCCGCTGCACAGGGTGCTGGATGCATGAAGAGCTGCTCCCAGCCTTGTGACCACAGGCTGGACGTGGGGAACCAGTCACTGCCTTTGCCTTCAGGCAGCCATGTGGAGGGACCACTCCGACGGCAGACGAGCACCTCACGTCCATCCCACCGCGGCCGGCCTGGTGCTCGCAGCAGGCACCTGTTCCAAGCAGCACAAACCCGCGCACGAGCCTCCGGCCTCCAGCCTCCGGACCATCCCGGCTTTGGGGCACATCAGCAACGCCCCCCCTCTGCTCCAACCCGTCCTTGCCAGGACCGGCTCACCCTGCAGGCCACCCCAGAGCAGAGGCGGGCTCTCGCAGGAGGGTGGGCAGCCCTGGGTGTCCCCATGCGACGGCGCAGTCAGGGCCAGCTGTGAGGGGCGGGGACTCGAGCGCCGGGTGGCCCAGCTCAGAGCCAGGCGGCCAAGCACCGGACACACATTCAGACCAAGGAGCCTGTCCTGGGTTCCCCAGGGTCCTGCAGCTCCCCAGAGGGGGGAGGGAGACCGGACGCAGAGCTGCGGCGACCTTACCTGCAGAGTAGGGCTCCTGCTTCTCAGGGTCGGTGAATTCCTGCCGCTCATACTTGGCCCGGATCCACTGTTCCCGCAGGAGGCTGCGGACAGAGCACAGGGAGGCCTGAGCCGGGGCCTGACCGCAGGCACGGGGCTCCCAAAGGCCCACCAGCCAGAGGTCTTGAGCATGGTCAACGGCCTCACGGAAGGCAGGAGGGAGGACCACAGGCTTTGGTTTTTAAACTGTGTGCTAATCAGATAGTTTTATTACTAACAGCTCCCCTTTCTAAAACATTGAGATATAATTCCCGCGCCACCAGTCACCCATTCAGTGGTCCACACTGCGGATCGCAGTACGTTCACCGGGTGCACAGCCACCCCCGCGACCCAGTTCCGGGACATTCCATCACCCCAACAGAAACCTGTGGCATTAGCAGTCATTCCCCGGCCCCCAGAACAACGGCCCCACGTCCTGTCTGATTTCTGGGTTCTGGCATCTATGGGAATGACCATGCAGGGCGGCGGCTTTGTGACCGCACCTCCCCCGGCACCTCTGTTGACTCGTCGGGGGCACAGGGCTTTCCCGGCCAAACACCTCGTCAGCGCCTCCCTTTAGCAGGAACCTCTGGTTGTGAGGGAGGCTGGGCTCCTACGAGGACTTAGAGAAAAGCCAGGGCCCAGCCCCGCCGCCGCGGAGCACACGGTCAGGCCTGCCTGCCTAGGGGTCCACCACGCTGGGTCCGGCCTCACGGCCCCCCGAATGCCTCTCTCCACGCCCACCCCACCGTTTTGGGACAGCCTGCCCAGAGGTGGAAGAGAGGCCTCCCCTCCTGGGGAGGTGACTCCGGCGGTGTGGCCACACCACTGGCATCCCTGCCCCCCTTCACGCGGCTGTCGGGGGTTGAAGTGCACCCATCTCTCCCCCCAAAACCTTAGGTGGGAGTCCTGACCCCCCAGTCCTCAGGTTGGCCCTTATTTGGAAACAGGATGGTTGCAGATTAAGACAAGGTCACCCTGGAGCAGGGTGGGCCCTGATGGAGGGGAAATCTGGACAGACAGAGGGACAGCCACGTGAGGACACACAAGATGCCGTCTCCAGGCCCCGGAGAGGGGCCTCGGGAGGAACCCCGCATGCCTAGCTCTCCGCGTCCAGCCTCAGGGCTGTCACTCAAGTCGCTGGCCTGTGGCACTTTGTCACCTCGGCCCCAGGAAGAAGGCACAGCACCCTTTCCAACGGGGCCCTGGGGAGACTGTGGGCCCTGAGCTTCGGGGACCTGAGGCTGCGGGAAGCCGGGGCTGCCTGCGTCTGGCACACAGGAAACAGCGAGGGCGTTGCCATCAGGGTTAGACCAAGGGGAGTGGTATGACTGTCAGTATCGAAACTCGAAACTTGAGGCAACGGCAGTGACAGGAAGGGCGCCTGGGCCCCAGCCACTCTGAGTCACTCGCCAGCCGCCACAAATGACAACGTTGCTGGACCCTCGGCGCTTCCCGATTCCAGCTCACCAGGCTCCGAGCCAGACGCACGGGAGCGGAGGGACCGCTGTGTCCGGAGCACTCACTCCGGGCCACAGCTGGGCACACGCCTCGCATCCCGTTTCATCCCCACGGCACCCGCCCCGCTTTAGAGCTGGGCAAGCGGAGACCCAAGGGCCTCTGCCTCCTGGAAGTGGCTGCCGGCCTGCCCTGCAAAGAGCCCTGTTCCGAGCGTGCGGTGTGCGTGCCCTGCAGGACACAAGGGAATCAAACAGAGGGCCTCCCACTGCCCCACGGCCCTCCACAGTGTACAGAGCCTGGTGTGTCACCCTCCCCACTCTCCTGGTCAGTCTCCCTGTGGACACCAGGCCAGAGGGGGCTTCTCTGACACACCCTCCCCCGGCGGCATCTGTGCCTCCAGGGCCTGGCCTGGGCGGACCTGAGCACCTACTGCGTCTGTGGTCAGTGTTGGGCGTGGCTCCTGAGAACCTCCCCTTGGCGGAGGCTTCCAGAAGGCAGGGTCTGCCTGGGCACCAGAGCACGTTCCCCCAGGATGCCCAGTCCCCCGGGGAGGCCCTGACCACACAGCCCTGCAAGGGGCCTGTCGCAGGGACCAGGGTGCCAGGGACCTGAGTGTCCCAGCAAGGACACAAGCATGTGGGCCACTCTGTCCCTCATCACAGGCTCAGATGGGTGGGAGATACAGGGCAGGAGGCAAATGACCCAACCACAGAGCAGCCTGCGGCCGGAGGGTGACAATATCACCTCTCAGAAGAGTGGCCAGGCGCTGATTCATCCCAGGGCCGGAGGCCTGGGAGCCCAGACTTCCCTGGGAGCCCAGAAGTGGCCACCGTGCCTGGGAAGTGTCATCCCTGGCAAACTGCCAGTGTCTGGACACACCTCCCGGCCTCTGCCAGGAGCCCAAGCTCCCCACTCAACACAAAAGTGGAAGCAGCCGGACACCCACCCTGCCCCACAGGGGCATTTAGTTGACAACGGGAGCCAGGAGCAAAAACAGGGGAGGTGCTGCTGGGGTGGGGCCCGATTTCGGCATCACTGGCCTTGGGGGTGGGGGCTGGAGATGGGAATTCCCGGCGTGGGGGTGATAGCCCATCCTGGTCCCAGCTCCTCCACTGGGATTCACGTCGCTCTGGGAAACTCCCCCACCCCTCTGGGCCTCAGGGCTCCCTTGTCAAAGGGGCTCATGGAGTGGTTTTAAGAGCCATTCAGTTCACTTCCGAGCTGTGGTTGAGCAGCGTGGACACCCCAGCAGAGGGACAACGTTGGGGTGGGTCTGAGTGACCCCTGAGGGCCAGTTGTGCTCTGGGAGCAGAGGAACCTGGGCATCCTGGGGGGGGGGGTGATTCAGGGGTTTAGAGGTGCTGGGAGAGACAGAGGGAGCCAGTGAGTGATGTTGAGGGAGGGGGGCCAGGCCTCAGCAGGAGAAAGAGAAAACACAGGGGGCCAGGCCCGAGGGTGCTGGGGAATGTGGTTAGAGATGACCAGGCAGGTGCAGGATGGGTGGGGGTGGATGCGGGGACAGGCGTCCAGCCTGAACAGGAGGAGTCACTCAGAGAGCTGGGCCTGGACCCAGGCTGAGGGCAGTCCTGGGAGGCCCCACGGAAGGCGCACGGGGACACTGAGGCCCAGAGAGGTCAGTGAGGGATGCAGGGTCCCACACCCACACCCACGGCCGCCGCCGAGCCAGACAAGCCGCACCCAACAGCAGCTTCGAACTCAGGCACCAGGCTTGGAGCTACCAGCTGCAAACCGTCGGTCCCCCGGCACCGGCTGCCTCACCAAGAACCACGCAGGAGAGGAGGCCGAGGGGGCTGCCCTGTGCGCCGAGGCCCAGCTCCCCCGCCCTTCCCCACCCCACGGTCCTCCCACAGCCACAGCCCAACACTCGCTGCTTACCGGTGACCCCAACAAAGCCCCTTTGTTACTTACTGACAGTCGGAGGACGTGGGCCGGTAGTAGAAAGATGGCACTTTGGACTCATATGTGGCCCTGGCCACGTCGTTCCCGTGGGAGGCCATGAACTGTGAGAGAGAGGACGGGTCAGGGCACCCGAGGGCTTGGCCACCCTGTCCCAGGGACACTGTCTGGGGTGAGGAGAGATGGGACCTGCCCTTCCCAGCAGGCAGAAGGGGCCTGGGAGGGTGCACAGGGGGAGCCTCCTCGGGCAGGATCTGAGCCCCAGTCCTGTGGCCGCCCTGACTCCAGGCGGCACCGGGCTGCAGGCTGCTCCATCTCTAGAGACTCCACGTTTGCCTCCCTCAGGGGACCCATATTCAGGGAACAGCTAACATGTGCCAGACACAAGGAGGGCCCTGCAGGCGGGCCAGAGAGCAGGGACACCCGGCCCCAACGAGGCTGACACCCCGCGAAGGCACAGGGACTGCGGCGATGAAGAACGTGGGTACGAGAAGTGAAGCAGCAGCACGTGGCAGGGAGTGCAGGGTGACCGTACAGGTGATGGGGAAGGCTCTCCAGGAGGCCACACGCAGGCTGCCCATGGCATGGGGGAACAGCATGTGCAAAGGCCCTGAGGCTGGGACGTGCCAGGCATATGGGAGATGCCCCTGCTGGGTGCGTGACCACACAGGCACTGAGGACAAGGGGACAAGAGGGGGTTCCCTGTGCTCCAGTCTCTCCGCTTCCTGATCCCCGACAGAAACCCCTCCCCCTAAAGTCACCATGCCCTGAGGACCATTGGATCGTGAACATGGGGGACCCAAGAGGACGACTAGAAAAAAAATCACAAAAAAAGACATTTCTCCAAGTTAGAATTCTAAAATCAATCGCTTGCTGTAGCAGGTATAACAGAAAGAAGGGCCCACAGACAATTCTCGGGCACAACGCCTAACACTCTGCCTAGCGCGGAACTTTTGACCCTACGCAGGACAAATGTCTCCTGAAGAGGCGACAGAAACCTGGGACAAAGACACCTCGCTCTCAGGTGGGAGAGAGAAACGCTGTCTGTATTAATCTGTGTTTCTTGCAATTCTCAACACACACACACACACACACGCACAGAGGAACAGAGTTTTTTAGAGTTAGCAGTGATTCTAAAATTCACTTTAAAATTAAGCAGCAGCCCGGCCGGCGTCGCTCAGCAGTTGAGCATCGACCTAGGATCCAGGTGATCGGGGTTTGATTCCCGGTCAGGGCACATGCCCAGGTTGCGGGCTCGATCCCCAGTTGGGGACGTGCAGGAGGCAGCCGATCAATGACTCTCATCATCGATGTTTTTCTCTCTCTCTCTCTGAAATCAATAAAGATATATTAAAAAATAGAAATAAATTAAATTAAGAAGCAAAGACATGCTAGAAGACTGAACGTGAGGGCTGTTCCTCGCAGACGTTACACCTGTTACAATGCAGCACAAGTTACGCAGGTGCTGAGCAGGACGCTGAACTCGGGGGACACACCAGCAGGTGCAGAAACAGGTCTGGGGGGCCCAGGCCCAACGCCGAGCAGACCTCACAGAAGGCGACCGGCAGTGAGGGGGACTCAAACCAACGGGCACGTCCGTGGGCTGAGCATCAAGAGGGTTAGGAAACTGGGAAGCCGGGGAGAAAAAGTAGAGTCGGACCATCTTTCAGTAACATAAACCCAGCTGTGTTAAAGGCTTAATTCCCAGAACTAAACGATAAAAGTGGAAGATAAGAAACCATGGGAAAGCCCGGCCGGCGTGGCTCAGCGGTCAAAGCGCCTGCCCTCGGACCCAAGGCTGAGGGTTCGGTTCCTGGTTAAGGGCATGCGCCTGGGCTACAGGATTCGACCCCGGGGCGCATGTGGGGGGCACCTAACCGATCAACCTCCCTCCCTCCCCCTCCGTCCCTCTAAAACCCAGCGGGAAAAACCCTCGGGCGAAGGCTTAGAAGAATTTTAAAAATCACGGGATAATCTTAATCATTCCGGGAAAACGTAAGAGGAAGTCTCTGCGACTCCGGGTTAGGAAACGGTGTCTTAGACCTGACACCAAAAGCACCAGCGGCAGGAGGGGAAACGGAAATTCCCCAGAACTGAGACCTTTGCGCTTCAAAGGCGCCGCAGGTGAGGCGTGAACACCGCGGAGGCTCGGCGCCCGGCGAGGCCGACAGAAGGGCCGGCGCCGCGGGCGCGTCGGTGCAGCGGCCAGAACACGGGGACCCACAAACCGGGGGGCGGGGGGGGGGGGCGTCCGCTGGTGGGCGGGGCTGGCTCGGGGCGGGGCGTCTGCTGGGGGCGGGGCCTAGCTGGAGGCATCCACTGGTGGCGGGGCCTGGGCCCTGGGCGGGGCGTCTGCTGGTGGGCGGGGCCTGGGGCGGGGCGTCCGCTGGTGGGCGGGGCCTGGCGCGGGGCGGGGCGTCTGCTGGGGGCGGGGCCTCCGAGGGGCTGGAAGTGCTCAGGCCCTGGACCCACCTGACGGTCGCACAATGCTCTGCGTGCACTAAATGCCTCTGAATTGTTCATTTCAAAAAGGTGAATTCTCAGCGTGTGGACTTCACCTCAATGCCCCTTAAGAGTATAAACTGTGCTTTTTGCATTTAAAAATTATTGTTGAGCCCGGCAGGTATGGTTCAGTGGCTGAGCATTCACCCCAAAACCAGGAGGTCAGGGTTCGGTTCCCGGTCGGGGCACATGCCTGGGGTGCAGGCTCGATCCCCAGTGGGGGGCCTGCAGGAGGCAGCTGATCAACGACTCTTCATTGAGGTTTCTCTCTCTTCCCCCCTTCTCCCTTCCTCTCTCTAAAATAAATAAAAACATGTTTTAAAAATTGAAAAAGGAAGTTAAAACATAACCCACAATGAGAAAAGGTGTTTACAAATACCATAGGTGACATGGGACTTGTATCCGGAATGTATAAAGAATTCCTCATAATAAAAACTCCTGCCCTGGCCAGTGTGGCTCAGTGGTTAGAGTGTTGCCCACAGACCAGAGAGTCTCGGGTTCGATTTCCAGTCAAGGGCGTGTACCTCGGTGGCAGGTTCCCAGCCCCAGCCCAGGCATGTATAGGAGGCAACCAATTGATGTGTCTCTGTCTCCATCTCTCTCTCTCCCTCCTTTCCACTCTCTCTAGAAATTAATGCAGTAATGTCCTTGGGTGAGGATTCAAAAAAGAAAAAACCACCCTCCTAACTCAGTAATAAAAAGACAAATAACCCATTTTTAAAATGGATAAAGGATGTGAATGAACATTTCTTCAAAGACGACACACAAGTGACCATAGTGACCATGCAGCACATGGAAAGATGCTCCGCACCGTTAGCCAGCAGGGAAACTCAAGCCCAAACCAGGCGAGACGCCAGCTCACACTCACCGGGGTGGCTAATGTCAGAGACGGACAGTAGCAAGTGCCTACAGAGAAACGGGCATTCTTACCTACTGTGGGTGGGAGTGCGCAGCTGTTTGGGGAACAGTCTGGCGGATCCTCAAATGCTAAACACAGACCAAGAGATGAAAAGGGGCCCCCACAGGAACTCCCACACGGCGCTCTCAGCCGGAGGAGCCGTGGGCCCGGGGGAGCAGGGAGGCAGAGGCCTGTGCTGTGTGTAACCCACCGTGGTGACCATCCAGCACAGGGGCTGGGGGTGGGGCCCAGTTTATTCTGGGATATGAAAATATTCTAAGATTAGATGCCGGCAGTTGCACAGCCCTGTGAACTGTACTCTTTAGAAGGGCAAGCTGTGTGGTGTGTGAATTACATCTCGATAAAGCTGTTATGAGTAAAAATAATCCTGGGGTAGAGCAGGCCTGAGTCTGCTATAAACCCTAAAACCACGGAAGGAAAGGCTGACAAACTTGACATCAAAGTGAGAAGTTTCCACTGCAAAAGCCCCCTGAGCAAAGTCAAAAGACAACCTAGAAAAATGTCAACTCCCACCTTGAAGGGTTAAACCCCCTGAAGTATAAGAACCAAGAAAATGGCCCAAGGGGCAGGGGACACAGATGAACCAAAACATCACATCCCAGACAAGAAAATGCCTAACGAAGACGGGACGGACGGACGGATGGACACACACACACACACACACACTCTTCTCCTATTCCTCAGCAAAGGAGCCCTGGAGCCCCCTGGGGTGCAGGGGGAGACAGGACAGGACAAAACCTCTCGTGGTTGCAGTAAATAGTACATAACCCTCGTTCACCTCTAAGAGCCCCGCTTCCCCTAAACCCCACCTGTACCAGGTACTGCTTCTACCAGGCTGGTCACTAGCCTGGGTTATAGTGGGAGGAGATGAGATCCGCCCCGTCCATCCAGGGGGGCCACCTCTGCCTTTAAGGACAACACAGGGGACATGAAGGCCCCTTGTCCCTGCCCCATCACCAGAGCACCAGCCCCCAGTCTCCGCAAAACCTTCTCAGGAGCATTTGCAGAGACAAGTCAGCGGTGTCCCAGCCTCATGCGAATCTGGGTCCCTCTCCCCTCCTTCCTGACAAGGTATCACACCACATGTGTGGTTTCCAGCCCAGGCCAGAGCCCGGCCCAGGGTGGCATCAGGATGGGCCTCCCCACCCTGTGTTCCATATGATCGGCTGAGTTAGGGTGTGTCCAGCAGCCTCAGTGAGTGTCCCAGGCACACAGAGTGACCTCTTTAAATGCAGGTTCTGACGTGGCAGGTGGGCCTTGGGGCTCAGGACAGTGCATTTCTAATAAGCTCCTAGAGGAGCCTGCTGCCACCGAGTTACAGCAATAGCAGCAAACTAGTTACTCCCAGGTGGGGATGCACTCAGGGTTACCAACCCTGGACCCGTGTCCCCACAGCAGCCCTGGGCAAGCTGCCCGCCACCTTCTCTAACGACCACTGTGCCTGCTACACTGGGATCTTGAGCAGCAGGCAGGCTCCCCAGCCGCCATAGGGCCAGAAGGCACCGGCTCTGTCCCACATCTTCTGCCCTACCTGGTGGTCTCCCCAGCCCGTGCCCACTCCCTCTCCACTTCATTTGGGTTGGGGGGGAACCCTCCTACCACTGCAGCCCGAGCCACCACCCTGTTTACTGCCTGAGTGCCCCCATCTGTCCCCCTATTCTAAAGCCTTCCCCAGGGCCAGCAACCTCCCCGGGCCTCCTGCAGCAAGAGCTCGGACAGCTCAATAGACGTGGATCATGGTGAGTGGGGGCTGTTGCCCTCCAGGGTGCACATGGGGGTGAGCAGTGAAATCCTAAGAACAGGAGGGCCTGTCCTTTAGCACAGCTGAGCACCAGCCTCCAGGCGCTGGGACTCAAGGACCAAAGCCCCAGGAGCTGCCCAGGGAGGGTACCCTTCGCCCTCTCTCTGCATCTGCCCCACAAGGGAGGTGAAGGAGTCAGCCCAGAGGGGCCAGAAAATGAGAGGCCTCCCCAGCCTCAGGCCCCCACCAGGCTGATCCCTGGAGCACCAGGGATGGAGGGACCTTTGAGGGCCAGGCCGAGGTCCCCCAGGTGGCCCCGAGTGTCCTCCCCCCGGCCCCAGGCTGTACCTCCACTTGGGCCTCCTCCCAGGTGTCCAGGCGGACGGACTTGACCTTGCTGACCTGCGGGATGTTGCGGTGGATGGCGGAGCAGCTCAGGCAGATGAACACGCCCAGGGTGTAGGAGGCCCAGTCAGGATCTAGAAGGCAAAGGCCAGAGTCGAGGTCAGAGGAGGCCAGAGCACAGGGTCAGAGGTCACAGCTGGGAGCCCCAGCCCCGCAGGGGCCTCCTCCTGGCCTCAGTCTCCCCATCTGTGCACAGGCAGCTGGCGAGGGGGTCTGCAGGGTCAGTGGCTCTGTAAACCCCGGCCAGGACCCTGTGCCCCCCCAGAGGAGCAGCCACCTGCCTGACACCTCCGCTGCCCTGGGGCCGGAGCTGCCCAGACCCCTCACTGGACACTGCGTCCTGTGGGGACGCTGATGGTGGCAAGTCTGAGGACAGACCATGGGCTCGATGACAGCATGCACTTATCCTGCGTGACGAGGGCTCCGGCTTGGCCGTGCATGCCAACTGGGCGGGGGTGGGGGGACGTCATGTGTCTAGTTTGAGAAGGTTGAGCAGACACGTCGGGGGAATGGGGACGTGGCAGGGCGCTGACAACCCCCAAGCCTAAATAGCAGGTACAAGGGGTCACGTTTCTGTGGGTGGATGTTTTTCACACTGACCCACGGCAAAGGGGACGCCATGGAGGGTGATGCTGGGCAAGCTGGCACTGGTGGCGCTCTCTCCTGTTCAGCACATCCCAGCGTGGCCACGGGGGGGGGGGGGCTGGCTGCCACCAGGAGCTTACAGAATCTTCTGGACCAGGGAAGTTTAAAGCAAGATGCCTGCTGAGGCCATGGTGTGAGTGGGGTTCGCTGGGAGCCCCTGGAGGCCAGGCTGAGCCCACCAATGACCTCTGCCCACCTGAGTGCTAACCCCACCCTGCAGTGACCACAGCCAAAGGGAGGGCCCACAGCCCTGGGGATCATGGGTCAGCTGCGTGGATACCCCAGAGTCTGGGAGGACACTTTCCTCTGATAAAACAGGGCTGGGGGGCGGCTATGCCCACGTGTGAGCCACCACAGGCCACCCCCTGCTTTCCTGAGGACATGGCCCTGCACCTCCCTCCAGGGACCTTCAGAGAACCTACCCAGGTGCCAGGAGTCTAGAGTCACACCTCACACACCCAATGCCTGGGCCACAGGTGTGTGAGTGTAGCTGTGCACCTGTGTGTGTGTGTGGGGGGGTGTCCAAGTGCCACAGGCACCTCTAGTTCCTGGGCTAAGGACCCACCAGCCCCAGGCCCTAGAAGGGCACCCACCACGCTGGGCCCAGGTCACCTCCAGACTGGTCGTGGGAAACCTAAGGGCACCTAGTCCTGGGGCACAGGTGGTGCTCGCTGTCCACACAGCCCAGCTCACAGGGTCCCAGTCCCCTTCCTGAAGGCTGTGGCGAGTCTCGTGGAGAAAGACGAGGCCACAGAGGCAGGTAGCTGGCCCAAGACAGAGTTTCTAAGTGACGTTCAGAATAGAGAAGTTTCAGAGAAAATCAGCTGCGTCATCTGTGGGCCTGAGCCCAACCCAGACTCCACAGGGCTGTGGGCACCGAGCCTACCTCCCATGGGTGGGTGGGTGGGTGGGGCAGGCTCGCCGGTGTGGGAAGGAGCTCTGGGTGGACCTGAGGCAGCAGCAGAGGGGAAGGGCCCCCCATACATAGGGACACAGAGGCTGGTGCTCCGAGGCCACCAGGAGGCCCTGCCCTGGCCTCCTCCCTGCACTGGGATCGGCTGACAGGGATGCCCACCAGGGCCTGCAATGGTGGGGGCAGCCGAGAGACCCCAAGACCTTGGAGCCTTGGCTCTGGGGGCCTTCCCCCAGCTCAAAAGAGCTGTGGTTGGAGGGAAGGGTCGAGGGCCTGGGCCCCTAGCACCTGTCTGTCCACTCCTGGCTTCCTGCCCATTCCACCACATCCCCCAGCTGCTCTCTGCTCGCTCGGCCCAGTCTGCTGGCTCCGGAAGCCACAGCCATACTTCCAAGGCACACAGAACACCAACTTTCTGTCTGGGCGACTTCTCCCCATGCCTCCTCCACCCAGAGGCCACTGCTCCAGAACCCGGCGAGTCCTCCCCACCCCGAGCGCATCAGCTCAAATGCGACTGCACACAGAGGCTCCCTGACCAACTGGGGGCACCCCTGCTTCCCCGTGAGAGGCCCCTCTCACTACTCCACTGTACCTGCCCATCTCAGCATTTTTTGCTGCGGCCCCTCCCAGCAGCCCTAGCCACACAGACACCTACGCGTTAGGGACCCAGATGTCTGCACTGCCCTGCAAGCCAGTTCCCTGAGCTCCCTTCCACCCCTCCAGGGTGACCGCCTGGGACACCAAGGGACAGGCTACCCCCCCCCCCCCCCCGCTGTGGTGACAGGGCTGGGAAGGGACCAGAAGCCAGGGCTCTGTGAGATGGTGGGGCCTGAGCCTGTGCAAGACCCCGGAGGGTGGACAGCGGGGTCCACGGTCGGGGGAAGGCGACGTCCCCCGTTCTGAGCCTCTGTGGGGGCAGGGGAAACACTGACCAACCTCCACCCCAAGGCCCTCGCATCCAGACAGGAGACCCCCACCCAAGACCAAGCTTGCATGGCACGCGGGACTGAGCGGAGGTTTCACGGCCCACACGGCCCGTCCTCTGTTCTGTCTCCCTTGGTTTTAGTGTCGAACCCTTGACAGCGGCAGAGAGCTCTGCAGATCCCCGCCCCCGGTGACCCCAGCCCCAGGCCCCCAGGCGCTCAACGGGCACAGCCTACTCCAAGCGGTCCCCTGAAGCTACTTCAGGACACGAGGACCAGGGGCAGGCGCCCCCTCCTTGGGCCCCAGGAGCCAGCACCCTCTTTGCGAAAATGCTGCCCCGCAGGAAGTGAGGAAACCCTCTGGACTGAAAGCCAGCAGGTCAGAGGAATGAGCTGGGGGGACGGGCTCCCTGGGCTGCAGACACAGTGACCAGCCAGGGGGATGGCTCGGGCCACACAGACGCCAGGTGAGACACAGGGGCCTCCCCACAGGCCGGGCCTGGGGGCCACCACCCAGCCTGGCCCACTGGCCACCGGGTTGCAGTCAGCAGCAAGGGTGCTGCCTAGGGGGCGGGGCATCCCGGGCGGGGCGGGCAGGGCAGGGCAGGGGCACGTGGCCTCAGCAGCAGGTTTCAGATGGAAAACCACACAGGGCAGGGCAATCAATGGCTTTTCCCGCAAAGCTGGAAAGGGGAACAATTCTGCAGGACACGGGGTGAAGCAGCTGTGACAGAACGCGTGGCCCACGAAGCCTAAAATGTTTACTGTCTGGCCCTTTAGGAGAGCATTTGCCAAGCCCTGCTTGAGAGGGACAGGTGGGTGCGACAGGGACGAGAGTGCCCAGGAGGGCTGAGCCCAGACTGATGGCTCCACATTACTAATGTCACCTCCAAGAGGTCACACCTGCCTGACATCTCACAGCTGGAACGAATGGGGACCCAGCTTAGGGCTGCGACCCAAGCCTGCTGCCCACCTGGTGTGTGTGTCAGGACGTAGCAGGTGTGGGGGCCCAGAACCCACCTTGAGCCGCTGCTTCTAAGGAGGGGAGGGCCCAAGAAGTTTCAAATTAAGAAACAGAGACACTAAACATTTACATGAGAATAAAAAGAACCACAAGCGTCCTCCCATCCCCGCCCCTCGGGCCTGCCCACCTCTGCACAAGCTCCCCCAGGCCCCATCAGAGCCACAGGGAGACAGGAAGGGCGGGGTGTCCACATGTAAACAAAACCCCACATCCTGAGCTCAGAGTCCCTCCTTGGTGGAAGGAGGGCCTGTGGTGGGCAGAGCTGGCTGGGGCACCCCAGCACCAGGACCCCTTCCCTCTGGCCAGGGGCCCAGCACTCTAGTCTGGGCCTCCACTCTTTTGTGCCCCTCCTCCCAGGCCAAATGGAGGAGCTGTCCAGAGCCCACCCCTCCTCTCTGGTCTGCTTTGGGCACCCAGGACTCAGGGATTCCCTGCCCAATGGGCTGGAGTCAGCCTCCAGGGCCCGAGATCCCCCCAGGACAGACCACAAGGCCACTATGCACACCCCTGAGCCCAAGGTGTGGCAGAGGGCCTGGGTGCCGCGCGTGGAAGCCTGCCGTTAACAGGAGGGGTTGGGAGAGGGGGCCAGGCCTGAGGCTCCACATACACTCCAGCCCCACCCCACAAACGTGGGGGCTCCCCAGGTGTCCCCAGGCCACAGCCTTCCTCTCAATCAGGGAGACGTCGCCTGCAGCTCAGGACAGACTGCCCTGCCCTCCCCAGCTGCTGTGGCTATCAGTGCCGTCCACCTGCCCCTGCCCTGCCCTCTCCAGGGCGCTTGGAGGTGACTCAGCCCCCTTACCACTTCCGGGAGGTGCACTCAGACACCTGGACATGTGAGGCAGGTAGGGCTGAGCCAGCAGAACAGGTGTGTCCCCTCGGCCAAGGCCTCAGGGGGAGGGGGGGTTGGCCCGGCTCCAGAAAACTTTGCTCTTCCCAGGGCACAGCCCAGCAGAGAGGCGGCCGGAGATTCCGTGGTGACAGGCATCGGCTGGCTGTGCCAGCTCAGGTGGGGGCAGGCCTGGTGCCCACGACAGTTTCTCATCTCCGGGGGCTGCTTCCCCCACACAGCACCTGTCTCGTGGGGCTGCCCAGGTCCCCTCGTCCTGCTCCACAGGTGTCACTTCCACACGCTACGAAGTCTGGTGTTTGTTTATCCCGTCTCCCTGCTGAGGAGGCAGGACCAACGCATTCCCGGCACTCAGTGTCCCTGGCACCGGCTAAGTGAGGCGGGCACCTTCTCCTCTCTCCCCACGGCCTTCCTCTTAGGAGGACACCCTGATAGCACAGGGCCATGGCCGGGCTCTGCCCTCAGCCCCACCCCCAGCCCTGGCCCCAGCCCAGGGCCCTTCCAGCACATTCTGTGCTCTCCCCTGCACCTTCATTCCACCTCCTGCTCTGCTGGCTCACTCCCATCAGTGCCCACACATGCTGCCAGGTTTTAAAGTCCAGCTCTGACCCCATGTCCCCCTTCCAGCCACCTCCCCATGCACACCTCCATGTCCCCTCTCTTGGCCTCCAGTGCTGGCCTGGTGCCTCCTCCTGGTGGTCCTCCCACCTGCCCCACCATCCAGGCTCCAGGCACCCTCCCCCGCGGGACACCTTCCCTTGCATTTCATCTGGGCTCCTGGCTGTAAAAACTATTTTGGGGCGATATCCAGATACGATCACATAAGATCAGGAATGTTCTAACCACCACTGAATTGTTCCCCTTCAACAGTCAATTTTGTTATGTGACTTTCCCATCAAGTAAGAAAAAAATAAAAGCATTTATGCCCCTTTGGCATTTTCTGCCTGGTTTCCACCTTGGGTGGTCGCAGGTGTCTGGCTCCCACAGGCACGTCAGCACAGCCAGGCTGCCATGTGCCACCTCTGCGAAGTGTCTGCGCCCAGCCCGACACTGACCCTGGCTCAATGCCATCCATCTCTGGGCCTCCAAACTGTCCTTGACCCCCTGGACTGAGTGGCCATCCCAAAGAGGACTCTGGGAAGGAGGCAGAGCAGGAAGCCGGGGAGTCTGTCTCCCCACCTGGACCCCCGCTGCAGGGCAGGCTCTGCGGGACCCGCTCTAGCATCGGGAGTCGGCTCAAGTCACAGGGAAGAACACCCAGGGGAGGGCTGGACAGCGACCCGTGTAAATGCTGGGCAGCCTCCGCTCAGCACCATGGCAGCTGCCCAGCCCTGCAGGCAGCTGATGGGCACCCGGAGCCACCGGCCCACGGCCCGGCTGGCAGGAGCGGGTGGGGGGCAAGGACCCGTCCTCAGACACGGCCTGTGCTCTGACCACTGGGCCGCTTCTGGTCACAGGTGCAGCCAAAGTGACTTCCAAGGATGGGAAGGGCAGGCGCCCCCCCTTCATGTTTCCCTTCTCCCCTTTGGGGAGCCAGACATGAAAGACCAGGACATTCAAGAGACGCTGCATATTCGGGGGAATTAGAAAGTGACCACAGGTGCCCAGAAAAGGCTCAGAAAAGACCCAAGAAGATGTTACTTTACAGCACAGGTTGGTCCTCAGCACCGTTCAGTCCACACCCCACCCCCCCCCCCCCCCCCCCGACACAGTAACAGAAAGCGGCAAACCCCAGGGAGGGGGAGTCTGCTTTCCAGAGTTACTGAACTATTACATTCAAATGTCCCGTGTTCCACAAAAAACAAGGCACGCAAAGAAAAAGGAAAGTGCGGCCCATTCCAACGAGAAAAGTTAACAGAATATGTTCCTGAACGAGCCCGACGGCAGGCACATTAGACAGAGACTTTAAAACAGTCTTAAGAGATGTTACAACCGATACCACAGAAATACAAAGAACCGTGGGCGGCTGCTATGAATGATCATATGCAAATGGCGGGACCTAGAAGAAACGGATAAGTTCCTAGAAACACGGCCTACGGAGCCCGAATCGGGAAGGAACAGAAAACCCGAACAGGCTGATCGCGAGTAAGGAGATTGAGACAGTTATAAAAAGTCTCCCCACAGCCCCGACTGGTTTGGCGCAGCAGATAGAGCGTCGGCCTGCGGACTGAAGGGCTGGGGTTCGATTCCGGCCAAGGGCACGCACCTCGGTCGCAGGCTCCACCCCCGGCCCCCGTTGGGGCGAGTGGGGAGGCAGCCGATAGATGTCTCTCCCTCCCTCCCACTCTCTCTGAACAGCAATGGAAGAAACATCCTCGGGCAAGGACTTAAAACAGCAAACTCCCAACCGAGAAAGGCCCAGGACCCGATGCCTTCACTGGTGAATTCTACCAAACATTTACAGAAAACTAACGCCAATCCTTCCCAGACTCTTCCAAAAATCAAGGAGGAGGGACGCTTTCCAATCTCATTGTACAAGAGCAGCACCAACCTGATACCAAAGCCAGACAAGGAACCACGAGAAAATAAAATTACAGGCCAACATCCCCGACGAACACAGATGCAAAAACCTTCAACAAAATACCAGCAAGATGAGTTCAATGACACATTAAAAGGATCCCACACCATGACCAAGAGGGGTTTATTCCAGGGAGGCAAGGCTGGTTCAACATCCACAAATCGACGGGATGCACGTTAACAGTGAAGGAGAGAAATCAGGTGATCATCTCAGTAGATGCAGGGAGGGCACTGGACAAAATGCAACATCCGTTTATGACAAATACTCTCAAAAAGCGAGTAGAGGGAACGAACCTCGACATAAGACCACACATGACAAGCCCACAGCTAACCTCATACTCCAGGGAGAGAACCAAGCTTTTCCTCCAAGATCAGGAACAAGACAAGGCTGCCCACTCTCACCACTGTGACCCAACTAGCACTGGAAGTCGCAGCCAGAGTTAGGCAGGAAAAACAAATCCAAGGCACCCAAACCAGAAGTCAGTTAAAGTTCCACTATTTGCAGGTGACACGATATACGTAGAAAATCCTAGAGACTCCGAAAAACTGTTGAAATAAAGAAATCCAGTCAAGTTGCAGGATACAAAAATCACTATACAAATACCTGTCGTGTTTCTCTACCTTAAAACTATGAGAAAGAGCAGTTAAGAAAACAACCCTGTTTATAATAACAAAAATAAGATTCCTAGGGATAAATCTAACCAAGGAGGCGAAAGGCCTGTCCTCTGAAAACTATAAAGCGTTAAGCAATTAAAGACACAAAGAAATGGAGAGAGGGTCTGGGCTCGTAACTGGCAGAATCAACGTTGTTAAAATGTCCATACTGCCTAAAGCAATCCGTGGATTCGATTCCATCCCTATCAAAAGTCCCAGTGGCATTTTCTACAGAAATTGGACAAATAATCCGAACATTCGTATGGAACCACAAAAGACCCCAAATAGCCAAAGCAATCCTGAGGAAAAAAAAAAAAAAAAGCCAGAGGCATCCTTCTCCCCGATTTCAAACTATACGACCAAGTGACAATCGAAATAGTGTGGCATTAGCATAAAAACACACACACAGATCAGAGGCACAGAATAGAGGGCCCAGAAATAAGGCCAGGCACCCGTGGTCAACTAATTTATGACAAAGGAGCCCGAATATATCGCGGAGAGAGGACAGTCTCTTCAGCAAACGGTGCTGGGAAACGGGGCAGCCTCCCGCGAAGAACGAGACGCGCCTGCTCCGACACAGCCACAGACCTGTTCAGAATTGGGTTTGAAATTTAAAAGACTCCTTAAAACTTTTAGGAACCTTAAAACTCCTAAAAAAATTAATTTTTTTTAAAAAGCCTGTGGTAAGCTACTTGACACTGGTGTTGACAATAACTTTTGGATTTGATGACAAAAGCAACGAAAGCAAGACCGAAGCGGGACCACGTCGAACGGAAACTCCTGCACAGCAGAGGAACCAGCAACGGAAACAAGGCAGCCGACCGGAGAGAGGAGACATTTACAGGTCGTATCTGGTAAAGGGTTAACATCCAAAAACACAAACTCATACGAGTCAACAGCCAAACAAAAACCCCCTTGGTTAAAACACGGGGAGCCAGGGGGAGACGACAAGGGCGGGCACGTGGGGACAACTGTCAACAACTAAACCAGCTCGGGCACAGGCTCGGAAGAGATTTCTCCAAACGCGTCCGACTGGCCCACAGGTACCTGAAAAGATGCTCAGCATCACTCGTCAGGGAAACAAAGATCAGAACCACAGTGCGCTATGACCTCGCACCTGTTACGACGGCTCTCATCGGACACGAGACACAAGGTTGGCGAGGACGCGGGGGGGGGGGTGCCCGCGTGCGCCGTCGGCTGGAACGTAAGTTGGCACAGCTCTGTAGAAAACAGCGTAACAACAGGCCTGCCGTCAGATCCAGCAACTCCCCCTCTGGGTACTTATCCAAAGAAAACGGAAACGCCGAGAGGAGACACGTCCAGCTGTGGTCGCCGCGGTGCTGCTGACAACGGCCGAGACCGGGAGCGGCAGGTGTCCGGACAGGTGAACGGAGAAAGCGTGGCCCATACGCACACCCGGGATATGACCCGGCCACCGAAAGGAGGGATCCTTGCCATTCGGGACAAGGATGAGCCCCGAGGGCATTACGCCGAGTGAAATAGGTCAGAGAAAGACAAACCCCACCCATGAATCTCAGGAAAACCAGCCCCAGGCTCAGAACAGACGGGTGGGTCTCAGGGGCGGGGAGCCAAACGGGTGAGGGGCTTAGGGAAACACTTCCAGTAATGAGACGAGCGACTCCTGGGGTGTCCTGCACACCACGGTGACCACGGCTAACACCGCATCGAGTACCTGAAAGTTGCTTAGACCTTGAAGTTCTCATCACAAGGAAAAGAAATCGCAGCTACGTGAGGCGGTGGGAACTAACCAGACTTACTACGGTGACCGTGTCACAACACGCACCGAATCGCTACGTGGCACACCTGGGACCAAGGCAAGCTATACGTCGACTAAATCTGAATTTCTTCTAAAAAGGAAATTCTACAGTATGCGACCCCGTGGATGAGCCCTGAGGACGTTGTGCTCAGTGAAATAAGCCAGACGCAAAAGGCCAAACGCTGTGATTCCACTTACACGAGGTGCTTACGGGCGAGTTCGTAGAGACGGGGTAGGTGGTGGGGGCCCCGGGTTTGGGGTGGGAGCTGGTGTTTAACAGGCGGACTCAGATCTGCAACAGGGGGAGGGATGGGGCCGGGCGGGAGGGCGGCCGCCCAGCAACGTGAGTGTATTTGATGCCAATCGACTGCCCGCTTCAAAGAGTGAAGATGGTAAGTTCTACGTTGTGTGTATTTTACCACAAAAAGAAAAAGCACCAGTCCCGACGACGGGAGTGGGCCCGACAGGGAGAGACGGGGGGTGGTACACAGGGGAGTAGACCAGGACGTCCCAGGGCTTCTCCACAGCGATGGCACCAGACCCCTGCCACCCTCGGGCCCCAGCAGGGCCCCTTGCAGGACCTTCCTGCAGCCAGCTCACAGGTGCGGGGATGAGTGCACAGGTCAGGCACCCGCGGGCGGGCACCCGTGCAGGGCGGGAACGTGCTTCAGGCCGCCGAACCGCAGCCGAAGGCGGTTAAGGAGGCAACTTCGACGTTACGTAACTTCTGTTACGTGTGGTCCTCACGCAACAGTGTCCGTAGGCTCTCGGAAGCGGCCGCCGCAAGAGAAACTGAACCACCGCCAATCGGCAGAGGCGAGTTCAGTTCAGACTTCTGGTCACGGACACACCTGGCTTCTCAGCACAGACCCCAAACACTCCCCACAGTCAACAGGGAAACACGCGTGAGCTTCACATAGACTTGAGGTTGATACAAACACGAAAACCGTTTCCCAACCCACCAGCTACGGGCAGGGTGGCGGGTGGTGGAGCCCCTCCCAGCAGCTCGGGGCTCCTGCGGGGACCGCCCTGGACAGGACGCCTCCGCGCAGGGCCACCACCCTCCCCACACTCACCCAGGCCGGGCCAGTTTAGACACCCCACTCCACTCCGGTCTGGACACAGGAGGGGCCCCCAGTCCCCGAGAAAAACCATGAAGACAGTGGCCCCACGGGGAATCGTTTCTTCCCTCATCAATGTGATAATAAAACGACGTTAAATATTTAAGGGCCCACTACGTGTTTTACCACAATAAGAAAACGTATTTGTTAATCCCCAAATCAAGTGGGCTGCTGGGTGGGTGGGGAATTTCGGGGACTGTCTGTCCAGCCCACTCCTCAGCAGCCGCCTGCCAGCCACCCTCTCAGGGACCCTCACCTGCTCTGGCTTAGAGCAGCTTCCAAAAAGTCACCTCCGCATTGACCGTGGAGCCTCTACTCTGCGGTCACCCCTGGGGGCCTGGCAGGCACACACTCCAGTCCCCACCCAGGGAGGACAGGCCCCAGGGCCACTCCCACGCAGACACCCCTGGGAGGTGGCTCAGACACGCCCGGAGCAGCAGGGATTCCACGCGGCATCTCCAAACCACCCACCTTACTGGAGACAAGGCCTTGCAGGGCTCAGGCCCCTCAAATAGGGCAGCCCACGTGCTCTCGGGACAGGTCCTGCCACGTGCTCTAGGGAGGGGTTTTGCCATGTGCTCTCGGGACGGGTCCTGCCACGTGCTCTCGGGACGGGTCCTGCCACGTGCTCTCGGGACGGGTCCTGCCACGTGCTCTAGGCCCCTCAGCCCAGGTGAGGTGCATGAAAGCACCACAAAATTACCACCCACAGCCCAAAGCAATTAAAGCACTGAGGCCCCCAGGTCCTTCTGGCACGAGATCTGAGGCTCAAAGGGGAGAATCTGTCCCCCGGGGCAGGCAACTCCGGCAGTGCAGTGGTGCCCCTCCCCCCTCCTCTCACCCCGACAGGGACCCCCACCCAGGCCTGGGATGAGAACCGCCCCTCTGGGAGGCCGGGAGACAGGGGCCAGTGTTCAACAGCATGGGAGAGGGTCTAGAAGCAGGTGCTGGGGGCTCCAAGGATCCCCCAGACTCCCCTCCTCCCAAAAGCCCTCGTAGGGCCAGCTGGCTAGGACCACCCACCCCGGTCTCCTCCCAAACACCCCGGGCCTGCCCCGTCCTGCTGTCCAGAGCTGATGCTGTGGGTAGCCCACCCTAGCGATGCCTGGCTCCTGGCAGGCTGTGGTCGGGACGAGCTAGTCCCTGTGATGGTATTGAGCCAACTGCACAACACACTGTCCCTCCACCTGCCCCCGTCCATGCCAGAGTGGTCCCTTGTTGCCCTTCTGGGCCACAACCAGGACAGAAGGCCCCAGATGACCAGCAAGCAGGGCCTCAGCCGGAGCTCTCGGCAGGGGCGGGCGTTCCACGGGGCCACGGGGGAGGCAGGGCCGCAGGCACGGGCCCTGACACCTCTGGAGCAAAGAGACAGCTGGGAAGAGGGCACTGCAGGGCACGTAGGGCTGTGGCCGGGCATCAGGGGTCCCGGTCTGCCTTTGAGGCACTGTGTCCCCTAAGGCTGTTCCCGTTCTCAGGGGCTCAGTTTCCCCAGCTGTAAAATGGGGGCAACTGCTCATGTCTTGCCTGCTCCACAGACTACCTACCAGGTGGGGCGAGATGCGGATGCCCTGGGCCAACTCCAAAAACCGGAGGCTTGGCCCAGTACCAGGGAGAGCAAGGCCCTGGGAGAGCCGGCCCAGGACAACGGCCTCTGGACAAAGGCCACTCATGGGCAGTGTGGCCAGAGAGAAGAGGGACGAGCCAGCCCTCCCCACCCAGGCCAAGCCTGAGAGCCCGAGCTGACCGCCCTTTCTCCCTGACCCTGGGGGGCACGACCAGCTTTCCTGAGCAAGTGGAAATTCAGGTCCGGGGGAGGGAGGTGAGGAGGGCCTGGGTGGAGGGGCTTCGCTGGCAGGAGCGGTGCCCGGGCCACGGAGATGCCCCCCCACTGCGACCAGGAGGGTCCTGCACTGCCCTGCTCAGCGGGCTGGGCAAAGGCCACCTCCGCCACCGGCCTCTGGAAAAGCCTGGGCCTCCTCCCCTGTGGACACTCGAGCTCCTGGTGCGGCCCCACCTGCCACAGCGCAGCTGACCCCAGGGCCGCAAGGGAGACCTGGGGACAGGCGCTGCCGGGCGAGTCCCGGCCGCCCACCTCCCGGGGCCCACGCCCTGGCTGCGTGTCTGCTCTGGGCTCCGGCAGGAGCCCCCAGGGCAGCGTCCAGGGTCCACTGCAGCGCCTGGGGGACAGTCCCGGGGGCGCCCTGCGCGCGGGGGCACGAGCAGGGGGCTCGGGCTGCGCTGCCCCACCCCGCCCGGGGAGTCCTCCGGCCAATCCCTGGACAAGTGGCCGCGGCCGCCCAGGAGCAAGGCCCGGGAGGCGCCGCCGGAGACGGGCGCGGGGCTGGTGTCCGGCCAGCGGGGCGCCCGTTCTCATCGCGCCCACGTGCGCGCGGGGCGTCCTCCCGCTGCGGGGGGCGCAGGGTGACCGGGCCATGACGTCACCGCCAGGCGGGGGGCGCGCGCCCCCCCGCCCCACCCCCACCCCACGCGCAGAGGCCCGCGGGCCAGCTTCCCCGCCTCTCCCGGGGCCGGTCGGGGCCGCGGTTTCCTCTTTTCCGCTGAGCCCGAGGTTTCGCAAGGCGGCGGCGGCCCGCGCGTGACGGCGACACGGAGCCGGGGGGAGGGGGCGACACGGCCCGGCCCGCGCGGTCGGTCCCGCAGGTGCGCTCGGGCGCCGCGCCCCACCCGGGGCCCGCGCAGCGCCGCCGCCCCCCGCCCCCCGGCCCCGCCGCCCCGCGCCCCGGCCTGGCGCCCCCCGCGCCCCGCGCCGGCCCCGCCCGAGGGCGCCCCGGCCCCGCCGCCCCGCCGCCCCCGCCGCCCGCACCTACCCGGCGCGCCGCAGTCGGCGCAGCGCGCGTTCCCGGGCCGCCGCAGCAGCTCCAGCACCGCGCGCGGCCGCTCCGAGGCCATGGCGGCGCCGCGGGGCCCGGCGTCCGCGTCAGGGGCCCCCGCCGCCCGCCCGCCGCCCCTGCGCCATCGGGCCGCCCAGCCGGGCGCGGGCTCCGCGCTCCCGCCGCTCCTGCCGCCGCCGCCGCCGCCCAGCGTGTGCGGGGCCCGGGCGCGCTCGGCGTCTGCCCGGCGCGGCCCGCGGGCGGCCCCCAGCGGCGCGGGCGGGCGGGCGGCCTCCCCGGCACCCCGGGCGCACCAGCGCTCCCGCCCCAGGCGCCAACCTGGACGGCCGCCCGATGCCCACCCCACCCGAGCCCCAGCCCCGCTCGCTCTGCGCAAAGGCACCAGCCGCCGCGGCGGGGAGCTGCGGGAGCCACATGGCTGCCGGCGGGGGGCGTCCGTGCGGGCACCGGGCACCGGGCACCGGGCACGGGCAGCACCCGCCCGCCCACCGCGCGCCTCCCCGCAGCGCCTTCCGCCCCCGCGCACGCGGGGCGCTGTCGAAGGCGGGCCGGGTGCCCAGCGCCGGCCCGGGGCTCCCCCACCGGGCCCTGGGAGGAGACGCCCCGGGACAAGGCCCAGTGCTGGGGCGCTCAGGGTGCATAGGGGCCTCCACCCTCCGCGCACAGCAGGGACAGGCCGGTGGGCCCAGTGCCCTGGGGGAAGCCCCCTGCGCCAGAGACTCAAGCTGGAAGGTGGCATGGGGGGGTGACAGGCTGTCCCCGTGCGGTTTTCCAATTACATCTTCTTCAGTGACGAATGTGACGACACCGTTTAAACCACCGTGCTGACCGGCTCTTTCAAGCCAGAACTTGCCCCTGCGGCCGGCCAGTTTGGTCAGCAAGGTGTTTAAAGTCACTTAAATTAATATAAGTGCAGTCACGTGCTGTCCCGTGACCGGTCAGCAACGTTGGGACAGAAACACGTGTATCCTTACAACCGGCCGGCAAGGTGTTTATTAAGAACAAGTTGAAACAACCGAATTGAAAAGTCACTCTCACCCACCACCCGTCCCGGATTTCCTGAGCCACCGGCTGCTAACAGCCCTTCAGCGCCCTCCCGGAGCGGCCCACGGCCTGGTACCGCGGGGGGCGCCCTGTGCCTTCCAGGTGCTCCGAAGGCGGCCACTCGGCAGAGACCCGGTGGAGAGGGCCCAGCCCGAGGCCCAGCTGCCCATCAGGCCCAGCTGCTGGCGCCCTCCCAGCTCGGGCAGGAGGCCTCAGGTGATGAAGCCTCCGCCACCTCCTGCCGAGAACCTGGCTGAGCACAGCCAGTCCCAGGGCCAAGGGACCGGTCACCAGAAAACGCAGTTGTTTACGCTTAGCTTGGGGTGGCTTGCAACTCAGGGCAGGCTGGCACAGGGTGGTCTCTGGAACCCTGGCCCCATGGTGCCCAAGTGCCTCAGGACAGAGCGCTGGCCCCCAGGACAAGCCCTCCCCCCACTCCCACAGCCCCCTCCCGTCTCCAGTGCTGTCTCCTGGGGATTCCGGCTCCAGTCCTGTCCTTCGCCGCCTCTGCCCCTGGGCACCCTGGACAGGGAGGCCTTGGCCGCCAGGTGAGCGGGGCACCTGGTCCTGCTGATGTGAACCTGGTGTTGCCCATGGGGGGCGGAGGCAAGGGGCGTTGGTGAGCCTCAGGGGGACACCCTGGCGTGTCGGGAAGATCTGGAGTCTTAGGGACGCTCAGCCCTGGTCCCACCTTCGGCCCCCGCCTTGGTCAGGGGCGCGCTCCCCTCCAGGTGACCCTCCGCAGCGCTGCAGTTTCCGCTGCCGGCCAGCAGGGGCCGCGAGGCCACCACGTTCCGTCCGGGGCGCGGGGGGGGGGGTGGGGGGGGTGGGGGGGGGTGGGGAGGCGGCGCCCGGACGGCACCTTCCGCGGCTGTGACCGCCAGCGGACGCCTGGAGGAGGCCCTCCCCGGCCCCGCCCCGCCCCGCCCCGCCCAGCCCCGCCCAGCCCCGCCCGGCCCCACCCGGCCCCGCCCCGCCCCGCCCCACCCGGCCCCGCCCCGCCCCGCCCCGCCCAGCCCCGCCCGGCCCCGCCCGGCCCCGCCCCGCCCCGCCCAGCCCCACCCGGCCCCGCCCCGCCCAGCCCCGCCCGGCCCCGCCCCGCCCCGCCCCGCCCAGCCCCGCCCAGCCCCACCCGGCCCCGCCCGGCCCCGCCCAGCCCCGCCCAGCCCCGCCCAGCCCCACCCGGCCCCGCCCGGCCCCGCCCAGCCGGTCCTCAGGGCAGCGCCCCCTGCTCAGCCCTGCTCGTCCCGGAGCCGGGCGGGGACCTGGGAACACGGTCTCCGGGCCCTGCAGCCCCCTCTCCGAGGCATCAGCCACTGGGGCAGGGCCAGGGAGCGAGCAGATGCGGGCACCACAGGGGACGCCCCAGGTGCTGACCCTGCGCAGGTCCCAGCCTGGTGGCACCTGGTGCTCTGGTTAAGAAACTCTCCTGACTCTGGTGGCCGAACACCAGCGAGACCCACCTGCAGGGCTTGGGTGGGCCACCGTCCTGCCGTCCCCTCCCCAGGCCCCCAACAGGTCCCTCAGCGTCAGGAGGGACCCTGAGCATTCCTGCTGAAGCTGGGGGCGTGGGCCAGGCCCCAGCATTCTAGATCAGCCCCCAACAGGAGCACATGCGCCCCACAAACCCCACACCTTAGAATGCCCAGAGGAGTGTGGTGGCTCCGCCACGGGGGTGTCCCCTAAGTAAGGTAAAGGGGTGGGCAGTGTCCTGCCAGGCCTCCCGCAGGAAGACTGACCTCAGAGAGCCCAGGCCAGCAGGTCGGCCCTGTCCAGCAGGCGCCCCACTGTACTGTGTGTGACACACAGCTGTGAAATGCGAATCCCCTCCTCCGGGGGGGCTGGAGACTCAGAGTTTTATCCCCAGCGTCATGACAGAGCCTCGTGCTCCCGGCTCGTTGGGCGGCTCTCAATGTCTCGGCCACGGTGAACCGCTGCCTCCTCACCGGGGTGGCATCTCACGAGAGGACGGATTCTGGGCTCCAGGTGGGCGGTGGGCCACTGATGGGCTGTGACCAGGCTCCCCGCTTCCTCAGGGGGACACGAGAGCTGACGACATGGCCTCCCCAGGGAGCCCCTTCAGCCTGCGGCCGCCAGCATGGGCCACGCCGCATTCCAACCCAGAAACCAGGGAAAATAAACTGGGCTGTATTTATGGACAACATAAAACTACAACCGCAGGCACATCATTTATAGATGATATAAAATTACCAGTAAACACAGTGACCCTTTTTAAACTAATGACTTCATTGTTTCTATAAAAACAAGACGTGCTTGTTATGAAATAGTTGTAAAGAAAACTGCAAGGAGGGCCGCACAGTCTGCGAGGCCGTCCCGGGCGGGCGTCGTGAACATCACTGTGCAGGACATGGGACCTCTCCCGTCCACACCGACCGGGAGCCTTCTAGGCGGACAGACACTGCGAGACCGGGACCGCGTCACGCACGCAGTGGCGGGTTCCAACCTGTCCTCGCCGTCACTGCCAACAAGCAAGTGCCACAGGTTCCGGAACGCGAGACGCCATCCATGCGCCCCGACCCGACGTGACTTGTGTGGGCCAGGCGGAGGAGGGCCCAGACCTGACCATGCTGCCGACTCCCCTCCTGCCTCAGGACACTTGGAGAACGTCCTGGAGACTCGGTGGCTTTTACCAGCATTGCTGGTTTATGACGACAGGTGTACAAGAGACACAACATGCGGTCTTTACATAACCAGGGGTTTGCTGCCAAAACACCTGCTGGCAGCTTTGGGAGGAGCGGGCAGGACGTCTGGCTCCCCAGCGTCCATTTTTAGCAGCTCAGGCCTAGAAAACCCAGGCAGGGTCCGGAAGCTGCCGACTGCCCCCCACGGGCTTCCAGGCTGCCCCTCGTCCGCCTCCCCTCCCAGCTCCGAGGCCCAGTGTGGCCGCATCGCCCCCGCTTCAAGTTCACTGGGTGTTTCAGATGAGAAGTTACTCAATGTCTGTAGGAAGTTCAACTGCAAAGAGTTTAATGCAAACTTTTTTTCATTTTGAAATAATTTCAGACTTCCAAGAAGTTGCAAAAATAGTTCACATGTCCAGTTCTCCACACGGCATCCTATGCATCCCCTTGGTAATGGACCTGCGCCTGCCCGTGTCCCGCCTGGTCCAGGGCTGCGGGGCCTCCCTTCTGGGACAGCCGTTTGTCACGAGGACCTGTCACTTCTGAGTGCTGGGCTTCATCACTTCGCACAAGGCTAGACTGAGGTTATGCGCTTTTGGGAAGAAAGCCAGAGGTGACCCATGCCCTCTTAGGGCATCAGGTCAGAGCGAGCCGGGGGAGCCTCACTCTGGGGTGACCACTCGGCTACGGTGACCACCGTGGTCCCCATCACTCCCTCTGTAGTCACTAAGTGCCTGAGGGCAGGTACCCCAGCCGAGGCCAGCATCCCATCCACACCACACTCCACCCAACTCCACACCCATGCTGCTCCTCTTGGCACCCATTCCTGCTGCAGCGCTTGCCCAGGGTGACCAGTCCCCATTGGTCCCTCGACACTGGTCAGCGCTGTAGGAGCTGTCCCGCCTCCCCCCACACTGACACACTCGTTCAATTATTCACACCAGCGTGGACCCCTGGGCAGTGGCCTATTCTAGGGCTGTAACCCAGCACAATCCCTGTTGCCGCTCACACTGTCCCAGCCCCAGCCGTCGGGAGCCTCTCTCTCCGTTCCTCCTGCTCCCTGGACAACCCCATCCCTTTCAACATCTCCTTGGTTTCTGACTTGATCGTCCAGGCTCGTCTTGCACTCCCTGGCCCTGGAGCCGGCCCTTCTTCCAGGAGCCGTCCTTTTGTGTGCCTGGCTGCTGGGCCTCGCTGCTTCCAGGCCCCGGTGCTCAGAGCTGAGATGTCTGCATGTAGGCGCACACTCGCACACATGTACAGCACATGCACACACACACACGCACCCGTGTCTATCTCTGTACCCAGCTGGCATGCGGAGTCAGCAGACCAGCCTTTTCTATCTGAGAACAGTCCCAGGGCTGCTGCTCATGTGAAAACACATTCACTAGAGTAAAAATCCTGGCCTTGTCTCTAGCTCTAGTCAGTTTCTGCCTCCCAGGCTCTGGTGAGGTTAAAGTGCGCATCGTAACTTGGCGGGAGCTCTGTTTAGGGTCCCCCATGTCCTGGCTTAGTTTTGAGCGTGTGAGACATGATTATGGTCCAGTCAGAACTGAACCACAGGCTGGTGACCAATCACCTTAGTTCCGGATTTGTCCGTCCGAGTTTCTCTTTTGTACAAACATTCCTACAGTTTTTTACATCTCTTTCTAACATACTATAGACACTCTTGGGTCCTGCATTTTTATTGTTTAAAAAAAAAAAAAAGAGAGAAAACCACTTTGCTAGAGAACAATTTTCTGAAATTCACGAACATCCAGTGTCACAAGAAGAGGCCCCCACATTACAGGGCCCTCGGTCATCACCGTCACAGGCCTCCCCAGGGACCCCGTCACACATGGATTTAAAGTCAGAACTTAACACTCTTGAGGGAAATGAGAATCTAAAGGAAGGATAATTTCCCCAAATAACCCGGGAGGCTCAGAGGATTAGCTGCTTCCTAGCTGTGGGCAACACCCAAGGTGTTCTGCGGGCATGCGGACGCCCCTTTCTCAGTCACACCACCCAGAAATGACCATCGGGGTGACAGGTCAGCACACAGCTCTGTCCCAGATGACCAGCTGGGGTCTCCCAGGAACATTTAGCGTCTGTTTGCTTTTCCATCCATCAAATCTCCAAACCCCAGCTTTTCCAGTGGTTCCTGTGCCATCAGTTGCCTAAAAGAAAGATGGACAGACAGGTGTCAAGGCAACGGAGGAATGAAGACCACTGTCCAGGCTGACTGGCTACCATCCCACCTAAACATGCTGCAGACCTGGGTCCCCCCAGCCTCCCACTGTATCTTTCAGGCCACACAGGCGCCTGCTGAGCCCCGGAGGCCCTCCTGCCTCCTGCTCACACTCCCAGGAAAGGGTGGGGGTCTGTGTTCTGTTTTACCTGGGGAGTGGGGGACAGCAGCTTTCAGAGGCCCCCCACTCACCTCCCAGACATGCCACTTCCCCACCACGACCCCCCCACCTTCCAGCACTGAGCACATGCAGCCCCACAACCCTGGCAGGTGAGCTGCCCCCAGGTACACTGGACACCTAGGAACACCTGCGAGGCTCAGACACAATTCTGAAGGTCCTGTGGCCCGTGCACACTTCTGCAGACACAACAGCCCAGGAAACAGCCTGTTCCCCAAGTTCCCCCAGCTCTCTACAGCCGTCCGCATTTGGAAAACTAACCGTAACCGCTTCATACAGCCAGGAAGTCTGGGGCTTGCTTCCAAAGACTTGAGCAGGGGAGACACAAATGGAAGGGGGCAGGGAGGTGAAAGAAGAATGAAGAAATGTTGGCAATTACTGATGCTGGGGGACCAGGGCAGGGGCTCACTGGGCTGTTCTCTTTACTCCTGTGTGTGCTGGACAGTCTCCATTACAAAAAGCCAGAATCCACTTAAAAATACGTCTATGGCCTAGCCAGCGTGGCTCAGCAGTTGAGCATTGACCTATGATCCAGGAGGTCACAGGTTCAATTCCTGGTCAGGGCACATGCCCAGGTTGTGGGCTCGATCCCTAGTAGGGAGCGTGCAGGAGGCAGCCGATCAATGACTCTCTCTCATTGATGTTTCTGTCTCTCTCCTTCTCTCTGAAATCAATAAAGGTATATTTTTTTAAAAAGTCTACAAAGATTAAGTTATTTGTCTGTGTCCCCAAAAGGGCTGGACAAGCAGGATGGTCCACCTGGACAGCAGCCTGTTTCTGGCACCAGTGCCCCTGGGGTGGTGTGTGGGTGAGCCCATGCCTTGTTCTGTGTGCCTGGAACTGGGGTCGGGCCAGAAGGCGCAGACTTCTCCATCTGCACAGACTGTTGGTGCAGCAGGACCCAGCACTGACGCAGGCAGGGCCCTCGGGCAGCCAGCATTTGGCAGGAACAGAAACACATGCACGAGGAAAACCAAACAGAAACCCAGCAAACACGAGGCTGAGGCACCAACTTTACAAAGCTCAGGAGATGGTGGGTCCTCTCCTGTCTGGAGGGTCAGGAAGTATGGCTGCTGGTTTGACCCACAAGCTGGACATGGGCAACTAGAGGCTCCCCACCCCTCCCCTGTGCTTGGAATACCTGCTCCACTTGCCTTCCCACCACTAGAGGCTGCCCAGGGACACAGCCCTGAGACAGAAATGGGGTGATGAGACCACATGGCCGGGGTGCACTCACTGACCCCCATCACGGCCCCCTGTGCATATGGCTGATCTGTGTTAAGGCCTCCTGAACAAGTAACTGAGCCCCGTCAAGGTCCCCTGTGCATGTGGCTGACCCGTCAAGGCCTCCACATAAACTTTTCAGATTCTGGAAGGAGGGTGTGGGAAACCCTTGTCCACCACCCAAGACAAGCCTGGTAGGTAAGCTCCTTGCTTATTACACCTGCCACCTACCAATGTGGACCTGTCTGCAGGCTCTTCACTGGTTTCAGATTACAACCGGGAAGGGCCGCAGCAGGAAGTTTCATGGGAGAGGTGAGAGTGGGGCCTGGCAGGGGCCTGTGGCTGGGAACAGGGTGGGGTGGTAGGGAGGTCGAGATCCTGGGAACCTGCGGCAACAAAGCACAGAACTTAAAGGGCAGCTGAAAAGCCAAGGTGGACTGAGGCTCAGACAGCAGGGGCCACGTAGCCTCCGAACTCTGGATGCTGGCCGGGAGGTGTCCCCGACCTGGTGGTGAGCGGTCCTACGTAGGAGTAAGAACGCATCCAGGGCTCTGAGGGACAGGTCAACAAAACCCAGAGGTCTGTCATATAACCCTCAGGAAAACATCCTCAGAATGGCAAACCTGGGCCAGCACAGTTTAGGCTGGCAGCAGGTTAAAGTAATTCCAGAGCAGTGGGGCTCCCAAGACACACAAGTCAGGCCGACAGTCACAAATCCTCACCACATCTTGGTGAAGAGAGCACCTGGCCATCAGCTCTCAAAATTTCGGTCTGCCACTTTGCTGTGGTTGGGGGAACAAGGACCCCCGATGGCATCCTCGTCCCTGAAGCCCATGAGCGCCACCTCAGCGAGCAGAGGGGGCACAGCTGATTCTGGGGTGAGGAGGTTACTCTGGATTATCCAGTGAACCCAACCTAATGACACGGTCCCTTAAAGTCAAGACCCTCTGCTGGCCCTGGTTAGAGAGAAGATGGTCAGGAGGAGGGACCAAAGGTCAGCACTGTGGTTGTGTCTACCTGAGCTCTGCTGAATTGGGGCGAAGCCGGGAAGCCATTCACCTTTCACGTTTCTTAAGTAGCCTATTGTCTTCCCATCACCTGTCACATTCCAAATGACCAAACAACACAGTGGGTATCTGTGCAATCTGCAAAGGGGATGCAAGTCCCCGCGCCCACAACCTTTGTCTTTTCACTCGACAGCACTTGTATGATCCTGAAACCTGAATGACTGCACCCACCCAGGTCTGCAGAGAATTACTGGGAGGAATGCTGCCTGTGTAACATGACCCTGCCAGGAAAGGCTCCCCTTGGGTCCCAGGTCTTGGGGGAGCAGACCGTGTGCTGCAAGGGCCTCTGGGAAAGCAGCGTCCAGGGCCCTGGGCAGTGTGCTCAGTGGTCAGAACGTTGGCCAGTACACCAGAAGGTGGCGAGTTCAATTTCTGGTCAAGGGCACGTACATACCTGGATTGCAGGCCTGATCTGAGCCCCTACGGGAGGCAACCAATTGATGTGTCTCTCGCATTGATGTTTCTTTTCTCTCTCTCCACTCCCCTAAAAATTAATGGGGAAAAATATTCTCGGGTGAGGGCATGGCTCAGCGGTTGAGCATTGACCTAGGATCCAGGAGATCGCTGTTTGATTCCCCGTCAGGGCACAGGCCCAGGTTGCGGGCTCGATCCCCAGGGGGGTGTGTGGGAGGCGGCTGATCGCTGTCATCACTGATGTTTCTCTCTCCCTCTCCCTTCCTCTCTCTGAAGTCAATAAAGACACATTTAAAACATAAAATAAAACACAAGGTAGCAGGCATTTTTTAAAGAAAAAGAAAGCAGCCCAGCCAGGCGTAGCTCAGCGGTTGAGCGTCGACCTAGGATCCAGGTGATCTGGGTTCGATTCCCAGTTCGATTCCCGGTCAGGGCACATGCCCCGGTTGCCGGCTGCAGCTGATCATGACTCTCTCATCATTGGTGTTCCTCTCTCTAAAATCAATAAAGTTATATATTTTTTTAAAAAAGCAGTTTTCCATTGAGACAGGAGGTGGGGGTTTGGAAGGGGCATGGGGCGTGGCCAGAGGCCGGGAGGCGGGGCCCTGGGGGCGGAGTCGCGGGAGGGGCGGGGCCGTCGCGGGGCGGGGCCCGCGGGCGGGGGCGGGGCCGGGGGCGGGGCCTGGCGGGGCGCCCGCGGCACTCGCCTGTCCATCCGGCACTCCAGGTAGTCCTTGGACGCGTGTCTGCACCGCGCGCTCTCGAAGCTGTTCTCGCGCAGACACTTCATGAACTTCTCCTGGAAGCTCCTGCACTCGCCTGGGCGGGAGGGACGGCAGCACTGCGTCTGCGTCTGCGCGGCTCGCGGCCGCGCCCGCCCCCGCGGCCCGGGCTGTGCCTGCGGGGCCCCCCGTAAAACGCCGGGCACAACAGCCCCCGAACTCCTCCCGAGGCCTGGGCTTCCACGGGCGCCAGCTCAGCAAACCGCAGGCCGCGGAACCCGGGAAGTGACTCATGGACTTGACATCTCGCGAGAACGGCCCGAGACACCCCCTCTCCCCCCCCGCTCACCGAAGTGGTCCAGCGGGAAGCTGCCCTTGTCCGGGGGCCGCGGCTGGAAGCTCTTGGACCCGAAGTTCATGGCCGTCGACATGATGGCGGCGCCGGAGCCTCTGAGAGCGACGCGCGCGCTGCGCAGGCCGACCAGCCGACCAGCCGAGCGCCGAGCGCGCCGAGCCCAGGCCACGCCCCTCCCGCGCGGCCACGCCCATCTCGGCCACGCCCATCTCGGCCACGCCCCTCCCCGCCAAGCTCCCTGCCAAGCTCCCCGCCGCCGGCTCTGAAAGGCCCTGACCCCGCGTGGGATCCCGTTCGCTCTGCCCGGCCCTGTCCAGCCCCAGCCCCTCTGACCCCTCACAGCAACCCAGTGGCGGAGGAAACGAGCCCAGAGAGGTTCCGCAACTTGCCCAAGGACACACAGCTTCTGTCCACACCAGCCCCAGGGCAGGCTACAGGCACATCTGGCAGCCTGGGGGGTCTCTGTGTCCAGCTATCCTGGGCGCCCAGGACCGGATCATGGCGCTCACCTGCTGAGAAACACAGTCAAGGAGGGAGTATGAGCTTCCCGGGGCAGCAAGGTCAGCGTGCCAGCAGGGCTGGTTCCTTCTGCGACGCCTGCCCCCCTTTCTAGTGGTTTGCAGCCGACCCTTGGCGGCCCTGGGATTGTAGACCCATCACCCATCTCTGCCTCCATCGTCCTCTGGCTTCTCCCAGTGGGCGTGTCTGTGTCCAGATTTCCCGCCAACCGTTGGCTTAGGGCCCACCCTGGACCCAATTTCCAAGGCATTGGGAATTTCATGGGGACAAGTGAGTCACGAAGATGCAAGCCCCTGGCTGTCATTCCTTGTTGCTGAGACAATAACAACAGTGAGAGGGCTCAGTGGGGACCCCAGCTCTCCCCCCAGCCCTGAACCCTGGACACCCCTACTCTGTGCCTCTATTTTTCATCCAGACGATGGGGAGGGGGGTCACTGCCTCCCCACACAGCCAGCCGCCTGCATTCTGCCAAGAGCTCTGTCCACCTGATTACCAGTCACTGAGCACCAGGGTCCTCGGTAGCACAGAACTCATCCACTGGCCCCTCGACACATTTTCCTACCCCCAGGTCCATGACCTGGCAACTCTACTTCTAATGTCAGGAGGAGAAGCCACCTCCAAATGCCAAGGGGCTTCCAGAGAGGTGCCTGCCAGCAGGCCCCAATGGCCCAGCCTCAGGGCCTGCCCCCTCCTCAAGGCCGGGCTTGGGTGACCCCCACTCCAGGAGGCTCCACCCACCTCATTGGGTCCCCGCAGCAGTGACCACTGCAGGATCTGGTGCCTGAGAGCGTGAGTTTTGTGTGCGGGGCCAGCGCACAGCCAGCACCCTGAGTTGGTGGACACAGAGGGGGCACCCGGTGTTGTTGGGCTGCAGGCAGGGGCTCGGCAGGGACAGCCCATGGCTGCTGGAAACCCCTTCCAGTCGCAGGGGCCTTGATCGGCCTGGGGCTCTGGGCCCACTTCAAACTACAGAAGAAAAATTGGACCTTGTTTTTGTCACATAAACTACGGTTGTACAGGGCCGGAGCCAGGGCCACACACAGTTACTCATTAATGGCTTCCAGGGCTGTGAACAATAGTGGCTTTATTACCCAGCACGGAGCACTTTCCACTTGACTAGATGGAGCCAGGGCGGTCACAGGGACAGCCCACCCCCAAGGCACCCTCGGCCTCTGGCCCGGTGGCCCCGAAGGGTCAGTGACCTCGAGGTGACAGCCAGCTTTTAATTGACTCCTCGGAACCTGGCAAACGCTTGCTGCTTCCTGAGGTGTTTAGCTGGGTGGGAGGGGGTTTCGGCTGCACAGGTAAGAGAAGCGGGGGGACCTCGTGCCCTTGGCAGCTCCCCTGCGGGCTTGGCTGTTTCCCACGATCCTGGGCCCAGCGCAGTGCAGGGCGCAGAAGGCACTCAGCGGGTGCCCCTTGAAGGATGCCCCAGGCGGTGTCCGTTACCATCCTGGCTCCCCCACAGCAACGCGGGCCAAGGCCCTGCCCAAGAGCCGTGGATGCGTCGGGGGGACGGGCAGCGATCCCCGGCTTCGCTGCGGAACTGGCGGCGTGGGCAGGCCTCGGGGAGCCACCCCCCCGCATCAGCTGGAGTAGCCCAGCCTCAGGCTAGAGAACCCCCTTTAAGATGGGGCGCCCTGGGGCCGGAGGACACGCGGGAGCCGCAGAGAGGAGGGGGCGCCCCGAGCCAGGGGCGGGGAGGCGCAGGCTCCTCCTGACAGCGCCCCGCTTGGCTCTGGGGGGTCAGTGGGAACCGACCGGCCGCCCGCATCATGGGGAGGGGAGGGGGCATTTGCGGGACCTAACCCGCAGCAGCCCCCCGGCCAGGGGTCCCGTCTCTAGGGTCTTATTTTGCAGCATCCTTGCGACTGCACGCGAGGAAATGCACACACGGGGGTTTCAGCAGCGGGCTCAGCAGCGGTTCCAGCAGCGAGGCTTGACCCCGAGCGGGATGGATGCGGGAGGGAGGTGCCCACTTCCCACTGTGAGAGGCACCTCACCGGAACCATCCAGTCCCGCCGGGCACGTGCTGTTTGCTGCGCGGACCGGGTGCAAGGGGCACACGCACCTCTGGAAGGACGCGGGTGCGAGGGGCACATGAGGTGGGCGCTCCCCTCTCCGAAGGCCCGGGGAGACCTGGCCCCCTCCGCTGGCGCGCCTGGTACCTGTGTGGGTGGGGATGGTGCCCAGAGGAGCCGGCCAGCGTCGTGCCCACCTGATCTTTGCAGGTGAGGGGCCCCAGGCAGGGCATCCTGGGTGAGGGCGGGCCTACATCCAGACAGGGGTCCTTACCCGAGACAGAGGAGGAGGGGCGCAGACACGGAGGGGCCCCGACACCCTGACGTGGGGGGACACGGAGGAATGCCGGCCTCTGGGAGCCAGGGCCACAGAAGGGTCCTCCCAGGGCCTCTCGGGCCTGGCTCTGCCCACACCCATGGGACCCACTCTCGGCCTCAAGGACCGGATGAGTTTCTGCTGTTCTCAACTCAGTTGGTGGCGGTTGGTTGCTGCGGCCCCAGGACACTTGCACGGTGTGGGCCTGGGGTCCCTGGGAGCCTGGACTGGACCCTTTCCCAGAGGGGAGCAAAGGGAGCAGCAGCGCTTCCTGAAGTTGGGCTGAGGAAGGGAGGGGGGTGGGTCGGGGTATTATGGTTGTTATTTGAGGCCTCGGTGGAGGAGCACTGGGGGTGCGGCTGGACAGGCCACCTGGGGCCTCCGGAGGGGCTTCCCCAAGGCCTGGCCCGCAGGTCTCGGCCCAGCTACACCCAGACCGGCCAACTCGACTGACCCCCGACCTCAGCTGCCCCAGAGGGGCCAGGGGCTCTGGAAGGGCCCATCTGGCGTCAGGACTTTCCTGAGGGATGGACCTTGGGGGCAGCTGGGCAGGAGCTCCCCACCCCCCGCATCCCACAGACTGCTGTAGAGCCCCTCCCCTCCCACTTCCCCCAGCTCTCGACCTGGGCTGACTCAAGGGTCCCCTGAAGTGACAGAGCTGCATGACCCCAAGACTCGGGTCATAGGTGTGACCTCTCTCACAGAGCAGTGGTCAGAGTGGTCAATCCTGAGACCCGAGGTGGGTGCCCTGGGGGCCCACCCTGACCCCCTTACCTGCCAGCGTACCCAGCACCTCTCTGGGCCCCGATTCCTCCTCTGTGAGATGGGGGCCACCCTGCTAGGCCGTCTGTGCAAGCTTGGCTCCATCAGTAGAGGCGGGGCCAGGAACTGGCTCAGTGGGTGGCTCCGAGAAGTCCCCTCACCTTCACATGTGCCCCAGGGGCTGCACCAAGACCTGGACCTCAAGCCCAGCACGGCTGCAGGTGCCCAAGCTTCACCTACCTGAAGGAGGAGGCAGTGCAGGACCGAGCCCCCCACCCCAGGACCCGGAGTTCCTTGCCTGCAGCGCCCCCCCCCCCCCCCAGTGCAGCTCCCACCAGGCACATTCAGGGCTGAGGGCCCCTGCCCGGCAGCCCCCGTCCCAGCCCCTGCTTCTCACACTCCAGGCCTTGCACAGGCCGTTCCCTCTGGGATAATCCTGTGACTCAGCTCCAAGGTGGAGCCTCTGAGGATCCTCATCCTTCGTGCCTCCTGGTGTCCCCAATCGTGCCCAAGGGGTTTTTGGTGGCAAAGTCACTGCTATATAGGCCCTTTTAGGATCCCTGCACCACCTGTTTCCATTGCCCTATCTCCTGGCTGAGCCTTGCATTCACAGGTGCTCAATAAAAGCTGCCAAATTAACTGAACTTCCCTGGACAGACAGGGCCCCCAGCCTGCACACCCAGTAGCAGCCTGGGAACTCGACTTGAAGACCCAGCAGTTAAGAGAGCTGTCCTCTCCCTCTGCATCCCACAGCTGTGCGGTAGGACAGGCCGCTTGCTCAGTAGTGAGCACTCCATCCCTGGAGGTGTGCAAGTCAGGCTGGGAGTGGGCAAGGGTTTTGCAGGGGCATGGAGGCACCCCAGGGGACCAGCCCCATGGTGAGGGGCCCAGGCTGTGGAGATGGGGCTCCAGCTGCCTCATGTCGGGGCAGGTGGTGTGAAGCAGGCCCAGCCAGTTCTGGTGCCAACAGCCTTCCCGCCCCTCCCAGCTCTTTTCCAAAGTGGAGCCTCCTCCCCCCCAGCCCGGCCACCAAGGTGAGGGAGACAGGAGTATGGCACAGACAGGCGAGGGCTCGGGCTTGTAAACCCAGCCACCTGTCACCCAGCGGCCCTGCCCTGCCCTGCCCGGCCCTGGCTGTGGGGTGGGCCTCTCTGGCGGTCAGTTCCACTCTGTCCTGGTGCAGGCTGGTGCCTCCTGCCCCAGGTGACAGTGCTGATAAAGCCACCAGGGCGAGCTCACGTCAGAGCCTCGATGGGGGGGTACACTGAGGCCCTGGGATTTGAGGCGTCTGCTGTGCGGAGACCCTCGAGGGCCAGCCGGGGTCTCCACACCTGGTACCTCCCACTGGCCCATCAGAGGGGAGCTGGGTGGACACAGGAGGCGGTGGGTTTGAGAGGCCCACAGAACTCACACCCATGGGGTCCTGTGGAGAAGGCTCAGCATGGGGAGGGCGGGCTCCTCCCCTCAGAGCTGGGCCGGGTCCCTGAGTCCTAGGAGTCCTGGTTCTGACGGGGAGATTGAGGCAGAGGACCGAGACTGGCCAGGAGGGGCAGACGGGCCACCATGGGTCCTCTCTGGCCGCGTAATGGGATGCCTCAAACACAGGACACCTGCCCCCAGACGCCACGGGCCCGCTCCCTGAACAGACTCGACCCCACATTCCACACACGCCTGTCGCTTTAAGCAGCCTGGCTGTCCCCTGCAAACTGCTTGTTCCACATTCTCGGGGTGGTGGGGTGGGTGGGGTGCTGGCACGCCCTCTCGGAGGCCTATAAGGCACAGGGCGGGACGGTGGGCCCAGGGAGGGAGCTGGGGCCCCACTGCTGCTGTCCTCATGGCCCCGCTGCTCCTGGGGCTCCTGGGGCTCCTGGGACTCCTGGGGATCTGGGCTCTGCTCTGCCCCCGCCCCCGAGCCCCCTCCCCAGCCCCATGCTGGCCCCCTGGCCCACGTCCTCTGCCCCTCATCGGGAACCTGCATTTGCTGCGGGTGTCCCAGCAGGAGCGCTCACTGATGGAGGTAAGAGGGGTGGGCATCCTGCAGCTGCTGTGGCACCCGCTCTCATCTGAGGAAGCAGAGCCTTAGTTTTCCGGGACCCCTGTGAGTCAGGAGGTTCGTGGTCCAACTGTGCGCTGGCCTGGCAGGGAACACAGGGGCCCAATGTCCACCCTGTCTTGGGGAGAAGGAAGACACCACCCACATTGACAGAGATGAGCCATCCAAGGAGCAGGGAGCCAGGAGGACTTCCTGGAAGAAGCAGCATTTGAGAAGACCCTGAAGAAGGGCCAGGTTCGGGGCAGTGGAGGGGAGGGGCAGGTGCTCTAGGGAGTGGCACCACGTAGCAACAACAGGACCAGCACACACAGGTGCTGCCCACCTGCCCACCAGAGGGGCAGCTGGGGTGCCTGCTGGCTGTGGCTCCTCCTGCCTGGGATGGAGACTGCAGCTGGGCGGGGAGGAGGGGGCCGCTATCGCCCACAAAGCGACCTGGACTGAAGCAGCTGCCCACCAGGCTGCAGGTACCAGGGTTCTGGGTCCCGGAGGCTGCCATCCGGCATGCAGGGGGCAGAGCGGGCAGTGGACTGGAGCGCGGGCCGAGGTCCAAGCCCCAGCTGTGGTGGGAAGATGGCAACCCTCCTCACCCTCGGCAGGGATGCTGTGGGGACAGGCACAGAGGCCCCCAAGGCCAGCGCTTGCCGGCTCCGTTCTGTGCCCTCACGTTGGCCAGGGGAGGTCAGAGTGGGACAAATTGCCCAGGCAGGCCCGGCAAGGGGGGGGCCTGGGGGACCTGGGGGACTGCTCCTGTGTAGGCCCTGGTCTCCTGGCACGGCCACCCTAGCACACGGCCCTCCAATCCTGCCCCCTGGAGTGTTCCCCTGGAAAGAAAACCCAGGACAGCTACACCCAGCACCAAAGGCAATGCCCACCTTCCTGGAGGGGTGCCCTGGACTCCACCCCCGACCCTGCTCCTGCTCTGTGGCTCCTGGGCCTTTGCTCATATGCCCCCCCACCCCCCCAGCTCTCAGAACAGTATGGGCCCGTGTTCACTGTCCACTTTGGACGCCAGAAGACAGTGGTGCTGACTGGCTACGAGGCGGTGAGGGAGGCCCTGGTGGGCACGGGGCAGGAGCTGGCCGACCGGCCCCCCATTGCCATCTTCCAGCTCATCCAGGGAGGCAGGGGTAGGTTTGGGGGGGAGGGGGTCCCCTCAGATGGGGAGGGGCAGTCACCAGCTCTGCTCTGGGGAAGGACAGGGTGTCCATGTGGCAGGCAGAGTGGGGGTGGTTGGTACACAGCACACCAGGAGGGGAAGCCAAGGCCAGCTCCTGGGGGACAGGCTGGGGACCAGAGTGAGCTGCCCGCCTGCATCTCCTGGGCTCGCTCCCCCCCCCATGTTGGCCCACAGGCATCTTCTTCTCCTCCGGGCCTCAATGGAAGGCCGCCCGCCAGTTCACCGTGCGCACCCTCCATGGCCTGGGTGTGGGGAGGGGGCCCATGGCCAACAAGATCCTGCAGGAGCTGAGGTGCCTCCTGGGGCAGCTGGACCAGTTTGGAGGTGAGTGAGGGCTGGGGACACGCCCTTCCCCCAGCCCCTCCCCACTGAGGCCTGTCTCCCACCCCAGGACGGCCCTTCCCCCTGGCCCTGCTCGGCTGGGCTCCCTCCAACATCACCTTCACGCTCCTCTTCGGCCAGCGGTTTGACTACCAGGACCCTGTGTTTGTGTCCCTGCTGGGCCTCATTGATGAAGTCATGGTCCTCTTGGGGACTCCGGGCCTGCAGGTGAGAGGTTGCTGCTCCACACCTGGGGGCGGGGCAGGGAGCTCAGTGCCAGCCTGAGACAGGCGGGAAGGGGCCCAGTGGCCACCAGCCAGGAGAGGTGAGCTCGCCTAGAGAGGCAGCGCAGGACTCCTGCCGGTCCCGTTGCCCACACCCGTGGCTGTGCCAGCCCAGGCCAGGGCACTGTGCTACCCAGGAAGCTGGGGGTCTAGGGCAGGGGTCCTCATCTCCCCTCCCCACACCTTCCCATCAGCAAGAGACTCACCTGCTCAGAGCGGTGGGCAGGATCTGGGGCTCCGTGCCTGCAGGCCCCCCACCTGCACCACCCAGGGATCTTCAGGCACACGAATCACAAGTCCTGACCCTAAGAACGCCCACGATTGTGTGCATGTCATTCTTTCCCCAAACCCGGCACGTCCACGTTTGCAGCTCTGAGCACCGTCTCTGACCGTAGCTCATGAGAGCCTGGTCTGTACGTCACCTGTTCACAGGGGCCATAGCTCACAGGTACTTTCCACCCCACTCCTCCGACCAATGTCAGGAGGTGACAAGGCCACGGCCCGCGCAGGGCTGGGACAGTGAGTCTAAGCCCTAAGTCTGGTCAGGGGAGCAGGTGAGGGGCCTCTGCGCCCCTGGGCGGGTGGACTTGGCCCCTAAGAAGGCCGGGCCGACCCAGGACCACCAGGGAGCCTCGGGGGGGATAGAAGCCTGTAGCTCCCGGGGCAGCAGGGCCGTCTAGCCTCCTTCCACCCCGGCGCTTGCTCCTCACAGCCACACAATTTGTTCCCAGGGTCCAGTCATGCTCCCAGGTACCAGCTGCGCAGGTGCAGCCTGGGCGGGCATCTCGCGAGCACAGACTGCATGCTGACGGGGGGCCCATGCCCAGGGGCTGGGCGGAATCCTTCCCTTTTTTAATGGCAGCTGACTCAGTTATTTCCAAGGGCAACCTCTCCCTTCCACCGGCTTTGGTGGGTGGAGAGCGGGGCGTGACCACAGCCACCGGCACTAAGCTCCCAGGTGCGCTCCTTGGCACAGGCCCCTCCTTCCTGCCCTGGGACAGGTTTCCCCAGGCTGCTGGTCCCACCGGGTGGGGCTGTGGGGCCCAGTGCCCCGTGCCCGGCGCCCTCTTGTGGCCACAGGTGGCACCAGTCCCCCTTTCAGCCAGGACAAATGCACACACCTGAAGGATGGATCCATCCCTCACCTGGCGCAGCTGTGGAGCCTGAGCCCTCACCCTCCACCCTGCTGTCTCACCCCACCTCCAGCTGTTCAACATCTACCCCCGGCTCGGGGCCCTCCTCCAGCTGCACCGGCCTGTCCTGAGAAAGATCGAGGAGGTGCGGGCCATCCTGAGGACCCTCCTGGAGGCGCGGCTGCCCCCCAGGCCCAGGGGAGGCCCCGTGCACAGCTACATGGATGCCCTGATCCAGCAAGGCCAGGTGTGGGCGAGACCCACCCCACCACCTCAGAGGCCTGGGGAAATCCGGGGGCCCCGTGCAGGATGGACTCACCTATTCCTGCACGTGTTCCTCCATCTCCTGGCTGGAGGCCTCTCTGAACCTCAGTCAACTCACCTGTGAAGTGGGGTTTCCCAGTTCTGCCTCAGGGGGTGGCTGGGAGGGTGAGGTGAGCTGGAACGGGCCAAGTGCTCAGAGGATCCTGGCTCTGCCCTTCCTGCCAAGTCTGTCTTCTGCCCCTTTTCTTGAGCCCAGGGCTGGTGGGGGGCCCATGGGGCCCACCTCCCACTGAGCCCTGCCCCACCCACCTCTGCAGGGGAGGGACCCCGATGGCTTGTTTGCCGAGGCCAACGTGGTGGCCTGTGTCCTGGACATGGTCATGGCTGGCACGGAGACCACCTCGGCCACGCTGCAGTGGGCAGCCCTCCTGATGGGCCGCCACCCAAGTGTGCAGGGTGGGTGTGCAGGCCACACAGCTCACTTGTCCCAGCCCCCAGTGGGTGGGGGTCCCTAGGGGCCAGGGGAGGGAGGCTCCCCGGACACTGGCGCCGACCCTCTTGCCCGCAGCCCGGGTGCAGGAGGAGCTGGACCGTGTGCTGGGGCCCGGGCGGACACCCCGGCCGGAGGACCAGCGGTCGCTGCCCTACACAAATGCTGTGCTGCACGAGGTGCAGAGGTTCATCACCCTCCTGCCCCATGTGCCCCGGTGCACGGCTACCGACACCCGGCTGGGCGGCTACCTGCTCCCCAAGGTGGGACGGCCAGGCCTCATCCACAACCCTGAGCCCAGCCCAGACCCTCGCTCGCTCTTTCCACTACCCCTTGGGGTTGGGGGACTCTTGGGTGCCTGAAGCCAGGGCTCCCACTTGTAGGCAGGGGAAGGGCTTCAGAGCAGCAAACCTGGGGCCTGAGGCCTGGGGCCAGCAGGGGCTTCACCTGTGCAATGGGCTCACGTGTGCGAGGGGAGGCTTCCACGCTGAAGCGAGCCTCCACGGGGCAGGGGCTGAGGGGCCTCGCCCATCTTCCCGTCCTCCTTGGGGACCCTCTCTCCGTGCTCCTGTCTGGGGCCAGCCCAGGTGGACAGGGTGCCTCAGCTGAGCCTCCTGCTGCCCCACCCACAGGGCACACCCGTGGTCCCTCTGCTGAGCTCCGTGCTCCTGGACAAAACGCAGTGGGAGACACCAGACCAGTTCAACCCGGGACACTTCCTGGACGCCGACGGGCACTTTGTGAAGCGGGAGGCTTTCCTGCCCTTCTCTGCGGGTATGCAGCCCCCCCCGGGGGCCTTGGGGCTCAGGCTCGGGACTTCCCCAACTCCCACACCCTACGGTCTGCTCAGAGCTGGGCGCTGACCTGCGTTCAGGCCACTCCAGGCTTTGCTCTCTGATTGCCCTCCCTCGCCCTCCCATCACCCCCACCAGCCAGCTCTGTGCCTCGGTTTCCCCACAGGCCGCCGCGTCTGCGTGGGCGAGAGCCTGGCCAGGACAGAGCTGTTTCTGCTGTTTGCTGGTCTCCTGCAGAGCTTCCGCCTGCTGCCCCCGCCTGGCCTTGGCCCCGCCAGCCTGGACACTGTTCCCGCCCCGGCCTTCACCATGAGGCCACCAGCCCAAGCCCTGTGTGCAGTGCCCAGGCCCCAGGGGCACTGACCGAGGCAGGTGTGGCCTGTGCTTTGGACAAACTCCCAGGGCCCAGGGAGGGTATGGGTCACTGCCCCTGGCTCGCAGCCTGTGGACAAATGGTCCCTCACGGAGCCCCTGGCCTCACCACAGCCCCGTTTGAGAGTGACTGCGGGCCCAGGCAGCTCTGTCCTTAGGGCTGGAGACGAGCCCCCAGGAGACCCATGGAGGCAGGCCATCTTCCAGGCCCCCGCACCCCAGTATCGACCACTTCCCTCATCTCTCCCCAGGGCAGCCAGGGCCCCTGGTCTCTTTTCATCTGTCCCTCCTGCCCCAGGCTCCTGGGTTTCAGCCGTTGCCTCTGTCAGCACCAGGACCTTACCAGCCCTTTCCTGCCCTGCTTCCCCCATGGCCCATTGGTACAACCTTTCCTCAAAGTCTGCCTGACCCACTGCCCTGGGCCCCACTGAGCCCGACTCTGTGACCTTTCACCCCATTTCCCCTATGAAGAAACGGGTGCAGCTAGGCCCCCACACTGGGCAGTATCGACGCCCCGTCCTCACGCGTGAAAAACAATAAAAACGAAGGGTGGCAGCTGTCGGGCTTCCTTCCACGTCACTCATCACCATGGAGACTGGGATGTGGGGTGCCCGACAGCCACAGACGGGACTCGACCGCAGGCCACTCCTCAGCATGGACTCGGTCTGGTCCCCACCAGATGCAGATGTGGCCGGCCCCCCATGGCCTTGACGCTGTGGGTCAGGAGGGGCCAGACATGCCGGGTGCAGGACCGAGATGCTGGGCAGACGGGCTCTGAATGTCTGTGCTCGGCAACCCTGCCTCTCGGCCTTGAGGGGAGGACCTTCGAGGCTGGAGGTGGCTCTTGGTGCCCCAGACCTACCGTTGGCTCCAGCTACACCACAGGTGCCTCCCAAGTCCATGAAAACCAAAACCACAGCCCCCAAACTGTGAGCAAACTCTCCAGGACACACAAACAGGCTGTGGCCTCAGCACCCAGGACTCCCAGGGAAGACAACCACCCGCTGATGGAGACCCCAGAGGAGCTGCCGCCAGCTACCTGAAGGGCAAACATGAGGAGCTGGAGAGCACATCCTGGCAGGGACGCGGTTCAGTGGCTGCCGGTCCTCAAGCCCCCCTAGCTCCACGCCTGGAGTGTTTGTGCATGTGACCATGTGAGCGTGTGCATGCTCGTGAGTGTGTATGATCAGGATTTGAGCTGCACCAATGAGCAGAGGACGAGCCCCTTGGGTTGCAACACAGCACGGTGGGGAAGCCGCCAAGACCTGGGTGTTGGATGGGAGGAGGTGGTATGACCCTCAGTTCAGGGCTCTGGGCTGCAGGTGAGTAGAAGCCAAGGCCCCAGTGGTCAGCAAGGGACCTGCCAGCCCCCTAGGGACATGTGGCCCCTCCTGAGCTGGGGTCACCCCTCCTCGGGGTCCTAGCCTCACCAGGGTAATCAAGGCTGAGGCACAGCCAAGGCTGGGACGCCGCTTTGAGACAACACCCCGAGGCGCGTCCTAAGTGCCAGGCAGCAGCTGCGTCCTCTGCCCATCCCCCGGACGTCTGAGTTCTGCTGCTGCCTCCTCCCAGGCCACGAGCTGACCATGTTCCAGGCTGGGGCACCAAAGACCAGCCGGGCAAGTGTTAAAGGGACCTCGCCTGGGTCCTGAAGGACCAGCTGCGTGGAGGTGGCCCAGACCCCAGCTGCCCGAGGCTCCTCCCAACTCACCCCCGAATGCAGCCTCTGAGCTCGGCGCTCGGGGCCCTGTGGCCCCCAGGGTCTGGTGCATGCCCTCCTCTGGGGACAAGGAAAGCAGGTGCCCTCTCTGTGCAGACAGCAGCAGGTGTTTCCGGGTGGGCAGCTGTGGGAGGGCCACGCGTGGTCACTGCTGCCACTGCAAACGGTCGGCCTGCGGAGGGTCAGCCGGCAGCCCCTGGGTGTGTCCTGGGGAGGCCACGGCAGGGACAGCTTCGTGGCTGCACACACACTCTCCCCCTCAGAAAATGCCCCTCCCAACCTCCAAGCAAGTGAGGATGAACCACACGGGATGAAAGCCATGGCCAGCAGGGCTGCTTTTATTGAAAACACAGCCAGTTTCCCTGCAGGCGGGCAGTGAGGCCGCGGCTTGACCTGAGCAGGGAGGTGAGAGGTGGATGGCCACAGCCCCGGAGGCTCGAGAGGGTAGGCCGGGGCCAGGAAACACGTGGCTTGCATGGGAGGGGCCACCAGACTGATGTGCAGGGCCCAAACCTGGGGTGCCCCCCTTAGCCGAACACTGATGGACAGCAGCTGGCGGGAGCGACTCTGCCAATCTCTAAGACCCCTGGGCAGAAAATCAGGCATTTCCCTCAACAAGCAACTTCCAGGGCCCGAGGGTGGCTGGCACAGGCCTGGCATCTCCAGGCTATTTCAGTGGCCTCATCCTGCTGTAAAGGGATGGAACCCGCCATCATCTATAAACCTCTCTGGCCAAGGAGGGTCAGGAGAGAGGTGTCCTTCCAGGGGTCTGGTGCCAGAGGAATGGGACGTAGCACCTGGCAGCCTCAGGCCTGATAGTAACCCTGCTGTTCCTCGTTGGGCTCCCCAGCACACCCACTGGAAGGAGGCAGTCAGTGGCAGGGCTGCCCTGGCAGGAAGGGGCCCTCGAGACCGGGCACCCTAGGAGAGCAGCTGCAGCACCTGTCGGACGCGCTGGGTTTTCTCCAGCAGGGGGCAGTCTGGGCTGCTGGCGCCTGCCTCGTCCAGCTCCTGCATCAGGGCCTCAGCCTTCTGCACAGTCAGCTCACGGGCCTGGCCCTTCAGCCCCTCCAGGTACGCCAGCAGGGTAGAGAAGTGCTCATCGGGAACCTGCATGGGAGGGGACAGGAGCTGGTTAGCAGCCAGGGGGTGGCAGGTGGGTGTGGACATGGAGCCATGGAGAACCAAGATGCCTGCAGCGTGGGACCCCTGGCCCTGCAGCTGGTCTCAGGTCCACTGCTATGCCCACCACAGACTGAGGGCCTAGATGGCCAGTCAGCATCTGCACAGGAACCTAAGCCTGGCCTGTGCCCACTCTGTCCCTTGCTCTGGACAGGCTGGGGGTGGTGGTGGTGAGGCAGTCCTCTATCCCTGGGCTATCTCCTCCCCAGTTTTAACTGGGGTTAAAGAGGCTGGTGGCTACCCTTTTTCAGGCCCCCTTGAAATGCCAGTAACTCACTAAGTAGATTGGTCTTAAGGAGACAGATGTGCTGGAGATGAATGACACCTGGACCCAAGGATGTGCGCTCACCCTGCCCGTCCCCAGGCCCAGAATGGCCAGGCCGGTTGCTTCTAGAAGTGTATGAACATGTACTGCAGGTCCACCTAAAACATGGCACACTCCTCGGTTTCAAAACTACCGCAAAGTTACAGCCATGGAGACCGGGTGGCCCAGGCATGACAGATGGACGGACAGACAGACCAACCAACCATGGAACAGGACAGAGGGCCCAGAAACAAACTCTCATATCGACAGCCCACTGTTTCCCACAACTGGACGCCCACGTAGAGAGGCACGAAGCTGGACCCCTACCTCAGACCACATAAAGGTGAACTTGAGTAAGAGCTGGAACTATAAAGTTCTCAGGACACAGGAAAAGCCTGTGAGCTTGGGTCAGGAACCAATTTCTTAGATATGACACCAGAAACACAAGCAACTATAAAAAACAGATAAACTGGCATCATCAAAATAAAAACTTGCCCAGCTGGGTGTGGCTCAGAGGTTGAGCATCAACCTAGGATCCAGGTGATAGGGGTTCGATTCCCGGTCAGGGCACATGCCCGGGTTGTGGGCTCAACCCCCAGTCGGGGGCGTGCAGGAGGCAGCCGATCAATGACTCTCTCATCATTGATGTTTCTATCTCTCTCTCTCTCTCTCTCCCCTTTCCCCTCTCTGAAATCAATAAAAATGTATTTAAAAAAATAGAAATAATAAAAATAAAAAAATTAAAACTTAAAATGGTGGATGTTGTGGTTCACGAATTTCATCTTAAGTCAAAAACTGAGCCATCAGGTGTGTAGATCCCTAACCCACTAGGATCAGCCAGTCAACTGTCCCTAGGCCCCAGACACTGAGACGGGTGCAGGGAGTTGGGTCTGGAGGCCAGCCCCCGTCCCAGTTCTATTTTAACTGGGCTCCCAGGACAGAGAGACTGGAAGGGCGGTGCAGGCAGGGCTGGGAGGCCCTCCCCCAACCCCCCCGGAGCACAGTGCAGGCAGGGCTGGGAGACCCCCCATCCCCACCCCCGGAGCACACACCTGGTCTTTGTCGTACATGTGCAGCAGCAGCCAGGTCTGCCGCGTCTTCTGAAATCTCCAGTCCTCGTGCTTCTGGGCCCAGCTGGAAGAGCAAGGACATGACATTTCAGGTTCCAGGCAGAAGGAGCAGGAGGGTTTGTCTGCACCAACTGGCCTGGGTGCTCTCTCTTTGGCTGTCTGCGGGGGTTCTGGGGGGGCCCCTCTCAGCCTGAGGGTGAGGACATGGAGCAGAGGGGCCAAAGGCCCGGGTGGGAGGGCGAGTCACTCCACACGTCCACTGCCCAAGAGCGCAGGCCCTGTGTGCCTGGGACCAGGGGCACTTCAGGGGTCCGCCACAGAGCAGGCCCAGGCCAGGGTGGGCCAGCACCAGCACCATCCTCCCAGAGGACCAGAGGCCGTGGGGCGCAGCCTCTTACCTACAGAGGTAGTCCAGGGCCAGCTGGGCGCCCGAGCGCTTGGCAGGCAGGGGCTGGGCTGGGGCCAGGGCCACGCCTGCCTCCCGCAGCCGCTTCCTCTCCGCCTTCTTCTGTTCCTTCTTCAGCTTCCTCTCTAGGACCCTCTTCTGCTCCGGGGACAGCTCTGGGGACAGCTCAGGGTCCGAGCACGCTCTTTCTCTCTGAAAGGCAAGCGAGTGCCCCCGTTAGGGTTTCGGGAAGCTGCACCTCCCTGCTCCCAGCCCTGCCCTCACCCAGGACCCGAGGGAGGTCGGCGGGGAAGGGGCTGCTGACTTCTGTGCTCTGGGGGACTGGGCCCAGAGCCCGCTATAGCTCTGACCACCCCAGACCGTCAAGAGCCGACTGACTGTAGAACCCACACTCCGGGCTCTGTGGGAAGCCCGTCTGAGGCCTGCAGAACCCTCCCCGGGAGCAGACTGGCTCTGGGGTCCCGTGTTCCTTCCACCCTGATTTCCCAAACCCTTCTGACATGAGCCCCTTGGACTGAGGATAGTAGGAGGTGCCCCTGTGCCCACCCATCCCTGGGCTGGGAGAACACGCTGGTGGCCGCTGGCTGTCCCCTCTGACAGACAGGGCTGCGGCCTCCCGATGCAACCTTTCCCCAGGCAGGAGCTCGCAGGGGGTGGACAGCAGGACAATGGCCGCAGAGCAGAGCAGAGCAAAGCAAAGCAGAGCAAAGCAGAGCAAAGCAGAGCAAAGCAGAGCAAAGCAGAGCAAAGCAGAGCAGAGCGGACTTCTGGCTCCCCCCTTCCTCTGCCCCTCCTCCCATGTGCCCCAGCAGGTCCCTCATAAAATGCCAACCCCTTGACAACCTCTGTGTTCCCACTCAGCACCCCGCTCCTTCTGGAATCTCTTAAGTCAAAACAAAACCCCAGCTCTGCCCAGGTCCTCCCTCCTCCTGGAAAGCCAGCTGGAACTGAGCAGCGTGAGGGCCGCAGGGATAGCAGCCTCAACAGGAGGCACACGCGACCTCCACCCTTAGCACAGGGCTCACAGACCAGGCCCTTAGCGAGGGGCTCAGGCCTCGGGCCCGGAGGCGCCTCCAGATGGGCCTCCTGTCTTGGGCATGGTGGCCACGGCATGTGCCATGCGTGCAGACAGCCACTGCGGGACAGAGAAGCCCAGAGGACAGGGCAGCAGGGGCTCTGAGGGCATTTGTGTTTGAGGGGGGTGCCAGGTCCAGGACAGCAGTGTGGTGATGAGCATGGGAGGCCACAGTGGGCTGGCTGGGCAGGCCCCACAAAAAGGGCAGTGAGAAGAGCAGGCAAACCGTCCTGCAGCCTGACCGAGGTCTTGATGAAAGGTCAGGGCACAGGGATGGCCCTAAGGAAGGTGGGCAGGTTGGGGGGTGGGATGGGTGGGGAGCTCCCGCCCCATGACGGGGCACCTCCCCAGGGCCCCAGCTGTCCCAGGATATGGCCCCTGCCACCAGCCCCGGACCCTGCAGGATGCTGGCTGCTGTTTCGGAGGCGGAAGGGACCTGGTCATCGAGACAGGAGCCCTGCCCCGCTCCCTGAGGACTCCCTGTGTGCTCTGCGGGCTCAGCAACAGCTGGGAGGGGGCACAGGAAGGAGGCTGGAGGGGCAGGGCAGGGCCACAGCAGGGACTAGAAAAGGGCATTGCCTGGCCTGGGCTGGGTGGAGAGGGTGGAAGAGCCTTAAGAAAGCCAGGCAGGGCAGGAAGGGGTGGACCTCACTGGCCCGGATACACTGCTGTGTCCTCCCCACAGATCCCTATGGGTCAGACTCGTTCTCAGAAGAGCTCTGGGGGTGGGCAGCAGAGGAGGCAGAACTGCAGGGTGATTAGGGTAGGGGCTCCCACCCCAAGCTCTCCTCCCAGCCTCTGTGGACCCGTTTGTGATTCACTTCACACTGATGGCCCGCCTGCCTCGGGCATATGCAGCACACAGGTGGGCTCAGGTCAGCATCCACACCTGCCAGTTACCACGGGCCAAGGGGTACAGAGAAGAGGTGCACCTGGCTGCATACCCCCCATGTGGGGTACCAGGTCTGAGCCCTGGTGGCTGCCCACAGCACCAGGTGTGCCCCAGAAGGGCCTTGGCTTTCCTTGGAGACATTAACATGCCCTTGGGGTTCCGGGCTGCCCAGTGTGGGCTCTGTCCTGAGACATCACACAAGTTCACTTGGTGGGGGTGGGTGCCCCTCCCCACACCGCGGTCCGACACACACACAGTGCACTCGGTGACAGGCTGAAACATGCACCTGCTCACCACCCGTGCCTTCTCACTGGATCACACCGTTTAGTGTGTGCTGGGCGCCCTGTTGAACCTCAGGGCTAGGGGAGGCTCCGAGCACTGCAGTCTCGGGACAGCACCCACCCCCCACGTCACAGGCGTCCAGTCACTGGCTCTGGCCGGAGCTCAGGCTCCATGAGGGTCAACAGCGGCTCTCTGTGCCCAGAGAAAGGGGCCATTGTCTTTCCCAGAGCTCTCAGAGCAAAGATAAAGGGCTGGGGGAAGGAGGCTGGGCCCTGGCCCTGGGTGCCCTGGACACATGGGCAGAGGAGCTGCCTGCTGAGGACACTGGGAGGAAGCTGCTGTCCCCGGCGCGCAGGGTGGTCAGAACCCTGGATGTGCCAGCCTGCTGAAGTCAGACTTGGGGAAGCAGCCCTGGACTGAGAGAGGGTGGTGGACAATGCTCACAGGCCTGGGAACTGAGCTGGCCCTGCACCAGCACAGCTGGACAAACCACAGGACCCTCCGAAATTTTCCACTTGTACTTACAAGGATTTTCAAGGCAAGGGAAATGGTTTTCCTTGGTGAGATGTGTGTGGAGCGCACAACTGGATGGGTGGGTGGGGGCCTCTCCCCTGACCTGCCCCAGCAAGGCGTGGAGGCCACCCGGGGCCCAGGATCCAGAGCGCACAGTGGACTCACTTCTGCCTGGCTCCATGCCAGAGTGACACCTTACACTGGTCGGGCACATTTTATTTTCCAAAATGTGATGTGAAGGAAACGTAACTCCAGCAAGAGAGACCTAAAGTTCAGCCCTAATTTAAATACTCAAACTCCTGACTACGGCCGTCCCCAAGGCCACCCAGCCCAGACCCTCCAACCCTCCAGAGTGAATCCCCACACATAGGGCACACATGCACACACACAGCCACTCCGCTCTACAGCCAAGCCCCTGCCCCAGCAGGACCCAGGGCTACCACCCTGATGCTGGTGGAGGGGGGGTCTGGAGCAGGGTGCACAGGCCTCCGTCCAGAGACGAGACTTTCTGTTCCCAGGAGCCTTTCATCACGGGCAGAACCAAGCTTTACTTAGTGAGCCTCACACTAAGTGTCAGGGTCTGGCGTCCACTCCATCAGAAATGCCACCAGAAGGTGGAGGCTGTGAGTGAGCTGCTCTGACAGAGGCCTGGGGTGGAGCCAGGAGAGTGGGACTTGTGGCGGTGCCACTGATCTGTCCCCAGAGCTCACACTGTCCTTTTGGTGACTGTTGGAGGGAGAGACATGGAGGGCGGGGGCGGGGAGGCAGCTGGCCAGCTGATCACAGCAGATGCCCAGGACTGGGGGCCAGCCTGCTGCAGGGCCTGCGTTTCCACAGGGGAGCACCTGTATCCTCCACCTCCCCAAACCTAGGCAAAAACCACCAACCAACCACCCCACAGCACCAGTGGGTTAGGTATGTGTTGAAAATACCTGAACAAAACATGTGCTGTAAAGCATGCCGCACAGGGGAGGGTGCTAAGATTAGGAGGAAAGTGACCTGAGTTGGGGAGGGGGTGGGTAAGGGGGGCTGCCAGTGGAGGCTGGGGCTTGGGGAGAGGCACACTCCTGGCTCAGCCCTGTTTACAGATGCAGGCAGTTCCAAAGGGCAGCCTCTGGCCTGAGCTGGATGGAGCCCCTCCCCCCAGAGCGGCACCAGAGGCCCCTTAGGGGGACTGAGCCTTAACCACAGCTATGTGTTTGTAAGCCTAGCCTTTGGCTGCTGTCTGCTGACCCTTGAATCTCTGCCCTGAAGCCAGCCCTTACAGAGCCCAGAGCTCGGGGACAGGCAGGAGGCTGGAGACTGGAGCCCAGAGCAGAGAAGCTGGTCCCAGAACCACACGTCCCAGCTGAAAAGCCCCCTTCCTTACGCCCTGAAGCCAGCGGTCAGGGGTCCCACAGGTAGAAACCCATGTCTCTACCTGCGAAGTCAGAGACTAAACTTTTACTAGACCTACTACCCCAATAATTAAAATTCAAAAGGGTAACTCACGACAGCAAATTACTTTTTCCCTTTTCTAAAAACAATGAAGAACAAGAGGGAGCGGTTCCCACAATTTTTAAGAAACCTTTTATTCTGAAACAACTAGACGCACCCCACGTGCCTGCACCATTTCCCAGGTGCTAACCCTGGGAACCAGAGCCACGGCCGCCGCCAGGCTCCACCAGGCCACACACAGTATCCGCTCAGCAGATCTGTTACAGCCAATGATACAGAGATGCGGGTACAGACTGTTATGTTCTTTACAGACTAATCTCCCCCCACCTCCTCACTCAGCCAAAACATTTGGCTAAACCAACATGTGCGTGACACTGAGTTACCTTCTTGCTGCCACAGAATGGAATGTGGTAAGCTTTCCCTCTTCATTTGTTTGCAATATTCTGATTAAAGTGAAAGTTACTTCAGAGAATTTGCACCTCAACAGTTGAGAAGGCTTTGACGAACCATATAAGCTACTATGAAAACCCAGCCAAGTTCCCATGAGCTGGGACACTCCGTGGTGCGTCCATGGGCCCTGTGCGTGGCGGGCCGTGTGGGGCTGGCACATCGCCCTCTGCAGATCCTGGGCTGTCGCTGTTGCAGAGGCAGACACGGGCTCTGGCCTCGAGGAGCTCACAGCCGGATGCAGGTGAGCTCCTGGAGGACAGGGAGAGTGGCTGCCCCGGTCCGGAGTGGTGCAGGTGGAAGGCTCTCCGGGCAGAGCTCAGCTTCTTGATGGGAGTCCTGCGCAGCCTGTGGACCCCGTCTCAGGTTTTAAGAGCACCAAACAGAACACACGGGGGACACAGGGGAACGAACTGAAAGATATCAGAATATAAGATCACCTGTGCTTCATTACCACCTGATAACCAGCAACTGTAGGCTGAGCCGCAGGCCGGTAACTCTGGGATCTCCCCCACCTGGAACATGCCCCTTGCAGGCCTCCCAACGCCACTGCGGTCTGCTGCCAACATTCACAGTGGAAGGAAATGCTCAACTGTGGTTAAAGGGAGAAAATTCAGACCTATTTTTTTTCTTACCCAGGTTCAAACTCCCCGAATTTGTGAGACGTGGTTAAGAACAGTGCCCCAACCAGAACCTGGCCCCCAAGCCCTCTGCTATGACCCCACAGGACAACCTGGAAAAAGGCTAGGCTCTCCTTGGGAATCCCCTCCCCAGCCCACCCCTTTCCCATCCAAACCCACCCGGCCCTGCCTTTTTCTGCCTGGGCCTCCGAGGCTGTGATGAGACTGCCGGATCCTCTCACAGCAGCACACATGGGCACACCGCCAGAGGGCTCCAACTCCAGAATGTGACAGAGCCGACCTCCTTCCTCGGTTTAGTGATGAAGATTGAGGGGTAAGGTCTTGTCCATGGTCAAAGGACAGTGGCAGGCGGGGACACCTGTCCTTATAGGACAGGACAGTGCTCTGGGAGGGCCTTCACATTGACCGTGGCCTTGGCTGACAGTAGGCCCTGCCTCCTGATACATCCTAGCTGGACAGAGAGTTCAGAATCGACTCTTCCTCAGGGTTGTGAGCTGGCAAGAGGAAGAAGGGGATGCCCACAGGGTCTGTGGCGGACGGGGAGATGGCAGGTGTCAATGACAAATGCAAAACACATCACCTCTCCCCATTACCTTGTAAGCCAGAGAACAGTCAGCAGCCAGCCCTTCTCTGCCACAGCTCAGAGCTGACTGGCAGAAATTCCAACACACCGCCCCTCCCACAGGTACACCGTGGGTGGGCCCAGGAAGGACACCTTGGCATTATCACTAAAGGGCTCTGAGCCCGGAAAGTTTGAGCCCAATGTGGAACCGGGCAATCCTAGGGCCTCCAACAGGCCACCGCCCAGGACAGTGGTCCAGGGCAAAGGTGGGTCTGATGCCTCAGGGGACATTGGTGAGGCTCCAGGTGGCACAACATGTAAACACACTGAGATGCAACTGAGGCTCTGCCTGGGCCCGTGGGAGAAGGGGGCTGCCAGCAGCTTTGGCAGTGGGGACACTGCGGGTCGGGGTGTTGGGGAGGAATGAGGAGCACTGGTTTTGGCCAGTGCACAGGATGTGTGCAGACGCACAGCGGTGCCCACAGGCTGGGAGCGCACCGGTGTGCAGGCTGCCTGCTCCCTGCTCCCAGGCTGCAGACACATTCCTCAGGGCCTACAGCGTGGGGCGGGACGGGAGATACGCAGGTTCCATCAGGAAAATCTCCATTCCAAGGAGGCGGAGCTGATAAGGCCTCTCGATATACTGAGCACCTTGCTGGGGCTCATTTCCAGAGAGATCCCTCCCTGCTTTCCCAAGAGCTGAGGGTCTCTTCTTATGAGGGATGTGTGTGAAAACCGCTACTCCTTCATGGCCGTCTTTAAGGCCCCTGAGAACAGGAGTCCCTGGAAGAGCCCCCCCCCCATAGCTGAGGCACAGGACACAGCACCCCCAGGCCACCACCCTCAGTCCGGCGGCCCCATAGCCCCTCACAGCTGCACGGAGATGGGCATTGCCACCCTAAGGGAAATGGCTAACTGCTCGGCCAGAGGAGGGACCAAGCTGAGTCTCATGGCTCCAAGATCCCAGGGCCACCAGTTCCCACTGTGCCCTAGAATCTCAGCTAGGCCTTTGGGCTGATGTCACCCACACTGCGGGCAAGCACACAGGCCCTTTTGCCCGAGCTCTGTTTATGCTGCATAGGGCCGCCCAGGGGGTGCCCTGACTTTAGGCACACGGACACCAAGTGCCCATTTACAGTGCTCCCCATGTCTCATTACTAGCAGCCACAGAGGGCTTGGAGCCGCTGCATTCTGCACGGCCGCAGTTTGAGGTGGAATGTCAGTTATGGCTGCAAACAGAAAGGCAAAGATCCTGTACACGTCACACTTCCACGTAACAGGCTGCTGCGCTCTGCAGGTCCCAGCCATGCCCACCTCCTTCCTGCTGAACTTCAGCCCGCCCACCCTCCACCGCTGCGTTTGTTTTTATCTGGAAACACGGTTCTGGCGGAGGGACGCAGCATGCACAGAGCTGACAGTAATAAGCACGGAGTGGTAAACGCATTTAGAAACCGTAGTTAAAACACATAAGATGTACTTCTCAACTTTCAAAACTCAGCTGACAGTCCCTGCTGGCTTGGAGGTGCCAGTTTGACACTTTAATGACAATCTGATTCTTGTTTTTTTGTGAGAGAGACGCACTGATTGGTTGCCCCCGCCACAGACACACACGCCCCGACCCGGCAGGGATCAGGCCTGCAGCTCAGGCACGTGTCCTTGACCAGGCATCGAACCTGTGACCCTTGGGTGCAGGTTCAAGGGCCAGCACGCTGACCAATGAGCCAGACCAGCCAGGGTGACAACCTGATTCTTAACGTTGCAACACATGCCCCCAGGCTGCAGACACCCGCTCCCGCCGATGCGGGGGCTGGGCTCCGGGGGCGGGGCCCACCCGTCGCCCCCCCGGCCCCGCCCCCCCTCGGCGGCCTGGCCCGGGTGGGAGGGACCCGGTCCCGGGGCCCCGGCCGGCCCTCCCCGCTTCGCCGGGCCCCCGGTCCCGCTGCCCGGGCACGAGGGGCCGCGAAGTCCCCGCTGCGGGGACAGAGAGCAACACGCAGAACACACGACGCCGTTCCGGGCGCCGAGCGGACGCAGCAGGCGCTCCGCCGAGAGCCCAGCGCATCGCCGCCCGGGACCGCCCGCGGGGGACCCCTCCCTCCGCAGCGCCCCGCGCGCGGCACAGGCGGTTCCCGCCCCGCCCGCTGGGGCAGCAGCTCCGCGGGGTCCCGCTCGCGGCCCGGGGGGGGGGGGGGAGGGGGGAGGGGGGGCAGTGCCAGGCCGCCGGGGGGCGGGGCGCGGCCCGAGACGAGGGCCCCGCGGGCCCGGTGCGCACACGCCCGGCCTGCAGCGGGGGCGGCGCCGCCTCTCGTCGGGGACGGGGACGGAGAGCAGGGGCCCGGCCGCGACCCCAGGACCCCCGAGCCCCCCGGGGGGGCGCCCTGCCCTCACGGCGACGCCGGCTCTGGCCCGGGCCCCACGGCGGAGGCCGGCGCGGGGGGGGGGGGGGGCCCGGCCTGGACCCCGCGGCCCCCGGGAGCTGCCCGCCGCGCCCGCGAGCCCGTGCGGGACGGCCCCCGCGCCCGGCGCCCCGCGCCCCACTCGGCGCACTGACCTCCGCGTCCCCCGCCGTCGGGTCTGCCCGCGCCCCGCCCTCAGCCCGCGCGCACTGCGCATGTCACGCTGGCCCGGCGCGGCTGGAACCAGATCTAGCCGGCTGCACGGAGACGCCAGCGCGCGTGCGCCCGGCGTGTGGGCGTGGCCCGGCGTGGGCGTGGCCCGGGGGGCGGAGCCGGGCGCTCACGTGGGCGCGGACCCCAGGCCGACCGCGCCGGGCGGGGCGGGCGCCGGCGGACCCCCCGCGGGGTTCCCGTCGGACGGGGCGGCCCAGGACGCGAAACGGCGGCTTGGGGCGGCTTGGCCGCGGCTCGGCCTCCGAGTGGCCGGCGCTGCGCCTCCGGGCCGGTGCCCACGGTCTGCCCGTCGCAGGCCTTGCTTTCAACCCTCCCCGGCAGCCTCCCCACACAGGAGGCAGGAACTCCACCCCTCGCCGTGCCCTCCCCCGCTGCTCCCCACTTCCCTGCACGTATCACCAAGTCTAACGGCCAGGCTTGGGCTGGGCGCTGTCCCCATTCCCACTCGCCCACCACCCGCAGCAGGGGCCCTGGGTTCCCAGAACCTGGCCTGTTTCCCCCCCAGGGCCTTTGCACAGGCTCCTCCCTTTGCCTGCAGCACTCACCACTCCTCGCCCTCACTCCAGATCCCAGGCATCCACCTTCTCTGCTTCACCCGCTGAGCAGCCCCCCAATACCATGGTCCCCCAGCGCTCCTGGGCACAGCGACAAAACCCTCTCGGAGTTCTGATTAACGTGGCCCCCCCGTGAGCCCACAAGCATGGGGAGCAGCTCGCCACTGCCCTGACGTCACCCAGCAAAAAGCAGGAGCTCAATAAAGGCTCAGGGAACCAATGGATGAGTCACACCACTCCTTTCTCGCCATAGGAACAGCTTAAACCTCCCCTAAGGCAAGACTGCAGATCAACTTTATGATCCAAGGGAAAACCACACTCCAGCAGCCAGGAGCCTGGCAGGGCCTTTCTCACCCACCCCTCTGGCAGAGGTCAGACGCCAGGGGCCGCAGGACAGCCTGTACTCCAGCTGCTGAGGGTGCTCTAGAAGCCCTTTCTTCCCTGGCTAGCGGGTGTGGGCTTCCTGCTTTGGGTGTGGGTGTCCCAGCTTCCCAGCCTGATAAGGATCTCCAGGATCTGGAGCCAGGACGGCGTCTTTTTGTGTTTTTCCTCTTGGCCATTTCCCTGCTACCCACAGAGATCAGCACACAGAGGGTTGCTCAATCCTGGCGGTGGGGGCAGGCCAGGGACCACTGAGGCCTTGACCAGAGCCAGATGGATGCAAGGAAGGTGGAGGGCAGGGTGGGCGCCTGCCCACTGCCACGGCCAGCCTCCGTGCTGGGCGAGCTCACTAGTGCTTTCTTGTTTAATCCCTGTGATGTTGGTACCAGTGTCTACTTTACAGATGAGGTTGAGACTCAGAATGGTTAAAAGTTTCTGAGATTGCCGGTTTCATGCAGTGAAACCATGCTGGGTCTCCCGAGTGCCAGAGGCTCTGTGTGCTGACTTCCTGGTGCCTTCCACTGTCAGCCCTCAACCCAAGCGGGACTCATCTGCTTTCTCACCCCTCCATCCTGTTCTGCAACTCAAGCGGGGAGCTGGCCTGGCATCAGGGTAGACAGACACAGAGATGCCAGCTGAAGACACCACACGCAGGGACCCAAGGCTCAGGGCGGCCTTCACTCCCGCTCCCAGCCACCCTGTCACCCACACTTTACAGAGAAGGAAACCAAGGCTCAGAGAGGGTATGCAGTGCGCCAGGTCTGCCTACTCCCAATCCAGGGCTCCCTCCTAGGCCCTTCTGACCTGGGATCAGCCTTCAGGACATGCTCTGTCCCCCAGGCCACACACCAAGGCACTGGCCACTCACTGCACACCTGGGGTTTTGGTACCTCGAAGAGCCCTGAGGGCCTTTGGGGACAAGATCCAGCTGGTAGAGTGGGAGGGTGTGACCAGGAGGCCCTACCTACTGTGTGAACCTGGAGGCAGCAGCTGGGTCCACCCCAAGGGAACTGAGAGACCCCAGAACCCACACGCTCCAAATTATCTCAGCGGCTCCTGGTCAGAAGTGGGTATGTGACAGGGACCCTTGTGTTGCACAAATACTTGTCAAGCAACTTAATCCCGACAGACTAAATGCGAATATACTGTGGGAACAAAACAAAAGTGCTGCCCTCGCAGACTGACAGGCTGCACCCGAACCCCAGCGTGACAGTGTCAGGAGGTGGGCGAGGGGGTGATCAACTCACAGACGGGGCCCTCATGATTAGTGTCTTCTAAGAAGAGGCCCTTCCACTGTGGAAGGACAGGGAGGAGACGCCGCCTATGAGCCAGGAAGGGGCCCTCAGCAGACGCGGGACCTGCCTCCATAACCAGAGGGATAAATGTGGCGCTCAAGCCACCAGGCTGTGGTGATGGAGATGCCTGCCGCAGCGAGATTACCTAAGAGTCTCTAACACTGAGAGATGATCACGTAGGTTAGACAGAGCCCATTTATTTACGTTATGTAAATGTAAATGGTTGTGGGAGAATGGAGGTCAAGGAAAATGCTGTCAGGAGGTGACCCCCGAGTAGAGACCTGGAGGTAAGAGCACAGCCTGGCTGTTTGGGAGAGAGGTGGTCCAGGCAGAGGGGACAGCTACCACCCAAGTCCTGGGGAGGGGTGCAGAGGCCCCACAGGGCGGAGAAGCCAGGGTGGCTGTGGACACCCCAGGGGACTGGCGTTCTAGAAGCTCCAGTGGCTGCCGAACCTTCTCCAAGAGGCAACAAGTATGAGCTGTAAACATCAGGCGCCGTGCCCTGAGGTCACATGCAGCTCACTGTGGAAGGAATAGTTATGTCCCACGTGCACACGCTGAACCAGGCGCCTGGCTGGTAAGCATGCCCGGTTTCCAGGAGAACTATCACTGTGGGATCCGCAGGAAGGCTGTAGGGGTTCAGAGAGCCACCTGGACACAGACACCTGGTCACAGCCTGCATGGTTCCTGCAACACCACTTCCCTCCCCTCAGCCCCGCTGCCCAGGTAAGCAGGGTCTGCTGTCAAACGAAAACAAGGGGGAGCAAAGCAAAACAGTGCTGGCCTTTGCTGGGCCCTCCAGCACTAGGCTCTTCTCCCCGCAGCTGGCCCCTCCCTCTCACTGGGTGGCGGGGCCCTGCAGTCCCTGGAGTAATGTAGCCCCAACACCTTGGCTCCGGAACCCATGCCCACGCCCACCGGAATCCTAGGAAACACATCAAGAAGCATGAGCACAGCTCTGCACAACCTCTTCCAGAAAACGAGGGGGGTCACGTCCCCAAACCAGTGCTGACCCAAATCCCGCAGGAATATTAAGGCAAAAACCCTGCTCGGCTACATACGGAAAGAATGATATACCAGGAACCACCGGTGTTCATTCCAAGATGCAAGGCTGGTTCCACGCTGAAGAACAAACCCACATAACCTACCTCAACAGGCTAAAGAAGAAATATCACGTGATCTTATCAATGGACGCAGAGACATTTGACAAAATTCAACATCCATTCTCGACGTAAATTCTCAGGAAACTATGAAAAGAGGGAGCTTCTTCAATTTGACAGATGACCCCTACACACCTCAGCCCCCAAAGAGCAACAAGGCAGCAGACCCAGTCCCACCACTGGGGCCCTCCACGCCGTCCAGCAGCAGCCTCGTGCCCGCCGTCTGGAAACCAAAGGCCTGCACACCCACACACTCATGCCCACGCCCGCTGACAGGCCCTCAGGAGCGGGTTTCCAAGAAGCATTTCCACCAACACCGGCACCTGGCCTGCTGAGGTCCAGCTCCTGTCCCGGTACCCACGTGCGCAGATGACGCGCTCCAGGCCCCGGCGTGTTCTCACTCCACCCCCAGTGTTCCCACAAGCCATGTGCTGCCCTACCCCACCCCCTCCTGAGGCCTGGCTGTGGGGAGAGCTGGGCAGGCGGTGAAGGCAGGCTCCAGTGGGGTGTGGGGTAACAGCTGAGCGAGGCTGGCAGGGGAGCCGCTTGTCTTGGCAGCTATGCCTGGAGTGCAGAGCACCTAGAATGTTGAGGGGTCCGGGTCCAGCTGGAGACCCCTCTCCATAGAGCATGCTCACACGGAGAGCACCGCCTGCTACAGCCTCCTGACCTGGTCACTGAGGAGAGCTCGCCGACCTCTCCTCGACAGGGTAGTCGTGGCTCCTATTCCGGATCAGGGCTGCTGGGGGGGGGGGGGGAGGCGCGCACACAGACTAGGAGTGAAGAAGATGGTCATGGCTGGGGGAGGCCAGGCAGAGTACATGGCTATCTGTGAGCCAGAAAGCCTCCTGCCCCTACTTACCATCTGCCAGGGGTGTTGCAGGGAGGAGCCAGACTCCCCAGACCCACAAAGCACCACCATGGGCCACGCCAGGGGTGCTGGGCGTGCAGAGTGCTGGCCCCTCAGGCTAGAAAGGGAGCCAGGAGGGGCCTTTAGGAGTCAGGTCTCTCTGGCATCCCTGATGCCACGGCTTGAGGGTTGCTGTGGCCTTTCTGGGTAGCCCTCCTCTGGGCAGGTACACAGCCCAGCTCACTGCCACTCACACAGCCCATGCTGACTCCCAGGGTCTATGCTACCCCCCCACCCCCAACCACAAAACAGAGTACACGCTCACGTGCCCATGTGCCCCTGGCCTGAGACTCCTGGAGGCCAGGTCCGGGTCAGAGCAGACGCTCAAGACACAGCCAGTGGTGTCTCACGCTCTTAGAAGGCGCAGCTGGGAGGGCAGAGGTGCCACTCCAGGGACTGCAGGACCGAGAAGGGGAGACGATCAGCAGACAGAACCTGTTGCCACCACACTGCACACTGAAGGCAGCTTTCAGGGCCACCAGCTAGAAAGTGCCACTAAGTACCATCCTTAGGCCGGTGTGCTCGGTACACAATCCAAAACCCACCCTGGTCCTCCCCACGTTACTAACAGGACCATCGGCTTCCCCGGAGGACAGAGAGGGCTGGCAGAAGCCAGGCGGGACGGCTTCCAGAAAGGAGTGAGGGGCAGTGCAGAGGGAGGGCAGTGAGGTAGCCGCACCAACCCAGCACTGAGTGGCTGTGACCACACAGGAACAGGGCCCAGCGCAAAACTGACCGTGAGACGCGGCCACACCCTCCTGCTCTGCAGGGCGGCCTTCGTCTCTTACCAAGCCCTCCCTCCACACTTTCTTATCAAAGTTCACACCTGACCGGGCCACGCAGAGGTCAAAATAGGACCTCATTATAAGCCACACTCACAGAAACTCCTGTGCCTGATCCACTGTGAGCACATAGTGACTGGAGGCGAACCTGCAGGACAGAGCGCCAGCCCTCTCAGCCAGGGCACTGTAACCCCGTCATCCTCCCAGCCCCCCTGGGGTTTGTGGGTGGAATTGCCGACCAAACAAACAGGAAGGGTGCCAAGTCTCAAGACTGTGGTGAGCACGGCGACTGTGATGCTCCCCTAATCCATGGAGTGGCACCTCTGTCCCTCTCAGCAGAGCCGGGCTGGAGTCTCCCTTTTCACTGCAGAGCATGGTGCACAAGGAGGGTGCACCCTGAGTCACCAGCAAGGCGAGGGACGCCAGCTCCACGTGGTTTTCAAAAATCGACATTAGACTATGATGCCACCACGGACCCCAGAATCAGGTTGGGCTTCACATGCCTTCTACAGCCCAGGGCGGTGCGGCTGTCCCCAAAGACATCCGGATCTCACCCAGGAGTTGGCCTGAGCAGGTGGGGGCAGTGAGCAGGAAAGAACACGGCTGCAGCCCTCCGGGCAGATCTGCATTTCTAGCTATAACATGATGATCTTGGCTCAGCTGGAGGGTGGGATGACTTTGAGGACCTCTGGACACACGCAGGGTCTCCCTGACCCTGACTGCCTGCCAGCAGAGAAAGTCTTTCTTTGCAGATAAAGTGGTTGGGGTGACCTGAAGGCAAGAGGAAGCCAAAAGCCGGGCTCTCCCCACAGGACACTGTGGGCAGGGCTCAGCCAGCCTGGCATTCCAGGGACTCTAACCAGGAGTTCTAGGGTCTAAGGCCATCCACACAAACGAGACAACACTATTACCCCGGCACACTGCTTGCAGAACCTAAAGGCCCCAACCCTGATCTAGAAGGCCGAAGACCGCCTGCTATCTGCTCTGTTGACTCTGGGCAAGTTGCTCAGTTTGAGGCTCGAAATAACTGAAAATGAGAACACTGCTTCGTGGACGTGAACACACGCGTCCATCGCTTTAACATCTCTAAGGTCAGGGTGCTGCTTGTAACAGAGCTCAGAGCTTAACTGCCGGACTGTTCTGCTGAGTGGCCCATGAAACACTGGAGCGGGTTAGGTGAGCAGCACCTCCGATGTGATGAAGGGCGGGAGATGTGCCTGGGGAGGTTGTCCTGGGGCCTAGGACAGCAGGCTTCCTGCCCGCTAGGCAGGGCGCTGGCTGCGGCTGGCCTTGGCCTCAGAGCAGACGTGCCCACCGTCCGATGCCCACTGCCACCGGCACCGGCGCTGCGCCAGGAGCGGGTCACGGTGTTTAAGGGGAGGACAGGGCCGCGGGCGTGGGGCCCGAGGCGGCTACGTGCGGCCGGCGCAGGGAGGGACTCAGCCAGTCGGGGCCCCGCCGCTCGGAAGCGCCGTCCCTGCTCCTGCCCCTCCCGCCTCGGCCGCTCAGCGCGCCGCCTTCAGTCTGCCGCCCGAGGGAACGTGCAGGTCCTGCGCCCAGCGTGCGGCGCGGCTCCCACTGCGCCCCAAGACCGACCGCGGGGCGCCGACCCGCTCCGTAAGCGCCCGGCCCGAGCTCGGGCGGCTCCGAGCCCCCCCCGCCCCTGCCCGCGGCGCCCTGGAAACCCCCGCGCGGAGGCCCGGAGGCCCGGGAGCAGGTGCGCGCTCGGCCCCTTCGGCGGGGCCTGGCCTGCGCCCTGCGCGCGGTCCGCCCGCGTCACCGAAGGGCCGGCCGCGGGCCAGCGGTCGGGGCGCGCGGGGGGCGGGGCCGCGCCCGGGGGCGGGGCGGCGGCCGGGGCGGGGCGGCGGTCACGTGTGTACACAGGCCCCGCGCGGCGTGCGCGCCGTGAGCCCGCCGCCTCCTCGGAACCGAGCTGCCCGCCCGCGGCGACTGCGCGGCCCGCGGCCCAGCGAGCCGGTGAGTGGGCGCCGAAGGTGGGGTCGGGGCGGCGGGGGCCTCGGGGGCCGGCCGCGCGGGGAGCGAGCCTGGGCTGCGGCGGCCCGGCCGGCCGGTGCCGCGCGGACTCTCGGGTCCCTGGGCCCCGCCCTGCGCTGTCCCCTCGGGCGGGGCGCTGTCCCCGGTGCCCGGCACTGTCCCCTGGGGGGGCGCTGGCCGCGCCGCGCCGGGAGGGCAGCCAGGCCGGTCAGCCCCGCGGTCATTAACCCGCCCAGAGGCAGCTGAGCGCGCCGCCGGGTCCGCGGCGGGCAGCACCGGCCCCTGTCCCGGGGCTGACCGCGTCCGCCGGGTCACCGCGGCCGGAGCGTCCGTCCCTCCCACGGGCCCGTTTTTAGTGCGCTCTGAACGCGTCCGAGTGGAGCTACCAAGTCTGTGTTAATCGCCGTGGCCACTGGACAAACACGCAACCCCCGGGCTCGGACAGGCTCCGCGGACGTCGGAGGCGGCAGGGCTCCGGCCAGCGCCGCTCTGCTGCGGGCCGCCCCCACCCGTGGTCGCCGCGCCGTGGGCCCGCGCCCGACCCGCGGGAGCACCTGCCCCTCACCGCCCCGCGCGGAGACCGCTCGTCCGGGGCCCGGGCCACCTTATTATTTGCGCAATTGTTTGTTCTTCAGAGTCCAAATAAGCGAGCTCATAGCATTTACCCGCCCTGGCTCCTGCCGCTCAGCACGGTGCCCTCCAGGCCCATCCACCTGGGCATTCTCTTTTGCGGCCAACTAACGTTCCCCCGTACATACCACCCCGTTTTACCCGCCCGCTGCTCCCTATCTGGGCATCGCAGCTGGCCCTCCTCCGCCCCATCTCCGCTCTGCGGGAGGCCAGCGGGCACTCCCGGGGGCAAGGCGGTGCCTCGCGGCCCCTGCGCGCGGCCACGGCCCCAGGCTGCGCCTGCACCGCGGTGACCGGGCCCCCCGACAGTGGAGAGGCGTTGCTGCCAATACCCTCCACACCAGGGCCTTCCCGAGTGGCGAGGCCCCGGGAGATAACTGGCTTCTAGGAACCAGGGTTCTATTCGGCGGGTGCTGACAGCCACAGGCGAAGCTGCTGCCCTGCAGGCCACACTCAGGGCCACCCCCAGCAGAGGGGTGCTGGGCCAGGGCGACCGCCGTCCTGCCCCTCCAGTGAGTATGGAAATACCCTGAGGATGAGGAACACAGCTCTGGGGAGAATGTAAACATCAACCCTGACCTGCTGTCCCTGTAACTCAAAGCCCCTGGTGGGCTGAGGGTGAGGCAAGTACACCCAGCTAACGCGGCGCATATGCGGTTTAGGTGACAACGTACACATCGATTGTATCTATGACACAATGAAAATAGATGAACTTGCAGAGAATCCTCGGGGAATATGCTGTGTGAGTCCCAGGTAGGAGGAGGGACTGCTGCTCTCTGGGGAAGCCGCTTCCATCTCACAGCCCCTAGGGTGCTACCGGCAGTCCTGACAAAGTAACTGCCACCTGGCCATGTCTTCGGGGTGGGAGGTGTGACCTCCCAGGAACTCAGGCTGCTGGGCCTGCATGACAAAATCACGCTCCTCCTTCCTTACACAGTGGCTCCCAGTGTTTCCTCTTGCTGGCTGCTGGCTCCTCAAGCTTCTACGACTAAAGCCACTGCATGACTGGGCAGCCTCAGATTGCATCTGTTCATGGGGTCTCATAGACCCAGGGCCCCAAAACACTGCCCAGGCATCGAAGAGCAGAGAGGACTCAGTCTAGAGAGTAAAAGAGTGAATCTTCTAATTTAAGTCGCCAAAACACAACGATGCTGGGAGTCTCCACATGCAACAGAACATCTTCAAGTGGCAGGGGACCGGGTGGAATGGGCCAGGTGTCCTGTGTGTCACCAGAAGGCCCACCCTCAGTCCCTTTCCTCCCATACACATCAGTAGAGCCTGCCCAGGAGCTTCTTGGTTTTGATGAAAGCCCAGCAAACTGAGGAAGGAACTGTTACAAACAAAAATAACTGGCTGGCTCCTCCCTCAGAAAGACCCACAGGTGGCGATAGGATCTGTGGCGCTGAGCACTTCCCCCCAGGTAAGAGCACACCTAGTTAAAAGCAAGTAGATAGGGAGCCCAGAGTCTGAAATAGAGACTCGAGCTGTTTTCGGTCTGGCCCTTGAATTTCTGAGCCAGCCTCTTTTTGTTTCCGTTTTCCCTTGGTTCTGTACCTGGAGGGAGCATTAGCCTCAAACCAAGTTACTCAGGTAACAAAAAAGCCCAAGTAGCCAGTGCTCTATAAACAAAAGAGTGTGTGTCCTATCTGCTCCACAGAGAGGAAGCCCGTGGCCCGGCCCAGGCGCCCCGCTGGCCCACTGGCTGGGACCCAGCTGCCCGGTCTCCTTCCCCGCAGCCCTTCCGGAGCCAGCAAACAGGCCTGCTCTCCATGGAGAAAGAGGCAGCTCTGTTTGGGCATCTGAGCCAGGTTGCCTGGTTCACTCTCACTACTCGGCAGTTTAGAACCATAAAAAGCAAGAGGCTACAGAATCAAAACAACCCATCTATATAATGAACCGTTTCTTATCACACCCAAGGAGCCACGTGGTTTGTGATAGGAATCAGTGTGCGTAAGCTCTCCAGTGAGAGACCTATGAAAACAGCAGCCTTTCCGGAGCGTCTGGCTCCTACCAGCTGGATGTTAATTGTAGCTAACGCCTCTCTGCCCACTAGTACAAAGGAAATAAATAGTCAGGAGTCGTTTTCAAAGCATTTTGATTGTTCCAGAACATTCATATGAAGTTGAGTCTCAGGGTGCACAGCAGGTCGACAGGCCTGGCAGCCTGGTCAGCTGTCTGCCCACTCAGAACACACTACCTGTCCTGGCCTCCTGGCCCCACCAGGTCTCTGAATTGTCAAAAGGCACATGGCAGGGAACCACAGAGGCTCTCCCAGCCCTGACCCCTTCTGTTCAGCACGTCTGTGGCTCACAGTGGGGAAAGCTTTTCTTGTAACCCAAAGCATGTCTTTCCAGACAGAGCCAGCCAGGCTGGGGCCACAAACCAAGAAAGCCCCCCATCCCCCGAGCTCTGACGGGTGGGAAGGACGGAAACAGCAGGACTGGCCAGGTGTGGTGCTGATGCCTGCCTGAGCAGAGCTTCAAGGGCGAGTTCATGTTGACCGAGTGACGAGGGCGGGCAAGGAAGGGCATTCTAGGCCAGCGATCCCTGTGTGTGGACAGCAGTGAAAACCAGCAGCAAGGCGCAGGGGCCCTGGTGTGGCAGAGCCTTGGACTCAGGACAGAACCTCTGACTCAGAGGCAAGGGGGTGAGAGGTGAGGCTGGTGACGCGCGGTCAGCTCTGTGGGAGCAGGAGGGCACTCGGTGCTGGTTTCTCATTTCTGCTGGTCTTGCGTGTACAAGATTTGCAGGGGGCGGGCCCACAGTTACTCCCCCAGGCTGCTGCTCTGACCATGCCAGCATACTGTTTCCATGGAGACCACGATTGACGCTAGTCCTTGATTTTAGCCAAGTTCATCTTAGTTGCTTGTGGGCACGTACTTGTGACTGGCTGGTTTAAAAGGCACAGGAAAGAAGATGCTAAAGCTCACCTCAGCCTGACGGGAATGTGGTCCCTGCAGTGCATCCGTGGTGGAGGCATTCTAAGCTCGCCCCTCCCTGTGCCTGTTCCCAGGACAGCTGTGAACCCCTCGAGGACCTCAAGATGAGGGCCATACCAGGAAGGCGCTGCTGTGTCGTGACCCAAGCCCTGACCCGACCACAGACCCACAGCAAAGCCTCTCAGTCTGGCCGTGTGCAGGGGGTCCCCGGGTGCGCCTTCTCCAAGGGGACTCTCCTGTGAGAACCTTCGCTTGGTTGTGGCTGGGCTCATGTCCTCATGCCTCCCACCCCTTGTTTCCTCTCTCGAGTGTCAGGTAACAGTACCCCAAGAGAAAGTTTGCACCGCAGCTTCCCGTGTGGAAGGAGGGTCCGCTCCCCTCTGACCCAGCACTAGGGATGGCCAGGCCACCCTGTGCTCCACACGCTGCGTTTATATATCCCAGCAGTCTCTCCAGGATCTTCCTAAACTGGGGAAACTGAGGCAGGAAGTGACCAGCCTCACCAGAGCTGTAAGTCTGCACGCCTGCCATGAACTCCTAACCACAGGAGAGGCTGGGAGACTGAGGAGGGCGTGGAGTTGTGACGGTTCACACTGGCACGCATGAGCGGGCTCTCTGCGGCCTTCGCGGCAGCAGCCCAGTCGCCATGGAGCTCCCATTTACAGCTCCCTCATGTGGGGCAGGATGAGTTGGGCCAGGGGTCGAGGTGATGCCAGGTCAGCTGCGTTCTCACAGTGAGAAAGCTGTATGGGACTGGTGCCACCACCTCACACACCTGTGTGGCAGTGGGTCCTAAAACACACTCCTGGGCACAGCGCACCTGTCCCTGCCTGTCCCACTCCATCACCCAGGCGTGCCTACCACTGCTGACCTGGCACCCACCCCCAGGATTGGGGAGGGATCTTGGGCTCTGTGCCGCTAGGGACACCAGGCCCTGCCTGGTCTCTCAGGACTCAGGTTCCTGAGCAGGGCTCTGTGTGGCCTGTCTGCCCCCAGCAGGCCTCCGCTCTGAACCCACATCCCGCATGGGCTTCTGCCTGGCACGCCCACTCACTGGTTGCCCCTGGATGCAGTGGGAGCCCGTGCAGGGGGCCTGGCACCCAGGCCTGTACTTGAGGGCCTCCAGGCTTCTGATGGGAGGCTCCTAAAGAGGCAGTGTGCTCAAGGGGCTTACAGGTTTCCACCAGGAAGAAACCACAGATACAGAAGCACCTGCTCAGGGCCCAGGCAGAGGAGGAACCACACCTCCTGGCGAGCACAGCAAGCAGTGAGAGGGGCCCAGGCCAGTGCTGGGCCCGCTCTGCATTCACCACGGGGGCCACGCACTGGAGTCAGAGACCTCCCACTTTGTACATCTGCACGCGGGCACTAAGGGCCCAGCCAGAGAGCCTACGGCCCACGACCCAGCCCAGGAGGAGAGAGCGCGGCCCCTTCTTGAGAACTGGCCACTGGGGCCGAGGGCCTTGGAAGCGCAGCTTCCCTTCCGCACGAGAGCACTGCAGGGAGTGACTGTCCCACAGGCAACATGCAGGACCGGGTCAGGGAGGAGTGAGCTCTGCCAACACCTAGGTCCTTAGAAACTGGGACCGGACACCAGACCCCCAGTGATGCTCTGAGACAAACCACCACCTGTGGGGCCACCAGCCTCTCCCCCAGTCCCGAGGCCTGACCACACCGCAGGAGCCCACAGAGAGGCCGCGTGGCAGTGGGCATCAGATGACGCAGAGGGTACTCCAGCTTCTCTAACCACAGAGTCTGCCTCGAGAACCTCCGCCTGGCCTTCCTCTAAATGTAATGCTGCTGGGTCCCAGAGGCAGCTCCTCTGCCTGTAGAAGAAGTGGCCATAGTTCTGTTCCCTTTAAAGGTTCCTAGGGCCCCGTGGCCTCCAGGCAGTGCACAGGCAGGGAGGTCTGAGCACTTCCCTATCGCCTCACTAAGAGCACCCCCCCCCAACTGGGAAGCCTGCTGCACACACTGGGATCCAGAGGGGTGCAGCACCCACTTGTAATGGGGCTACAGTCTCTGCTTCCCCAGGCTTACCCTCCTCTCCTCTCTCCATGAAGATGGGGCATGCACCCCAAATCAGCACAGCCACTTCCTGTGTTCCTGGGCCCCAGTGGAGTGAGGTCAGGAAGGGGCCCTGACCAGGAAGGAGGGAGAGGTCCGGGAACAGAGCTAGGATCCACCCAAGGTGGGACGGCCAGGGGGACACGGGTGCCCTGGGGTGCAGTCCTGGGGAGAGGCAGAAAACACAGCATGTTGACCACTCCCAGTGCCTCACCAGATGACAGGGTATGGGTGAGGCTGTGGCTGCAGGCCCTGGTGAGGGACCTAGGGCATACTCTTAGGGTGCCTGCCCTAAGAGTCCCAGGGGAGTGGGCGAAGTGGTGATACAAACGGGAAGGAGGCGGCCTAGCAGAGGCAGCCTAGAGGTGGGGGCAGGGGAGGAGCCAGCAGCCAGGCCCAGCAGCCCTGAGGTCCTGGTCGGGTGGAGGGAGTGGGGGCAGGAGGGCAGGGGTCGGGTGCGATGACCAGGCAGGCCTCTGCCTAAGGCCAGGCTGGAGGAGAGGCCCCACAGGGCCCTTGCCAACCAGACCCCTTCAGCTAAGGGGACGCAGCAGGTGATGGGACGCTGGCAGAACACTGAGCTGGGCCCATGGAGGCCCATGGAGAGAGCCCTAGGCAGGAGGGAGTTGCCTTTTCTCTCCTGTCTCTGGGGACAGAGAAGCAGAGAGGCCCTTCCTGGAACCTGGGTCTGCACAGCCAAGTTCCAAGTTCCTCTTTCTCAGGAAGGAACAGGCTCGATACCTGGAATCCTGCCGCCCAAAGCCTGTGCCAGAGGGGAGGGGAGGGCAGGAGTCAAAGCATTGTTGTCAGGCCCACCCTCTCCCCAGACAGCTCCTTTTCCGGACTCACAGAAACAGAGTGCAGAGGGAAGGGGGGTGACCGCAGGGAAATGGGGACCAGAGTGGCAGAGCTGAACCCAGCAGCCCTGCCTCTGCCTGTGCCTGGAGGGGTGACTCCCTGCCTTCTCACCCCTCACCCCACCCTTCACCCTGAGAGTTCACAGGGATCAGAGTGAGTGGACCCCACTCTAGAAAATGCCAGACACCTGTCCTTGTAAAAGGAGGCAGCTCCAACAGCTGTCACTTGGTCCCCAGATCTCAAGTAATACCTGGAGATGAGGTGCCCCCACCGCCCCTCCCCCAGGAAGAATGCTGGACAGACATCAAAGTGTGACCTCTGGAGACAAAGCAAATGGGCACCTCAGCTTCTGGCCTGTCCTCTGCATCTGGAATCAGCGTCACCCTCATCACTGATATGTGAGAAGCGGCAGGGAGACGCCAGCCCTGCCTGGAAACCAGGCGATCAACCTTGTTTACGCGTGGACAGCAAACACACACAGGGCACGTTTCTGACCTGAAGCCCAGCACGGACAGTCACCATCCCCACTGCCTGTGCAGGCTGGGCCGCAGGCACGTGAGCACTTCAAGGAAATTCTCAACAGACTTAGTCCACGTGACGATTTCCCAAGACCGAGCCAGTCTGAGCCCAGCGCTGGACACTTGCTGGCGGCTCTTCCTGCTGCGCCCGAGGCCGGCCATTAGCTGTGGGGAGCGCAGTCCCAGGGCCTGGCAGCCAGGGCCCCTTGGGGACAGAGGAGCTAGGCAGCAGCCTGCAGGTGGAGCTCTTCCTGCTGAAAGCTCTTTTCATGGGAATTACGCCTGGATCTCCCCCCCCCCCGCCCCCACCCCCGCCCCTGCCGGACACTGTGTCAGAGCTCTTGGTGTTCACTCCAACCCCAGGGGAAGTGTTGGATCCCTCTGAGGTCTGGCTCTGTGTCCTTGGTTTCCACCCACAAATGTCTGCTCGGCTCATTTCCTCAAGTGGACAAGGAGCTCCTAACTAAATGCCCCCACATGTGGGCTGGGGACGTGGGGCCAGGCACAGTGGGCACAGGAGCTGGAGGGCAGGAGCAACCAGAGCCACGGTCTGTCCAGGCACAGCCCCTCGTTTGAAACGGTTGTAGACAGAGAGAGGGAGGGGCCCAGTGTGTGCCAAGGGAGGCAGGGACTCGAGTGATGACTAGAAGACACGGGCGCCTCACCCAGCACCCCCACAGGCGCCCTGAGGAGGCTGGGTGCCCCCACCTCACGAGCCTCTCTGTCCTGGCACAAGGATGCATGGGGCACGGAGTCAAGGCGAGGGCAGATGCTCTCTGCGAGGCTGGGCTGTGCAGGAAGCTGGCTGCTGAGGGGACGGGAGGGGCTGGGCAAGAGCAGACCCAGCACATTCATGTCACCTGCTGGATGGAGTGAGAGGAAGCTAACAGAAGCACCTGAGAAGGACCAGGTTGGTGGGACCGAGCGCCTGTCTCATCCGCTAGTAAACGCACCAATGAGACGACACGGGTCCCAGTGACAGCGGAGTGCCTTCCTTTCCAGGGCTCAGCCCCCCTTCTGTCCCCACAGGAAGGAGAGCTGATGTGAGGGTAGGTGGGAACACCCTGGGTAGATCCAGGGGTCCTCGGAGGCTGGGCAAGCCAGGCAAGGCCAGGATGCTCTGGGGTGGCCCCAAGAATACAGTGTTTGCGGGGACTGGAGGCCAGGGAGGTCTGGTGGATGAATCCCTACAACCATGCACTCCCACAGCTCAGCAGGCAGGAGCCTGGAGACAGGACGGACCGAGCACACAGAACAGGAGGTGGCAGTTACACACCTGCGCTGCTCGCTCGCAGGCACACTCAGGGAAGAGACATGGGAGAGGAAACTGCGAGGGGTCGAGGTCGGCTCAGGAACAACCAGAGCTTCCCTCAGGAGCTGTGCCAGGGAGGGGCCCAGGGGCCTGAGGGCGGTGGGAGTGCCTCCCTGCCTGGCGCTCCTGGAATCCAGCCCCACAGGCCGAGGAGCACCATCCAGATCTGAGGACCCATTGCCTCACTGTGCAAAGTAAACACTTCTCCTGACAGTGACGTAACTGAAAGTGTGGGCAGAGCCGGGCCAGCTGGGCGCCCAGCACCTTCATTACCACCTGACACCCACTGTGTAGGCTGCTGGGTGGCACTCAAAAGGGTGTCCCACCCGCCTGCCCCATGGCGGCCAGAGGTTGTGGGGGGCACGCAGACGCACTCCTGCTGTGGGGTGGGAGGATGCTGCGAGACCGCCTCCCGTCTCCACTACCCCGGCCTGCAGTGGTGCAGTCCTCCTGGACGACCCGCACGGTGGCAAGACAGGACGGACGGCGGTAAAGGTCTATGGGACATAGGACAGGAGGACAGGACTGACTTGCTTGTCCACAGACTGCAGAACCCTTTGTCCATGTCACCCCAGGGTGGGGCCCCACTGTTCATCAGGCTGGCTGTTGCTGTGGCCTGAGCCTGGGAAACATGTCCCTCTTCTTGGTCTGTGGGCACATGTGCTTGGGCCAAACTACATTTCGATTATAAGGTTTTTCTCCAAAGAGACTAGCAATAGTTCTGTTCTGCCAGAGTTCGCTCAGATTGTTAGTGCTGAGCCGCACCTAGGCCTCCCCCATGCTGGGGCAGACAGGCCACCCGACCCACTCTGTCCGTGCCGGGCCCAGCACCCACTTATTGTCTGCCACAGCACCTGGCGGGGTCAGGCTCCCACAGGCACTTGCCCAGGAAGCCCCAGGTTCACTGAGGGCTTCACAAAGTAAGTGACCTCACTTGAGCCTCGTGAAGACAAGGGTGAACGTCACAGGCCCCTCTCAGGTCTCCACCCCGTGTGCGGGCATCTCCCCAGAGGCAGCACTTCCTACTCTCCCAGCACAGCTCAGGCTCACCACGGGCCACACACACCAGTGCTCTGTCCAGCGTCCTATGTTACCAGGCGCCACGAGAAATGTGTGGGACAGTGGTCAGAGGGGCTGTAGATTCCCACACGTGGGGAAGAGTCCAAATTGATGCCAGAAAGCAGGGCTACGTCCTGGTTGGTACAAAGGCCAGCCCCTGGTGCTTGGGGGGGGTGATGAGGCTGAGCACTGGCAGTAGGAGGTCAGCCTCAGGCCAGCCCCTCTCCCCACTGCAGGCCTTTCTGTTCTTAACCTCACTTTTCAGCAACAGAGCTGGGGTGAAGGGTGGTGGGGGCATGCTTGTTCCCAGTCAGACAGCCTGGACTTGGTAGGAGCAGGAGCAGGACTGAGCCCAGGTCTGAGTCCTGGCAGGGCCCCCACCTCGCTGAGGGCCTCTGGCCCAGGTCAGCAGGGTGCTGCAGAGTATCCCCTCCTGGTGGGGGGGAGCCCCTGAACTCCACCAGCCACTGCTGAGGGTGCGCAGGTAGGGGTCTGCCCTGCCGGGACACACACACCAGGAGTGGCCTGGATGATTTACCCGTTGCTCAGATTTCTCTCCGAATCCGGTCAGGGAGACTGGCTGTGGCCACTAGGATCCCTGCAGCGCGTGACCTTCCTGGCACTGGCCCAGCTCAGGCCCTAAGACGGGTTCCCTGTGGCAGAAGCTTGGCTTTCACAGGAAACTCAGGAGACATAACCTCCTTTTCAAAAAGCCCCGGTTTCTGGCTGTTTCCGAGCTCATCCGAGGGACCCACAGACCCGGGGCTCTGGCTCCAGATAACACTAACCTCCCTCTTTCTCCCACAGCCCAGCTGAGCCTGGCACGATGTGGAGCTGCAGCTCGCTCAACGGCACGGGCCGGGGCGAGGACCAGCCCCTCTGCCCGCACTTCCACCTGGTCCTGTCTGTCTTCTCCCTGCTCTACTTGGTGGTGGGTGTCCCCATCGGCCTAGGCTACAATGCCCTGCTGGTGCTGGTCAACCTGCAGGACCAGAGCAGCATGACCATGCCTGATGTGTACTTCGTGAACATGGCAGTCGCTGGCCTAGTGCTCAGCGTCCTGGCACCCGCCCACCTGCTTGGCCCCAGCACCTCAGGATGGGCTCTGTGGGGCTTCAGCAGCGAGGCCCACGTCACACTGCTGGTTCTGTTCAACGTCTGCTCCCTGGTGACCATGTATTCCACGGCCCTGCTCAGCCTTGACTATTATATTGAGCGGGCCCTGCCACGCACCTACATGTCCAGCGTCTACAATAGCCGGCACGTGTGTGGCTTTGTCTGGGGCGGGGCCCTGCTCACCAGCTTCTCCTCCTTGCTCTTCTATATCTGTAGCCATGTGGCGGCCAGGATCGTCGAGTGCGCCAAGATGCAGCACACGGAGGCTGCTGATGCCATCCTGGTATTTATCGGGTACCTGGTGCCCGGCCTGGCTGTGCTCTATGCCCTTGCGCTCATCTCAAGGATCCGCAAGGAGGACACGCCTCTTGACCACGACTCTGGGAGGCTGGACCCCTCGGTGCACAGGCTCCTGGTGGCCACTGTGTGCACACAGTTTGGACTTTGGACGCCGCACTACCTGACCCTCCTGGGGCACACGTCCCTGGCCTTGCGGGGGGAGCCTGTAGACGGGCAGCACCTGGGAATACTGCTCTTTGCCAAGGACTTGTCCCGGTGCCTGGCCTTCTCCAGCAGCTCTGTGACGCCGCTGCTGTATCGCTACATCAACAGGAGCTTCCCCAGCAAGCTGCGGCGGATGGTGAAGAAAATGCCCTGTGGACGCCAGAGCTGCTCTGTGGACCAGGTGGGGGTCCAGCAGGTGCTGGCATAGATGGCTAGCAGTGGGGGTCCACCCTGTGGCGGCACTGGTGCACAGTGCCTGGCGACTACGCCGAGCCCCTCACTCCCACCCGCCCAGTCTCACATCCCAGGGACGAGGTGACCAACGCCCAGACGCATGCACAGCACTTTGTCACCTGCACGCTCTGCAGCTCTTGCCCCAGAGGGAGAAGAGCACACAGGAGTGCAAAGCGTGTGCTCGCGACCTTCCTTTCTCCAAACGAGGCCAGGGCGCCTGTCCATGTGGAGATGCGCTGCACTCAGGCCCGGGAGCCCAGAGCGTGTGTGTCTCCCCAGCCCTGCAGGTCTGTGCCCTCAGCCTGCTTAGTGGCCCCAATGGGCTTTCCGGATGAAGTGATGGAATCAAAGCCAGTATTTACACTTTGTGTGTATTGTTGAAATACTTGATCCCCTCTCATGTTTGTTCATGTTTGTTTATAAAAAGAGATGTTTGGAAAAAAAGTCACAAAGTATTAAAGTGAAGGAAACAGGACAAAGGACATACGTTGATGGGTGGGTGGCCTGGGCTAGGACAGGGCTCTGGAGGATGAGGCCAGAGCTGTGCCGGCACATGCCTGTGTCACACACAGGGACAGTGTTTTACCTACGAGGGAAGGGGGCTGGTTGGGGAAGGTTGCCTCAGTAGCACCGAGGGGCTCCCCTTTACCCACCAGGTGTGTCCCTGAGCCTCACAGGTAACATTCACTGTGGGCACAAACCCGAGGCAAGAAGATGCTGGGAGGATGGGTGACCCAACACTGGAAGAAAGGGCTGCCCACAGGAGAGAGATGGGGAGACTGAGTTGTCTGGTCTGGAGGCGGGGCCCATGGGAGAGACCCAGGGCCCGAGCACGGACACCAACGACAGTCACCACCACCGTCCCTCAGGTCCACACCAGCTCCCGCTGCAGGTGATCAAGGCGGCTAACTTTTGAGAAGTGGCTGCACGGGGTCGGCTGGAGCTCAGCAGGTTCACCTGCCCTCCAGCCTCCACCCAGCCTGCATTCTATCAACAGCCACCTTCAAATGTGCACGTGAGGGAGCCTCACTCCGCTCCCCTCGCCTTCCCCCAAGTCCTTATGACAAAACACAGGCCCACACCCTCTCATCCCAGTTTTAAAACCCCAAAGCCCTATGAACAGAAAGAATTTTTCAAGGTTGCAGCAAATTCGTTTGGGAGCAAACCCCAGAATGAAACAGTGCTGGCATCTGGAGGAAACAGCGACATGAAAACCCCTCCTTGCTGACAGCCTGGATGCAGTGGCCTGAGGACAGGAGCGTCCAGGTCACCTGCTGCTGCTCTCCTGAAGGCAGAGCATGGTGCCTGTGTTGAGCCCCCATCCTGATCCCACACCCCCCCCAGTGCGCTTCTACTCAGGGCACAGCTGTCTGTGCCCAGGACTGCAGGTGCCTCAGGCTGACCCCACCCTCAAGCACGTGACCCCAGGGCTGCAGCGAGGGGTCCAGTGTCACAGCTCCACCTGGGAACCTGGTGCTGAGTGACATGCCGTCCCCCAGCCCCTGCACAATAGCTGCGGGAGCCTCTCCCCTCCACACCCGCTGCTGCTGCTGCCCAGTCTGCAGTCTCCCAGCCAAGGCCAGGCCTAGGTCCCCCAGCACAGCCAGACCCTGGTCAGGGAGCTGGTGTCAGGTTTAAAATAAAAGCTCCCTTCTTTGCTTGTCTTTCTTCCCTGCTCCCAAGGAGCCCCTGGGTGAGGGGGGATCCCTAAAGCTCAGTCTCTACTCTCAGCTCCTGACACTCAGCCCAGCTGGTCTTCCCCAAACAGAAAAGGAGCCAGAAAATCATTTTTTTCCTTTTAATTTCTCAGTGGCTTTGGCTGCAAACTGGCTAGTTTCTGGTAGCCTCTTGGGGGCCTTGGAGGCCCCTGGCTCTGTCTCAGTGCCCACCTCCGCAGGCAATAGTGGGGTCCGTGGACGTGGGCAGCTCTTCCTGGCGGGGCACCAGCCCATGGCAGACTGGGCCCACTGCAGACCCTCACCTCTCACGGGACCCTCTTCGCTGCTCATGCTGCATCTCGGGTCCACCTGGGCGCCAGGAGAAAATCTCCACTTCCCTACCCACCATGGACACCTCTGTTGCTACCCCACCCCTGCCCACCCTAGATGGGCCTGCAGGGCTTCCATCCTTACCCCTGATCCCCGAACATCTGACTCCTAGTGCTTTCAACACATTGCCAAAAAACGGAAAGGATTTTGAGGCAGGCAGTGGGGAGTAAGGAGCTATTTAGATAAAGCCAAAATAGAATGTGGACCCACCCATTTCTTTGACTGACCCTGAGTTCCAGAGACGCCAGAACAGGAGTTCGCACTTTACGGTCCCAGGTCAACTCTGATGCCAATACTTCTCAACTACTGTTGATTTAATTATCTTACTTTTGTTTACAAAAGTTCACGTACCTTTCATGCTTCACTATGAGAAGTTATGCTACATGCTGAGGTCTTGGATTTGAAATTCGTTGGAACTGGGGGCTTTCTTGAGAGTTTGTAAGCTGTGACCTCTGCCCAGTGGCCACGCCCTGTGCCTAAAGGTCTATCTATTCGAAAAACCCACACATCTGAAGACTATTAAATTATTTCATACTTACTACCCAATTTCTGAATTCTTAAATTTGTGTCTCCAGGGTTATGTGATATATGTGAGAAAACGACACAGAAAGGACAAGACGGCGCTTCTCCCACCTTTAGTGACTTCTCTGAAGTCCCCCCTTCCTCCCATCTATTCGTCAGACCCACAGCAGTCCAGCCGTACACATGCCCTTACAGCTGCAGCTCTGAGACGCACACAGCGTCAACACCGCTAGGAGAGCTGCCCAGAGGCAAGCGAGTCAGCGGGCCTATGGCTCTCAACTGCAATTTAAAACTTACTGACCACACGCACTGGCGTAAAGAACTGGGGCACCTTGGTGGCTCCAGCTGCCCCACCGGGCCTCCAGCCAGTATGGAAACGATGTCCCCCTGTCCTCGCTCCTCTGCAAGAGGCCTGTCAACAGCTCCCACCATCACTCTGCGCTCAGGAAGCATCAGGACCTTTGAGAATGGGATGAAGAAGTGAGTCGCCCAGGGGCAGAATCATCAGAACATGTCCACTGCCTATTAATAAAAAATACGTAGCACCGGCTGGGTGGCTCGGTTGGTTGGAGAGTTGTCCCAAACACTGAAAGGTTGTGGGTTTGATCCCCAGTAGAGATGCAGACAGGAGACAACTGATTAATGTTTTTCTCTCTCTCTCTCCAAAAATCAATAAAAAAAATTTTTTCCTAAAAAAAAAAAAAGCAGCCCATGAGGCACTAAGGCTATACAGGAGGGGGCACCTGGCAGGTGAGTGTCACATGCTGATGGAAGAAATGAAGACACATCCTGGGTGATCTCTAAGCCCCAAAGAACTCTGGTGGTCACAGGAAGAGACGGGTCACTGAGCCAGCCAACAGGAATGCAGACCGACAAAGTATATGCTCTAGAACAAACCAGGTGGCCCCACAGGCACTGAGGCTCCAGGTGCTCAGAGAGAACAGCAGAGCAGCCGCAAGCACAGGAACCAGCCCTCAGTGCCGGGCTCTGGCCCAGGAAAGGAAGCAGAGAATGGGGACATGGAATATCCACCAGGTTCCGGGCACTGTAGAGAAGCTTCTCATAACCCTAAATGCAAAAGCCTCAACCTGCCCGGGAGGTGGGTAATGTCACCCGTTTTCACAGGTAGAACAGAAGCTCAAAGCTCAGGGAACTGCCCCAGAGCCCACCACACGCTAGGTGGGCGCATGGACGTGAACCCGCCCTCCCTGGCCAGGCAGCTGCAGGGTGACTTCCATTCCTGGAGACAGCCCCCTCCTTGCCTCAGGCTGTGCGGTAAGGCCAGAGTCCCGATGTGGAGCCACAGCCCCAGCACGCGGGCCAGACTGCTAGAATGAGGGAACAACACAGCACACGGAAGTGGGTATGAACCTGTGAAACAGGAACATTCCATCTGCTGTAGCACTGAGAGCTGGCGTCCTGAAGTTCTAAGTAGGACAACCTGCGATTCAGACCCACCTTCCAGGGTGACCTGCTTGCAGCTTGAGCAGGCGCATATGTGGAGCACCACCCAGTGGCTAGGAGGGGGACCCTCCCCTCAGGGCAGAGAAGCCCGGTGAGATCCAGAGGCAGAGGGAGCCCCCCAAGATCCTCGCTCCTGAGGGAGAAGCAGGATGAAGGGAACCGGGTCTGAGCCATGAGGGGAAGCTGCTAACAGGCTTCAAAGCTGCCAACTCAGAGGTCACACCGCAGGATATAATTTGCCCCCACCCAGCTGACGGAAGGCAAAACGAACTCCCACCACGTGCTCCTGAGCAACTGGAAGGAGGAAGCAAGTGTCCTTCAGATACTGTCCCTGTAGACACATAGTCCAAAACCCATGCTGCTTCCAGAGGTCACATCAAATCCTGCTTTACAAACACACCCACAGCCCCAGCGGAGAGACACTCAGTCCACCTGATGCTGCTCTACACCCACGCACGAGCACACACATGTGCACATGCGCACCATGCCCACAGAAACACATGCACGTGTGCACACAAGCACACAGACACGTGAACAGAGACACACAGATCCATGTGCAGACTCGCATGTGCACAGAGACATACATGCAGACACACATGCACACACATGCACACACACACTGGCTGTGACAGGCCTGCACAACCTCGGGGGTCAGGAGCACAGGGGTGTGGACACAATTTCTGCTTGGTGAGGGCGAGGCATGGTGTTTATGTGGCTGCTCTACTCTGGGGTTTCTGGTCTCCCAGCCAGGCCCCTGGCTCATGTACCATGTGTCGAGCAGTTAAGTGCTATGACTGGACAGGCAAAGAGCAGCGGCTGTAAGACAACACAGGTAATGGTGAATGGCAGCGGCCCGCTCAGGAAGGGCCAGCAGAAGACCCCGAGGCTCTAGCCTCTGCTGTGCTGGGACTGCCCGTTTGAGAAGAAAGCCAAGTGGGAGGATCAGAAGTAGGGGTGAGAGTCATGCAAACCCTAAAAAGTTCTCTTCAGAAAAGCATCTGTCCAAAACCCCCAAATCCCCTTAGTGACGGAAAAGATCCCATTCCTGAGGCACTGAATAGCTCCCTGCTATGGTCCATCCACAGGCCCCCATGTGGGAGAATCCACGGATCACCTGGGGCCAGGATGAGGCTGAGACAAGGAGGAAGGCGCCACAGGGCTGCAGCCCCCCTTCCAGGGCCATCAGCACCTCGGCCAGCGCCCCCTGGTGGCCTGGGCTGGGCTGAGATCCTTCCTGTGGACTGAACAGCCTCTGACAGCAGTTGAGGAGCCAGGACAGGGGCCGAGAGGCAGGACGGAGCCCTCTGAGGTGCTGGCGAGGCGCTAACGCGTACTGTGGTCATGGCTCCACAACTCTGTGAGCTTATTAAACATCACTGAGCTGTATTTTTAAAACAGATGAATAACAAGGTAGGTAGACTACACCTCAATTAGGCTGCTGTTCAGCACGTCTAGGCGACATGGTCAAGGCAGGCAGAGAGACCACTGGTGCTGGTCCTGCAGGAAATGACACACAAGGCACCCCACATGGCAACCACACTTCTGCCTCCTGTCTCTGGGCTGACTTCTCGGGATGTTTCACGTCAGTGGAATCGAATGAGGCCATTCTTGTCAGCTTCTCACTGGACATGTCTGCAAGGTCCATCCAGGCATGTGCCCCACGGGGCCTCTCCCCTTTTCACCGCAGAGTAATACTCCACTTGTGAATGCAGCACCTGTGTCTGCCAGTGCTTCATCCATCGATGGCACTTGGGTTGCTACTACATGGTGGCTGTTGCTGGTAGTGCTGCGGTGACCATGGGCACACCAGTCTGTGGGGGAGGCCACAAAGCCCAGCGCAGATGTCCCTCGCCTGGGTGGTGCCTGTGGGACGCGCCACAAAGAACACCAAGCCTGGTCATCCAGAGCTCCCGCACAGAATGCCTGACAGTGTCCTGGGAAGGGGGAGGGTAGTAGAGTCCCTGTTCCTTAAAATAAGTTGTCACCTGCCTTCTGGACACAGGGCCAATGAAGGAGAACCAAGGAAATGAGGGACCTGGGGTGCCACCCTCACTCCATGGCCAAGTCTCGGGATGGGTCCAGGCTCCGGAGGGGAGAGAAGTCACGGCCTCTGTTCATGCCCCCTTTCACTGCTTCCTAAAGCTCAACTTCATCCCTCATGTGCAGAGCTTTTGGTGCACCCCCCCGCCGGTGTCTGCGAAGTCCTTGCCCAGTCCTGTACTGGGCACGGAGGAAGCCTGGGCCACAGCGGGGCTCCACAGGCCAGGGGTAAGGCACACTGCACACCTGCCTCCCTGCACCCCAACTTGATTCAGAGCAGATGGCCCCAGGACACAGACGACCCAAGTAGGGAGGTCAGACCCATGGAATTGGGTGCAGGCAGGACAAGTGCTGCCCTCAGGCCGCCTCCCGCCCAACCCTAGCGCCTAAGAGCTCGCCCCTTCACCCGAGAAGATGGGAAGTTCACATGCCACGTCTGTCCCGTGTTCGCACCTGGAGACAGGCTGCCCCGGCTCAGCGCAGGCAGGGGTAGGGGGCTGTTCACAAGACCGGAAGGCAGAGTGCAGTAGCTCCTGGCTCGTGGTTCTCACGCCCACTGGGCCTGGCCTGGAGAGGCTGCACTGCACAGTCTCCATCCTTGTGGACAAGAGGAGCCAAAGCACACACCAGGCCTCCTAGCAGACGGATGCAGCCTCAAGGAAGATGAGGTTGGCAGGGAAGGGCGACTGGCCAGCCAGAAACTTCCTGCAAGTCTGGAGGGTCTCAGGGAACCCCGGAGCCTGAGCTCATGAAGCCCCCAAGTACAGGTGGGAGCCACTGCCTCCTCGGTACCAGCTCCTCCTGCAGAAGCCTCAGGTGTCACTTACAGTTGTGGAACAACAAGGTCCCATGATATCAAGCAGACTTAAGCAAAGCTGGCACCACCCATGGGGGCAACGCTGCACTCTTGTCTCACCCCCCACCGCCAGGAGGGTCCTGCCCCAGGCAGCACACTGGTCTCACTCGCCCACCTGCTCCATCATTTCAGGGGTCCTTACAGCAACCAAGAGCAGTGACAGGAAGGGATAAGGCTTGCAGTCACCAGCTTGTAGTACAGGACAGGGACTCAGAACCCCATGGCATTGCCAGGTTCATGGAGGCCCCTCCACTCCGGGCTCACTGAGCCCAGGGCAAGCTCAGAGATCTGGGACTTCAGTGCCTGGTCCCAGGATGATCCTCCCAGTCAGACCCGGAGACCGAGGGATGCACCAGCTGTGGAATTAGCTTGGGGCCCTCCAGCACTGTTGGCTGGGGCTGGAGGCTCTTCCTCCCTCACTGGCCTGAGCTCACTCTCAGGGCCTGACTCAAGGCTGGGTCCTTCTGGAGTGCACACAACGGGGTGAGGTTGATGTCCATGGGGCCCAATAACAAGGCACTTGGAGGGTCTCCCCGAAGCTGGCAGGACCCAGTATGGGGGGACTGACCAGAGCCCAGCTGCCACTCCAGCCTCAGGCTTCCCACCGCCAGGAGAGATGAGCCCATGTCTTCCCCACTTCAGAGCACGCTGCAGCCCAGTTCCTGGAGCTTCGCTTCCATGAGCCATGGATGCCACCAGGGACCCCACACGGCCTGGGCACTGCTTAGAAAGTCCCTCTATGCTCGCATATCTCATGCAGGGTAAGCTTCAGAAAAGGGACTCTGTGCCGAGAAGGGAAGGCGTTTAAAGAGGAATCGCAGTTTGAGGTTCCAGCTAGGCTACCCAGGGACAAGCTACAGAGGAAGCACTCACTCTGCTTGGCAGAGCCCCTTCTTCGGGACTGTGTGCCCAACTCCCCTGCCACTTGGGACTTTGCCAACCCCGTCCTCAGTTACTCCTTCCAAAACTCTTACCTGCCCAGGGCCTGGCCTCCTGCCAGGTGCGGTGAGGATGTGGTGACCAGACGTAGGGAGATCTGCTTAACAATGGTCCTTCTGGAAACCGTGCCCTCGCCCTGCCCACCAAGCAGGGTGCTAGGAACAGGCCTGGGAGGGCAGGGGTTGCCGGCTCTGTGCTCAGGATGCCAGTGATCTGACACCTACCCTTGTGAGGGGCAGAGGGCAGAGCCCTGGCCTGGGTGGTGCCAGCACCAGCCTTGGAGCTGGGTACGCTAGGGCAGCGTCTGGACAAGTTTTGAGCACGTCCCTAGGCTCTGGGTGGGGTTTGGGTCCTATTTTAGTACAGACGGTCCAGCTCTCTGGGAGGGACCGTCTGCGAGGCCAGCGAGTGGGAGCTGTGGAAACTGCTGGGCAGCCAGCACACACACTGCCTTCTGTCTGCGGCACAGCTGCCGCCCTCCCAGGTCCACTTGAATTTCTCAAGTCACGTGGCCAGACCATACTCTGCTTAAAATGCAGTGTGTGGTTTGAATTAAGCCCGAATTCCTGTTTTCCTTACACACTGTAGGTTTCTGGGCCTGTCTGCTTTCTGTGCCCTCAGAGCAGCTGGAGAGGGTGAAGCTGGAGTAGGGAGACGGGCCTGGGGGACCTTCTGCAGGACAGGCCGGAGCTGGAGCAGGGACGGAGCAGGGCACGGTGCACAGGTGAGTGTGGTCTGGGAAGCAGCGGACCCTCCCACCCCTTCTGCTCTCTGGGTTACGGTGTTTAATCGGTGGGAGACTTGGATCGATTTTGCTGCTCGAAGTTTTACTCTGAAGACAGCAGTTTGTTTATACAACAGGTTGGTTCCACTAAGAGAGAAATGTGTTTTCCTAGCATATGGACCAAGGTGGCGGAGCAGGCTGCTCAGGTCCTCCTCGTACAAAAAAGGTGACCAGTAGCCCAGCTTTGCCTCCCAAACGCAGAGCCAAGAAAGGTTTGTCGCCGTCCCAGATGAATCACCACTGGGGTGCATCCTCGGCAGAGGTGTGGAGAGCACATCTGGATCCCATGGTGTTCAGGGGCACGGACGCAGCAATGGTCCCTGGCTGTGGAGAGGGCCTGGGTTTTCTACAGCATGGGGATGCGGAGCCCAAACCTGGAAGTAACTCAAATGTCACTCAGCGAATGGATAGACCAGTGAGGGACACCCACACAGCCCAATACTGTTCAGCAATAACGCTCTGACCACGCACATCACGGCGTCCCCATGCGTGATGCCGAGAGAAAAGCGCTGGATGCCACCTTGACCTCAGCCACAGCACCGTAATGCTGGCCAGGGCTGGCCACATATGGCCGACACTGTGACTCATCCGGCTGCTCGGCTCCCAGTCTCGGAGCAAGGGGCTGCCCTGGAAACACTGACAGAGCCAAGACCAGAGGCGCCAAAGAGCCTAAAAGAGCGGATCCTGCCAGAGGGATGAGGAAGTGAGGGAGGAGCTGGCAGAGGGAGGCTGGCACCCCGCCCCACAGTCCTGCCCTGTAATTTGGCTCTGGCCGAAGGTAAAGTGTCCCACACGGTTACCCTGTCCCCCTGTCCGCCCTCAGGCTGTGAGGTGGTAATGGAGAGGTGACCACAGCCCTGGCTGTGTGCTGAGGGCCTTTAGGTGGTGGAGCCGAGAACGACAACTCCCTAGACAACCCATAGGGCAACAGTGACAACATGCTTGCTGGGGATCTTGGGGGGCCATGCCCTGTTCAGCTAGCAGGGGACATGGCAGAGTCACCAGGGAGCATCCTGACCTCACAGGTTTACTCTATTTTTGCACCAAAAAACAACTTGTGAGCCTCTCTTGGATTCAGTGTAGGACTACAGAGGACCCATGACGGCAAAAGATTCAGAAACAAAGCCCACAGGAGGGGGTGTAACCACTGTCACAGCGCTAACCCCTCACCCACTAAGGAAGCAAGGGGACACCTGATAACCCAGTTTGAATGGAAGGGGCAGAGCCCCCCAGATGCAAAACTCAACCACGTCACCTAGGCCTGCAACCAAAAGTGGTGAGCGTACAGCAGGGCCGCGCATGAGGAGGAACCTTAGGAGGAGGGGGGCACCTACAACCGCAGGAAACTGGCACCCCCGCCACAGGCCAGCCCTCCTCCCAACCCCCCACCCCGCTCTATAGGAACTCCTGATCCATCACTGGGCCGGCACTCTCGTGAGCCCGCCTCTAGGTCTGGGAACACAATCCCGGGTGAAGTGGGGACCACGCTTCCTAGAACCAGTCCGAAAAACTATTTAAGGAGCTGCCGCCAAGAGCTGCTGTAAAGAACACAGACTTCTCAAGCTCTGGCCTCAGGAGTTCTGGCCTTGGGGACCAGGCCTCAGGAGCCCTGCTGAGTGGCTCACGGGAGGCCTGAGAAGCCCTGGACCTTGGCCTGAGATTGGCACCAGATGGGCCACAGGCTCTATGGACTCAGCCCACCTCCCAGGAATCCAAGTTCAGGGGGGAGCCTCTGCCTCATAGAGGTGCAGTCCAGGCCTTGAAGGGGCTAGCTGGGCATGAGGCAGACCCTACAGCTGCGCATAAAGTGAGACACTCTCTGTAAGAGCAGCAGCCCCACTCAGGTGCTCACACAAAAGCCAAGCGTGTGTCACATAAAAACCTGTGTGTAGACATTACAGAAGCTCTATTTCTGACAGCCCAAACCTGGAAGCAGCCCAAAGGCTGTTCCAATGGTAGAGACCAGTGTGGATACCCCCGTCCAATTCTGCTTGGAAACAGGCTCTGACCATACCCCGGCATCTCCCTGCATGGCGCTGAGAGAAGAGCCCCGGACGTGAAGGCCACACGTAGAGACATTCTGGGAAAATCACATGTGGGGATAAGAGCAGGAGTGGGGACTGAGGTGGAGGGTGGGGCTGGCCACAGGGCCCGCATGGTGTTTACAGGACCAGATGCGGTTGAAGGACCCACCCAAACCAGGAGGCTGTGCTGCGCATGAATTTTAAAAACATGCAGGTTCTTGGGCCAGACAGGCAGGTTCAGGCCTGGGTTCCACTGTGCAACTGAGCAAGTTATTTCGTGTTGGGGGCTGCGGCCTCAGCTATAAGAGGGAGCCCACATGTCCACCCGTGTGAGTGAATTCTTACACAGAGTGCTTCCAACACTGCTGAGCTCCTGGTGAACACTCAGCAGGTGACCCTGACCCCAACCCTGACAGCCCACCTTGCCTCAACCCTGTGACTGCTGCCCTGGCTTTTTTGGGGGGCTGGGGGGGAGGGGGGAGCCTGTCAAGGCCAAAGAGAAGCCCAGGACACAAAGGAGCCAGGAATGGACAGGGGGGTGGGGGAGCGGGATGGGGACAATTTCATGAGGAAATGCTCTCCACATTTTGTTCTATTATCTTTCAAAATAAAATCCAAAAGTAGTGGTGAGCAGACAGGTGGTCTGGCACAGCAGAAGTGCTGGCCAAGCCCACCCCCAGGCATCACCTCCGGCTCCTGGGGGGATCCAGCCTGTTCCGACTGAGAGCCAGGGGTGGGTAAGAGAGGCCACAGCAGGACTGGGCACACAGAGGAGGACAGAGGGGGCCATGCCCTGTCAGCAGCTGTGCCGGCACCCACTGTAAATGGGGCCGAGACCCCAGAGTCTAGGTAGCCCATGCATGGCCAGCAGCTGTCTGCCAGAACATCGATCCTGTCTGTGGACCCACAAGGCCGTGGACTGTCACCACAGGGTGGTGGGGGAGAACACACGGTATAGCTGGACCTCCTTCCCCCAGGAAGGCCCTTGCCTCTGAAGAAGGTGCAGAACGAGAGGCAGTCAGCAAACCTGTCCACCGGGTGGAGGCCAGTCTGGGACAAGCATCTCCCTCCAATGGCTGGGTGACCTGGCACTGAAAACATGGGATGGCAGAGCCAACAGCCACAGAGGGGCCCCTGACAATGAACGCCCCCAGGAAGCGCCTGCAATGCTGGCCAGCTGCAGAGACCGGACACTGAGCAGCCTGACGTTGCTTCCTGACCAGCTGTCAATGTTCACAAAAGTGTCTTCTAATTTGCCCTAATTAAAGGACATTGCAAATTGCTTCCTCTTGGCCGGCCACTAGTCTTAATTTTGCAATGTGCAGTGTCCGGCCATCGCTCATCCCCTAAGCACAGGCAGGTGGAGAACATCACACTCCTGCAGCAGCGTGGGCGCTGTACCTGCTGAAGCCTGAGTGGGGAGCAGGGCCAGCCCGTGGGTACAGTGGTTCACGTGCCATGATGAAGCGAGCACACGACCGGCATCACACAGTGCAACGGTCTGTCCCATGGCCATCAGACACAAGAAAGTGGACGCATGGACAGGCACAGAAGGCACCCATGACGCTGTCACTGGGATCAAAGGATTGCAATGTGGGAGCACATATGTTGGCACAAACCCAGGTCCTGGCCCTGTTCAGGGAAGAAGCAGGTTTCTGTGAAGATGGGCGGAGTGGCTACCCAAGAGGAGGAAGGAATTCCCACCGGTGCCCCCGAGCCGGCTACTCCAGGCTGGTTACCGCCGTCCTGATGAGACAGTGTCACTGCCCTGCTCACTTACGACTGTGACGTCATCAGGCCTGGCTCTGTCCAAAGCTTCCAGGAACAGGACAAGTGAGGCAGTCCCCTGGGACACGGCTCTGGCTCCAACACGCCACTTCCCACACCACAGTGAGAAGAGCCCAGGACGAACCAGACAGCCTGTGTGTGGGGTAAACGCGCTTCCAAACGCAGAGTCTGGGGACACAGGGGCAAAACCTTCCAGCTGTCGCAGGCCATTCACCTCTGCTCCTTCCGAATTCTGTGTCTGCAGTCTGTGGTCGCCCTGTGCGCCTCTGCCAGCCTGGCCCAGGGCAGGGCCGGGCCCTGTGCCCATCACAGACCACAGGCCTGCAGGGACCGGCTGCGGCCCCACAGACAATGGGCGTGGCTGTGGAGCTGGGTCATCCTTGAGCATTCCCTCAAAATTAGGCTCCCAATCTTACTGCCTTCAGTTTCCTTTCAATAAACAGCACAACCATCTCCCAGCCTCACCTCCTACTTAGTTAAAATTTAAGGGGGAGGGGACATTTACATGGAAACAAAATTATTTCCATGAGAAAAGATGGCCTGGAAGTTTGAGCCTGTCAGGCTGTTCCTCAGTACCCTAACCTGAACAGTGCAGCTCAGCTGCAAAACAACCCGCAGGCGCGGCCAAGGCTGTGGCCATCCCCTCAGAAGGAGTAGGATCCTGTATATGGGGCCAAACTCCGACAGAACTTCTCAGAGTTCAAACGTCAAGAACTGGTGCAGACTGGGCTCCGCCCTCCTGCAGCAATGCAGGTTCTGTCCGTTCGTCCCACGAGGGCAGAGGCCCGGAACGAAAGGAGCAGGATGTCCTGAACGGCTCAAAACCCAGGTCCCAGAGCTCCACTCCACGCAGACCCCGCTGAACCTGCCTGGGGGCAAAGGCCTCTGCACTCTCTGGCGCGCAGGGGACTGACCCCATGCACTCCGGGGCAGGTCTGCGTTTATGAGCCATAAGGCTCATGGGATGTGGGGGGAGGGATGGGGCTGTCTAGAAGGGGGAGAGGGAGCCCCAGCCCCGCCACTGACTCTAGTCACTCTGTGGTGCTGTTACAGGGGCGCTGCTGAAATGGCCTCCCACAACATGTCCTGGATCCGGTACCCTAGCCGCGTTTCCCCAGCGGTGGAGGATGTCATCGCTTCGCAAAGCGTCATCGCCAGGTGTGTGCAGGTCTACCTGGCTCTGTTTGTCCCAGTGAGCTTGGTAATTGGGCTCTTCAACTTGACCACCTTCGTTCGTGGCCGCGCAAGGCTGGGGGCCCTGGACGTGTTCCTCTTAGACCTCACAGTCACCAACGTGCTGGTGACACTGCTCTCCCTCACCGTTGCCAGCCGACCAGACTACCTGGCCACCACCCACCTGAGCTGTGCGGCCCTCTCCTTCCTGTCCAACACCTGCTACTTCAACGCTCAGTACGTGCAGCTGGCAATGCTCTTTGTGTTCCTACTGCGAGGCCCCTCGTCCTGTCTGCACCTGGACACCAAGGGGGCCCAAAGGTCTGCGGTGGGTCTGGCTGTGCTTGGGGGCAGTGCCCTCTGCAGCTCCCTAGGAGTGGTGGCCCTGCTGGGCACACCCAGGGAGCTGCACGGAACCACCCTGTGCCAGCTGGATCCACTGACCGCCTGGCCTGAGTATGAAATCGTGAAGGTCAGCCTGGGCTTTGGGCTCACGCTCATCCTAGAGCTGGCGTTCTTCACCCTGCTGGTCATCCAGCGGGCCTGGCGGGCTGCTCCGCCCCCGAGGGACACAGGCTCTGCCCACCGGGTGGTGCTGGCCATCACCCTGGCCACATTCGCCAGCCGCCTCCTCCACACCGTGGCGCTCCTGCAGCGGGCCAGGCTGAAGCTGCAGCAGGACATTGGCTCCCCCAAGGATGAACTGCTCATGAGCCTGGCGGAGCTGGTGTTGGCCGGGGAGGGCTGCGTGAATGCCCTGGCCACCCTACTCCTTCACCAGCCCTGCAGGCTTGCACTGCAGACCCTCCTAGGGCAGCTCTCTCACACCTGCAGCCGGAGAGAGGCTGGTGGCGGCTTCTCCTTACAGCAGGTAGGGAACTGAGTCCAGCCCTACCTGCTGGAAACAGCCCAACGGACTGGAGAGAAAGCCTCCCTGGCAGTTAGGGGGCACGGCGTTTGCTGAAACTCTGATCTGCCAATGGTAGTAACAGGACCAATTGGAAGGCGCTTTCTAAAAACTAGCTTCTGGCATTCAACCCAATTTGTGCAAATGTGCAATACCTTGACCCAAACCAATACTCACACCCTGCAAGTCTGGGACATGGAGCCTGTGAGGCAGCTGGTCAGGCTGGGCATGAGCTAGCTGAGGAGTGCTCAAAGGGGATGGGGACCTATGCCATCTGCCTGCTGGCTGACATCTCTCTGCTCGCCCCCCCCCCCCCCCCCCCCCCAGGGACAAGGACTTGCAAAGATAAAGACATCATTCAAGAACGTTCCTGGCCACATTAGAATCTCGTCCTGCCGTCGCTGGTTAACTTTCAGCTGCTAGAGGCTGGGCCACACAAATCGTGCCAAGGATGAGGAAGGCTTATTTTGTGTTTTCAATTTGTCGTCATCATTGCAGGTCTGAGAAATCACCCACAGGCCCATGAACAGGAACATAACTGGGGCACCATGGAGAATGCTCACTCCCATGGCCTGGCAGGTGCTCCGGGTGAGCCAGGGGCTAGCTCCGTGTTTCAAAGGCCCCATCTGGTCTCACAGTACCTACAGAAAGGCCAGTCACATACGAAACACAAAAATACAAGGTACAACAATGACTCTTACTGCACAAAGGATGCTCCTGCTGGATTCAGCTGAGGTTTTCTTGGTGAACAGAAGAGAGAGGCAAGAAAAAGTCATCTCTAGCTCCATGAAACCTGTGAGAGCCTCAAACTTTTTTTTTAAGATTTTACTTTTTCAGAGGATTTTTAGGTTCACAATAAAATCTGGAGGAAGTTGGAGAGTCCCCACTATCGCCATCTCCACCAGATGGTGCCTCTGTTCCATTCCCAAGCCACGCTGCACGTCACTGTCCCAGCACCCAAGTTCACACGGGGCCAGTCCTGCTGCCCTTCTACAGGTTCAGACAAGTGCAGTGACCCATTCCACCATCCTGAGGGCACAGAGTATTCCTGGCCGTAAAAATAGTGCTCTACCTGTTCATCGCCAACCCAGCCCACAACCCCTAGTCTGTCACTGTCCCCCGTCTCGCCTTGTCCAGAGCATCATACAGTTGGGATCACACAGCCTGTAGCTTCTCAAACCGGCTTCTTTCCCATCACATACATCTGAGGTCCCCCCACGTCTTTTCACGGATGACAGCTCGTGTCTCTTTAGCGCTGGATAGGACTCCACAGTCTGGGTTGTGTATTTTGCTCCTCCTAGGGAGACTGGGTCTCAGTCATTTCAGCAGCTTCTGTACACACATTAAAGCACTAGATACTTCCAAAGCTCCCCCGTGTTTCTCCATCTGCTCACAGAGCTCTCGCCCTAAGGCACGCATGACGGTGTCCGCTCCCAGCACACCCGTGCAAGAAGCAGGGTGTGTTTGGACAAAGCAGGAGGGTCTGGCAGGAAGTGGACAGGGCCCTACCAGGAATGGCCCCCCAGGAAGGCCAGTCAGGGAACACAAGCCACTTCTCCTCATGAAACAGTTGTGTTTCATTAGATGCTGGACACAGAGTCTGCTGGGTGTGTGAATCTCACAGTCTTCCTCTGTGGGCCCTAATGCTTGCCTGGGCAGGCAGCCCAGAATGGTGCTTTTGAGAGCTGTTGTTACACTCTGGTCACCAGGCTTCCCTGTTCTGGGGTCTAGAGGTGCCCTGCAGGGTAGCTGGTGCTGGGATGAGGGCCAGCGTCCCGCAGCTCAGGGTTGTCCTGTTTCTAGCAGGCCGTATTCCAGGCTCAGTCAGAGCATCTTCATGCTTTGCAGGCACAGACTCAGCCCAAGCCCCCAAGGCTGCTACCACCCTCGGGAGCTCCTTCTCAAGGTCGCTCCCTCCTCTCCAGTGCTATCCCTTGAGGGGGCGGCCAGGCTGGGCTGCTGGGACGAGACCGGGGGGGTGGGGGCTCCTGACTGCCCACAGTCCCAATGTCTGAGAACAGTTGTCTCCTATGTTTTACCCGATTTTTAACAGTTTACAGCAGGAGCGCAGGGTCCCTCCCGTGACTCGTGGCCAGAAGTGGAAGGGCCTGAATTAACTCATAAAAACACAACAGGAGATGCCCAGGTCTGGCTGGTTTCAGAATCAAAGGATTGTGGCCAGTTCCGTGCCAGGGCTGCTGTGAACGGCTGACTCCAGGTTAAGCAGCAGGAGAGCACAGCGAGCCTGGATCTGACCCGGAGCTTCCAGTGATTTCAGCTAAAGGAGAACTTTAGATCCAACCATGAGAATGAATGGATGGCTCTGACGTTGGCCCTTTGGCGGTGGGGTCCTTCCTTTAAACTGAGCCCTGCATGTGAAACAAGGGGAGGCCCTGCTGCCTGGAGTGGACAGACAGGTCGGGGAGGCCGGAAGCCAAAGGCTACTAGGTCCAGGCTTCCAGACCCCAGCCCCAGGCCTGGGGCTGCTGCCTAACGCATGGCATGACTCTGGTCCAGTTCCCGTCACCTTGCGTCAGACTGGACACACCGAGGACAGGAGCTTGTCAAGGGCAGAGCGAGGAGAAAGCTTTGGAGCCGCAGAGAACTCAGAGCACACTCAGGGCGGGCTTTATAGCATGGGGGGCTCTTTAGGCCCGAAGGGCACCGACCAGAAACCTTAACTTTAAAAAGACAAATCCTGACTGCCCATCGTCCCAACATCTGAGGACAATCGTCTCCTGTGTTTTACCCAATTTTTAACAGCAGACAAACCATAACCAACTGGGGGGGCCTCTCCCTGAGGTACAGCTTGAGGATCATAAGGTAGGGCCGGGCCAAGGACCCTGGGTCTTCAGCCTGACATTCCAGAACATCTCACCCATAAACCCCCAGGGAACTGGACGGTCGCTCCCCAGAGCAGAGCCTGGTGTGTGCCACCCATCATGTGCACTCGCGCCGACTTAACTGGGTCCAAGGGGCTGAAACCCCCGAAACCAGGCCCGTCCCTCCCACTAGCAGCTCTGTGAGGGCTGACAGTCACTCAGTCCCCAGTGCTCCAACGAGATGGTGGCCCAAGACGTGGCAGCCCCAGCTCAGCCGATTCTAAGCCTCAAGCACAGAGCTGGTGAGCCAGCCACAGGACCATCCCCCCAAAGTGAACCCAGTGGCAAATGCAAAGGTGCAGTGGCCTGGAGCTGCCGCTGGGGCAGCAGTGGGGGACAGGCCAGGGTGCACGAATGGCAAGCAGCTATTTTTAAGTGGATGTTTGGTTATTTCAAGGTCTGGCTTCATTTTACTTATTTGTTTAGCTGCAGAGGAACTGGACTTTCTCGGGGCTTCTTTCAAAATGGTGGCTTGGGCGTGTCAGTGGTTTGCTGCTGGCCAGATGCCTACAGTAGGATCACTCCATGCACGTCCACGGCCCTCGATGTTTAGGAAGCTATAACCCACCAGGGTCATGGCTGGGCTTCCAAAGTTGGAAGGACCTGGGATGTTAGTGCTTTTCCATAAAAAGTTTATATAGAATTCTCTGTTGAAAAATGTGTATTTCCCAACACATCTTTGAAAGATGTGAGTTACTACTGTATAGAATGCCTCCCAGCTCATCTGCAATTGATACACAGAACAAGAAGCATGCAGCCTCATTCTGGCCCCTGGGCTGTGGGACCGAGGTGCCCCTGCCTGTCAGGCCCAGGCCCAAGTAGCCCTGGCTTCAAGCCTGTGTCCCTGGGAAGCACACAGGCTCCAGGCGCTGGCGCTGCAGCAACTTGATTTATTCATGGTCAGTAATACAAAAGATCACTCAGAGTTCAGCCTCCTCCAGATTCAACAAACTAAAAAAGTAAGAAAAGACGCCGGAAAGGAAGGATGAGATCCATTTAATGAAATGTTTACGAAACCGCCTAACTTGGTGCAAGCAGCCTGCACAAGCGGGCCCTATGGGTCCTGCAGCCCTGAACCACACACATCTGGGGATATTGGCCCTTCTGGCAGCTCTGCCAGCCCTTCTCCAGGACCATGGTACAATGCTGACCACTAGCAGGTGGGTGCTGGGAACCAAACTAAGTTTGTCCTGACCACATAGGCCAGCACTGGGCAACAGGCAACAGGGCGGTGCCCGTGGCAGGAGGAGGCCTCTTAGGTCTGTCACCAACACCTGCAAGACAGGTGCACACAGGTGGCGTCAGGAGCAAAGGGAAGGGGAACTGAGATGTGGCTAATTAAGAGCAAACGACTCCAATTCCTCATTTATTTGCCAAGATACCTGCTACCTCTTCGGTTTAAGTTTCTCCCTGCGCATATCTACGGAACTCCTCAGTCAGGGTCTCTGTGTATCATCCACATGTTATTCTCCAAACTAAAAATTCACTGTTTAGTTTTAAGGCCAGTCAGTTGCTAAAACAAGCAAGAATATTTAAGTTTCAAGAAGTGATGGTGGGTTATTACCTAAAGGACAAACAAAACCTATTTATAATCCCCTCAAACTTAAAAACACACACACCTGTATCAGCGGGCGAAGGAAGCAGTTAAACTGGGAACTTCCATGAAAATGTTTAGTGGGACTGAGCTCACTGCCACCGTGTGGGAAGAAAAAGCCAGCAAAAAAAGGGTTAACGCTGGCCTTCTTGGGAGGCTGTCCAGCATCCAGAGCAGAATGGGCGGCCCTGGGAAGGCTGCATATATAAGGCTGCTCCCTGTGCTGCGGGAGACCTGCCTCGGAATCAGTGGCAATGACAGGCAGGTCTCTGCTCCCAGGAGGGCCCCAGTATTCTTCCACTTGGGTGGCCAGCCCACCATGAGCACAGTCCCGAGGCCAGCCAAGGAGCCCACGGAGGACAGGAGGCTCTGCTCAGACACGACCCAGGCCAGGGTGCTAGCTCTGGCACAGGTAAGTCTGTTGTGGGTCCCCCACTGTGGGTAGCAGCTGGACGCAGATGTGGTTAGACTAGGCACTAACTGGGGACATGGGCACGAGGCTCCTGACCTCCAGGTAGAGCCGTGCTCCCCTGGAGAAAACCCCAGCTCTGCTCTCACCACGTCGGCCTGACTGGAGAGGGAGGCTCAGCACACAGGCTATCTGCAGACTGCACCCTGTGTTCCGGCAAGGACCCGGTGCCTGAGGGACAGGCAGCCACCCCCGCCACAGCACAGCCGCCATACTCTTTCAACAAAAGCACCTGCCTGGCCCAGGAAGTACAGGTGATTAATCTTCCTTTACAAAAACGCACACCTAGTGGACCTGACAAAAATGTGGCTTATTTCTCTAGATCCGGACAAATAGTGGATATCAGGATCAAATGCCATCAGGCCGTCTAACGCCCTTAATGCTTACACACTCCCTGTCGTCTCCATGAGGGCACTGTCCACAGCTGTTTACACCTCAGTCCCTGCGCCTTCTCGTTAAGCCACTAGCAGCATCTGTCAAGGACCAGAGACGCCACTTACACGGGATAGAAGGAATCAGTTGAAAGTTTTCCCTGAAGCCCATTTGACTAGTACAGGGAGAGAGCAGGTGGACCGTGGGCCCAATCACCTGTAAGCCCCCCAAGTTCTGTCTAAAGCTCCCCAGAACTCCCATACACAAAGAGCAGCAAACATCTGAGCCACTTTTACAAAGAAGTGGAATAGAGGTCTAAACTAATGACTGTACTCAGACGCAGGAGCCCAGCCAAACACAGGGTACCTAACACGTTAAACTGGCTTCTGACACCACAGCGTGGTTAATCTCTCTTGTCCTAAAGCAGTATTTTCAAGCCGTAGGTCTGTGAATGTCTACTCAGGTTTGGCGACACTTTAGAAAAACGGCTCTTAAGGGCCTCGTGGGTAAAATGAACACTCGAATGAGAAGACAGTTCACGTCCACTCTACTGTGACTAGCCAAATTCCTCTGGGTTTCTCAAGCCCATGCCACTGCCATTGGGAGGGTCCCTCGCTGGGGTGGGGCAATCCTGTGGGCTGTAGGCCGTGCTCACTGCCAAGGGCAGCCCCTCCCCACTGAGACGACTTAGTACCACGGACACGGCCCCTGTCCCGGGCTGACCCACAGAGGATTTCAGGGAGCTGGGTGCAGTGCAGACCCGAGGCCCCAGGTCCACAGAGCCGCCCCATGCCTCCCAGCAGCACAGGTGCCAGCCCTGCAGAAGCCGAAAGGTTGATGTCCTTGCCCACTCCCTAGGTTACTGAGTTGCTAGGTTACAAACAACATTACAAAAATACATTAGGTGGGACAGTAATGGTCAAACGCTGAATAAAAGGTCGATAGTACTTCCTGAAACAATTACCATGTTTACTCTTTATTCTGTCTTATTTGATAAAAAGCCTCATTTTCAGCATCTAAACTTAGTATCCTTGATCACTTTATTGTCAGAGAAGAGGCTGCTCCGGTCCCCACAAGGCATCTTCAGAAAAGCTGGGATTTTCCCATCCTGCCGGCTCCTCTTTCCAGCAGCTGCGGAAATCAATTTTATCTCCTCTCCCGACAGACAGTAGTTTTCCTAAGATTTCCAAACCCAATCTCATTATTTCACAAGCCAGCTATTCGTTAACGAGGCATCTAGGGGTGAGGATGACTCACTGTCCGTCTGCGGCTCTGGGAGCCCTGGGAGAAAACGTTTAATCTTCTGCCTCCACTCAAGTGGCCACTGTCCCTCCACGATGATACCACCTCCAGTGAGGCCCTTCCCCACCCACCCAGGCACTGACCCGAAGCTCCCAGCCCTGCAGAATGGAAGGGAAAGAAGGACTCACTCTCTCCTCTGCTTCTCCAGGTGCCCACGGAGCGTGGCAGCGCAGAGGAGCTCACCGCACCCTCACTCTCCTCCGTGCAGAGCAGATCCCACTGGCCGCCAGTACTCTTGCTGCCAGGTTCAGATTTGACAAATGTCTGGCTCTCTTCCAAGGGCAGAGCCATTCTTTGTAAAGACAGCCTTGCTGTTTGAGACGGGTTTCTGTGAGCCTCGCGGCAGATCCTGAAGGGTGCACACAGTGGAGGTGTGGGTAAGGCTCCTCGAGCGCCCATCTCTGGCATGGAGACCGACCCCGGATCCTACAACAGCACCCCCGCAGCGTTCAACCTGTCCCACGCACTTGCCGGCAGGGTGCTGGCCAACCAGACGGGCACGCTCTCGGCGCACCAGCAGTATGCCATCGGGCTCTTCCTCTCCTGCCTCTACACCATCTTCCTCTTCCCCATCGGCTTTGTGGGGAACCTCCTGATCCTGGTGGTAAACGTCAGCTCCCGGGAGAAGATGACCGTCCCCGACCTGTACTTCATCAACCTGGCGGCGGCAGACCTCATCCTGGTGGCCGACTCGCTGATCGAGGTGTTCAACCTGGACGAGCAGTACTACGACATCGCCGTGCTGTGCACCTTCATGTCCCTCTTCCTGCAGATCAACATGTACAGCAGCGTCTTCTTCCTCACGTGGATGAGCTTCGACCGCTACCTCGCCCTGGCCCAGGCCATGCGCTGCAGCCTGTTCCGCACCAAGCCCCACGCGCGGCTCAGCTGCGGCCTCATCTGGATGGCCTCCGTCTCCGCCACACTGGTGCCCTTCACGGCCGTGCACCTGCAGCACACCGGGGACCTCTGCTTCTGCTTCGCGGACGTCAGGGAGATCCAGTGGCTGGAGGTCACCCTGGGCTTCATCATCCCCTTCGTCATCATCGGGCTCTGCTACTCGCTCATCGCCCGGGCCCTGGTCAAGGCTCATGGGCACCGGGGCCTGCGCCCCCGGCGGCAGAAGGCCCTCCGGATGATCTTCGCGGTGGTGCTGGTCTTCTTCCTCTGCTGGCTGCCCGAGAACGTGTTCATCAGCGTGCACCTCCTGCAGCCCACGCAGCCGGGCGCCGCACCCTGCCAGCAGTCCTTCCGCCACGCCTACCCCCTAACCGGCCACATCGTCAACCTCGCAGCGTTCTCCAACAGCTGCCTGAACCCCCTCCTTTACAGCTTCCTCGGGGAGACCTTCAGAGACAAGCTGAGGCTGTACCTCGAGCAGAAGACAAGTGTGTCGACCCTGAACCGCCTGTGTCACACGGCCCTGAAGGCCATGGTTCCAGACAGTGCCGAGCAGCCTGAGGGGAGGCTCAGCAGTGTGGCGTAGACAGGAGCCGGTCAGCACACTCAACACCGCACCGGGGCGAGGCACAGACGGGGCAAGAGCATGCCAAGGCCTCTCCCGGCCTGGAAGCCCCACCCTCGGGATCTCAGCACCCGCACTAGTCGCCCAATGCTGACTGTTCCCGCACAGAGCTGTGCCCACCACCTGTGCTCCCAACTGCAGTCAGGGATGGTGAAGTGGCCGGGCGACCAGCGTGGCCCTCACGTCCTCTCTGCACAGACTGCATCTCGCAGCAGCAGACAGTTCTGAGGCTGGCCATCGCAAGCCAAAAGGAGGGGCGCTGTCGGTGGAATACCTTAGTTTCAAGGTGGCTCTCCATGAATCTGCCCCTTGGGGAAAAATGAAGACTGAGGCTGATCTGAGCTGGACACTGGCTGGTAACCTGCTGTGCACACCGAACGTCCTTGCCCACACCTGGTGAGTAACACTGTGTGCTCAGGCCGCCTCGGCTGGAAAGGCTCCTCTCCAGGGCAGGCCACCACTGCTCTCCGAGATGCCCATCTGGACACTATGCTTGTTTATAGCATCTCTGCAACACATTAGAGCAAGTGACACTGAGGGCGGCACCGGGGCAGCAGCGAGACACTCCAGCTCGCATGGTGACAGTGGGGACTGTGAGGACACCATGTAGTCTTGCTAAACTGTAAACAGTAACAGTGGCTAGCAGCACTGTCAGCTTTGTCAATAAAACCCGTGTGCTGTCTTCCAGGTTCCCTAAGTAGTTCTCTCATGGGGCAGGTGGGGGCTCTCAGAGCCACACAAGGGAAAATGTCCCCCCGCACCACGAGGCTGGCGCACTCAGGTGAGAACTCTCAGAGGCCAACATCTAAGTGCAGCCACTGGACACAGCCAGCATCTCTAGGTGTCTGACACCTGCTGCACCATCTCTGGGCAAGCATGTCCAACATGTCCTCACTTTTCTAGGAGGTTCTGGCTGTCAGCATAAGCACAGCCTGCAGCCCTGCAACGACAGCTGCAGCCTCCAGGCAGTCAGCGAGCCCACAGATGGGGGTCCGAGAGAAGTGGGGGGGGCCTGTCCACCAGAGCAGGACGGGGGTCCCAGAGAAGTGGGGAGGCCTGTCCACCACAGCAGGACGGGCCCAATAGCCAGCATGGCCTCCACAATGCTGTCCCAGATGCACTGAGACAGCACCAACTTCCAGGAACTTGAGCTCCATAAAAGGCTTGGGGCCTCCCACCATGGTCCCTGGGACCCCACACAAACCACGAGGGCAGGCAAGTGGGTGTGTGCTCACGCCTGTGGCCTTAGCTGTCACACACCCAGAAAAACGTCACCTCTCCAAGTTGATCTGATTTCTCCCATTGTCCAGTGGGTGCGGATCTCGCCTGGAACAACGGTTTTAAAAGCCAACAGAACATAAAAGTTCACCAGGCCCGACTGCAATTCTAAGGGTTTCTCCTGGGTGGACTCAATCAAAAGCTTATCGCATGAAGTCAGCTGTGGGGATTCCTGGCGGGGGTCCAGCTATTACGAGAAGGTTGACCATGAACCCCACCAACGTGGAAGGACCCTTCCACGCAGAGATCCTGATCCCTCCCTCCTCCCCTCCCCGCCTGCACAGCTGTAAATGTGCTCGTCCCCCTCTGCCTCCTGGGCCATTTCCATTGGGTGTCGTCTCCTGGAAAGAAGGGGCTATCCCAAGTCTGAGCCTGTCTTTACTTCCCGTGGCCCCTACAACAGGGCTCTGCAGGAAATCTGCTACATGAACCCTGGCCGCTGGCTCTCAAGCCCGTCTCACTCTGAGCCATCACCTGGAATACAGGTGAGTCGCCCAGTCTGCCAGGAGCCTCAGGCTCTTCCAGCGAAGTCACTGCCACAACAAATAAGAGACTGGACATCACTCCTGAGATACAGCCCTGCTCAGAACATTCCATCCTTAGCCAACAATATGGCATTTTTCTTTGTTGATTCAAAAGTATAAATCGTCCAGGAATGAAGAAAACCCCAGCAGGGCACTGTCTCAAGGAGGACACTGGTCTCACTGAGCAGTTCCTTCCAAGAAACAATGGCCAGTGCCCAGCTGATTCTGCTCCTCAGCACGGTCACCGAGGCAGTGAGCACAGACAGTGACAGCTGAGCGCGCAGCCGGAGCCTCCAAGCGTAGCAGTGCCCGCGGGAAGAAAGGAAAGGCACACCCAAGTTCCTCTCCCACATGATAGATACTATAGAGAAACTCAATTTGGATGCGCGGGAACTCCTCCAACGTCCACCCTGGTCACAAATTCCTACGCCCTCTTCAGACAGCCGGCGGCAACCATGTCCCAAGGGAGAGAAGGATGAGCCCACCCGGTGGCTCCTGTGTCTGGCACCAGGAGACCTGGGGACACAGAGCTGCTTGGCAATACCTGCTTCTAAGCCTGGCTGGGGCCGGACTTCCAGTGAGGACACCAGTGCTGGCAGGGCTCTCGGTCCAGGAGCCAGGCTCAGCAAGATGGTGCTGCACGCAGACTCGAGCCAGGGGATGCCGCCAAGTGCCAAGCTGCTGCAGGAGGGGGGACGGGAACACACATGTGCATGCACATTCACACCCACATTCACACATGGGCACACTCATGCATGCACATCCACACATACACTCATACACGCATTTACACATGCTCACACACGCTCACACTCCCTGCATGTCACCCACGTCCTGGCTGACCTGGGGTCCCCAAGCCTGAATGTGGGAGCAGCCAGACTGCTGTCTGGAGGCAGCAGACACCTGTATATGTAAAAGAGGGGCACTCGAGTGGCTGCCAAAGTGAAACACCTGAGAGCCCCGTCTCTGGTCCTCAGAAGGTGCAGTCACCTCACACAGAACAGTCGGCCACCAGAGGCCACAGTGCGACCCTGTACTCACAATTGTCTGCCAATGAGCCATCAGGGCGATGAGGACATGTTGGCCTGTGCGGCAAATTTAAGTGTCCAAGCGGAGCCAGGATGCAAGCGCCATCCTCTGGGCTGAGATTCCTCTCAGGTCAAAGTTTGGAGGCAGAAGCTGCACCTGTGACAACTACCCTGTGCCGGCGCAGGTAAGGCAGAACTCATTACATCTGTGGGAGCCTAGCTAGTGGGTGAGAGCAATATTCATCGGAATGACACTTAGCACAGAAATACATGAGCATCGGGGACACCTGTGGCTGAGCGTCACCACACAAACCACCTTCCCGGGTCCTTTCAGCTGGCCATGTCACACGTTGGCTGATTAAATTGTGACGGAGCTTGACTCCTTGCATGAAACCCCAAACTTCCTGAGCGCAGGCCTGTTTTCATTTATTACTTGACTGACACCCCCCAAGTGCCCGCCCCATGCCCAGCGCGCGTCTCTGTGTCATCTCATGCACGCTTCCTGTGGTTGAGATGGTTGGTGGTCACCGCCACTTCACAGCTGTGACGCAGGAGCACCAAGGGCCCCCTGCCTCAGTCACAGAACTAAGTAGAGGGGCCAGAGGCTCCCGTGGATCTGACTCCATGGGCAGAATGCTACTAAGAACCCACCGGTTTTTACAGCAGCAATGTAAACAGAAACTAATTCATAAAATCGCTAGCTCTCAACAAATGCAGCCATCCACTCCACCCGGTTTCCGTGCCACCCACTCGAGCAGTAATCCTACCCTCCCAAGTGCTTGCTCTAACCACTCGCTACTATATCGCATCACCTCCTGGGTCCCATGCCACCCTGCATGATACGCACGAGTTATCCCCACTGACAGTCTCAGAGGGGAGCAGGGCACCCGAGATCACCAGCCTCACTCCAGCTGCCCTGTTTGAGCGTCTACCAGGCTCCAGTCCTTCTCTGAAGGTGAAAGTGAGGCAATCAAGTCCCACGACAAAGACCTGCTCTCTCCAGGGTCCTGTCCCTCTCCTGCTCCCGGGAACAGAGCCCCTGGATATGACTGGGCCCTTGGCTACTGGCCGTGCCTGTCGCCCGCTAGAAGGACACTCGGTGAGGCCAGCAGGCATGCGGAGGGTGTGCCTGCATTTTCCAGGTCGCCTCCTTCAAGGTGCAGCCCTCGGCCTTCACTTGGTCTGTCCCCTGCCCCAGAACAAAAACATATGGAGGGAGGGCTCCCTTGGACCATGCCGCTGGGTCCCAGCCCTACCACACCCCTGGACTGTGGCATCATGCCCACCCTACCTAAGGCCTGGACTTTGGGACCCGTCTGTGTTACAGCGGCTGGCTGGCCTCCACTCAGTCTCAGGTCCCACTTTTTGGTTCGTTCCCAACACCTAGAGAGTGGGTCTCATACAGGAGCCTGTGCCAGATGGGCACCTGCCCCGTTCCTGGTCACAGTGCAGCCCCTGCCCTGAGCAGCACTAGGTGGGGCCCTGTCAGGGCGCACTCGCACTTCAGGACGGGGTGGGGGGGCGGGGTCTACGAGCTTGGCTTCAGGTGGCCACCATGCGAAGTGGAGACAGCAGCACTGACCAGATGAACCTCCACGATTATTTTTAGCCTTTAAAGGTGTCACGTGTAAGTGTCCTGAGGGGACCACACAGCCAAGAAAGGCCGCTGCGCCCCTGAAAATGCCCACAAGGACGGCGAGCTAAACCAGACACTGTTTATGCTGCGAACAGCAGGAGGCAAGCTCTGTGCCTGGGAAACCGCTTCAAAGCAGCCACTGTTTTCCCAGCTGTGAGGCCCACATCCTGGGAAATCTCTTCACAAAAATACTTCTGAAAACACTGAACAAACACACAGCCTGATCTGCCCACTCTGGGCTTCAGAACCTGGACGGGAGCTTCCTGCATCTGCCATCTGTCAGGCAGGGGCTCACGCTCCTCAGAACCGCAGGGGACATTATAGCAAAATAAGGTGCCCTGGGTGAACCTGGAGCTGCTCACCTCACCAGGACAACCAATCCCGGGATTCCTGTGAGTGGCAGGAAGTGGAGACAACATGCAGCCACGCTGTGTGTCCTGTCCGACAGCAGAGAAAGGCCCAGCAGTCACAGCACGGGCACAACTGCCCGGGAGGGAACAGGAACACACCCCAGAGCAGCTCTGGGCACCCTGGGGGCAGAATTTCCCATAAGCTCTAAAATGTCCAATCTACACCAGGACTGACATTCTCAACACATCAATGGCATCACCTCCCTCTTCAAAAGCCAAGAGAAAAAAAGATTCATTCACCAGACTATCCCTGCCCACTCTGCCATCAGCCATGGGAGGGACTCACCTCAGCACAGAAGGGACAGTCCCAGCCCCTAGTCTCCCAGGGCCGTCTCTGGACACAGGAGTGACCACCCTGGGCCTCTGGGAACTCTGCAGAGGGATGGGCCACCTAGACCCAGTTCAATCTGAAAAATGGCAAAAGGACTAAAAAACAGTGAGAGTTTCGTCACCTCAGTTGTCTGTGACAAAGCGCCCTGTGGGAGTGGAGAGCCAGATGCACTCTTAGAAACCCTAAGGACGAACCACACTTGCGCTCATGCGGCAAACCTCTCCCCATGAACTCCCCCACTGGCTCTCAACCGCGCGTTCTCCTCTGCCGGGGAGGAGCTGTTTTTAAGAATCAAATTGAGTACGCTGTTAGAACGAGCGCTCGTGCACCGCGTCTATAGGAACACAGTTCACCTGTGTCGGGAAGTGGAGCCCTTTCGCAGGGCTGGGACGACCAGAAGAGCACGGATGTTGGAGGCGACCTGGGGGCCTGCTTTCCAGAGCTTCCCTTTCTCATCATGTGAGGCTGTCTGTTCAGGAAACAGCCACCTTTCCAGGAGGCACTGCAGGGGACCCCGCCTCTCGGGCAGCCCATGTCTGTCAATGAGATGCTGTCTCCTCCCACGTGTGTGGTGGTGAAGTTACTTCTTACTCTGGGGCTGAATGTGCTCCTTCAACACACAGTCATCAACTCCACAGCATTTTTCTGCAAATGCTGTCTTCTTCCCATGTTCTCTGTTCTCTCCTCACTCCTTTACATGTAAGCTGGATCTTCATCTCTTAGCGTTTTGGGTTTTTTGTCTCCATCCCTCACTGTGCACAGTACAGGGCATTTCCTCACATCTTCCAGCTGCTAACACTCTCTTCAGCTGTGTCTAAACTACTGTTTAACCCGTCCAGTTCTGGATTTCCACAATCATGTTTTTACTTTAGTATTTCAAGTGGATTCCTTCCCCACTCTGCCTGTCCTTCTCGCATGTTGGAGACTACGGGAGAGAGTGCTTTACCCCTCCAAATACCGTGAACACTGAAAGTCTTCAGATCATCCTCTCACCTGCTTTCCCCGAGGACTCTCCTGATGGTGTTTCTCCCATGACTGTGTTTCTATTGTGGGTCGCTCTTAAGGAGAGACGTCTCCCTGGGAGTCCCTGTGGGTGGTTTGTGTTTGTCTCTGCTGGGGAGCCCATGAATTCACTGTTCCACACTGGTGTGAATTTGGGCCTGGTACCAAACCTGGGTACTGTGTGCAAGACTCTTACACACACACACACACACATAAGCGCGCAAGCACGCCCCCAGCTTCCTGCAGTGGGCAGCATTTTCTAAGCCACATTTGAAGGCTTTTGGGGCACAGCCAGGAGGGAGCAGAGGGCCCCGCAGCCTGGGAGCAGTAGAGGGGCTGTTTGTTTAGGGCAAAAGCCATAAACAAAAATAACCTGACTGGGAAAATATTTGACTCATAAAGAAAGATAAAGAGCTGTTTGTATAAAGAGTGTGCTTGCAAATCAATAGAGAGAAGGTAAGTTTTGCATAGAACTGGTAAGAAACACACAGGCCTTCACAAAGGAAAGCAAATGACCAGCACGTATGTAGAAAATGACCATTCATAGTTGTCATCAATGAAATGCAATTAAAACCAACATGAGCCCGGCCGGGTGTGGCTCAGCGGTTGAGCGTGGGCCTAGGATCCAGGAGATCTCGGTTGGATTCCCAGTCAGGGCACATGCCCAGGTTGCAGGCTCGATCCCCAATCGGGGGCATGCAGGAGGCAGCTGACCAATGACTCTCTCTCATCACTGAAGTTTCTATCTCTCTCTCTCCTCTCCCTTCCCCTCTCTTAAATCAATAAAGATGTATTTTTAAAAAACCAAAAAACAGCCATGAGCTACCTTTTCCTCTGTCACACTGGGAAACACGAGAGAATACAGGTCCCAGGGTGGGGGTGGGTGCTCTCCCAGGTGGAGGAGGAACCATGTCCACTGTAAAATATTGAGGCGGACAAGCTCCGCCTACCTTGCAGCACCATCGCTGGTAGAATGAGTCTTCTGGTTCCCTCCGTGTGCTTTTCTGTTCTCTCTTTTAACGCTGGTCATGTATGCCTCAGAAGGAATAATAAACACTGCTTTTTAAAATCACATTTTGCTGCGTTATTTTCTGCTGACCACAAGGAAGCAGGGCTCACAAATATCTCCCTGGCTGACCGAGGTAGCAGTGAAAGCCTGAGATGCTGGCATGAGGACAGCTAGAGGGTGCGGGGGCTGTTTTCTTTGGCCCAGAGTGAGGACTGCTGCATCTCCATGGCGGTGGGAAAGCTGCTTAGCTCCTGACTCTCCCGTAGTTCCTCAGCCTTAACAGATGAGCCCAGGACACATTCTAGAGTCTGAGAGGCTCACATGCTTGTGGCCACTCCACAAACAGACCATGTGCCTGTGGCCCCAGCCCCTGCCCTTGCTTCTGAATGATGCCCAAAAAGCTCCTGGAGAAAGACAAGGAAGTCTCACAGGCAGGGCAGACAAAGGCCACACATACGTGGACCTGGCAGGACAGCCCTGCCGCGCAGCCAGAAAATTCCCAGCACCAGCCCACCCAGCAGTCAACAAAGCCGATGGCACACATCACCAACACTGGGAGAAGCAGAGCTCTGCCTGCCTGCCCCAACTGCTAGGACTATGTGGGCTTTCCTCTTCCAAAGTGAGCCACCATCCGATGGCTAACATACAAAATAGGGAAACACCAAATGCTGGTGAAGGCGCAGGGAGGTGGCAGTCCCATTCAGTGACGGTGGAGGGTAAAAGGGGACAGCCACTGGGAAAACAGCCACTGGAAAAGTCCGGCAGTTTCTCCAGATATTATACATGCACATCCCAAACCACCCAGCAATGAGACTCCTGGGCATTTCCCCGGAGAAGGAAACACGTTCACGGATGTTCACAGAAGCCTTATTCGTAAAAGTGAAACTCTGGAAACAACCCAAGTGTCCTGCACACACAGGGCGAGTGGCTGCAAAGGGCAGAATGAGAGAGTATGGTAACAGAGCAGTTCTGTACCTTGGCTGTAATGGTTACAGGAACCTGCACAGAAACACACACGTGTGCATACACACACAGGCGCGCGCACACACGTGCACACACACGCATGCATGCACCACCAGTGGACTCTGAATGAGGCCTGGGGGTGGCACCAATGTCCATTTCCTGGTTTTGATACCACAGTCTGCTATCAATGGGGAAACTGGGCAGAAGGCACACAGGACCGCCCTGTAATTGCTTTCCAATTTACTGTGTATCTACAATAATTTCAAAAATAAGTTTTCTTTAAAAAAAGTAGGCACCCCAATGGCACAGTCCTCCCGGTCCTCTACCTGAGCACTATCAGAAGTGACCTGTTTATGGAAATGCTCTGAGCCCACCACCTAGGGGCTCCGGCAGGAAAGGGCCCCTCATGAGCAGGCCCAGCACTTAGCAACAATCCCCCATCAGAACACAGAAGCTGGACGAGCGGCTGGGTGAGACCTGTTTCTGTCCTGTTGGGCAGATTCCCCGCTCCCAGGGGACCACAGTGGATGAGAGAGGATTTGGAGTGCTGGGAGGGGTGTCAGAGGTCACTCACTTCACACACACCCCAAATCCATCTATCGCACCCTGAAAACATCCACCCACCTCAGCCAAGCAATTCCCAGAACAAACACTGCCTCTTGTACTAAAGGCTGAGTTCTGAGACACACCCCCTCGTTGGAAGCCAGCATCTTCCTCAAGTGGTTCTCACTGTTCCCTGTTCTGACCCCTCCAGAGAGCACAGCACAGAACCTGCCAGGCCAGTGCAGCCTTGAGTACTGAAAGGCAGCGTTGGGGACTCACTGCACAGCTAACCCCCACCCTGAGGCCAGCTCTGCTTGGGCAGACCCCATAAGGAGCCTGAGCAGCTGTCCCCACAGGAGGCTGAGCAGCAGAGCTGAGGTGCCCTCAGCCCTCCAGCCTTTAAACCCTGGGACAAGGCTCCGCCTGGGACTTCTGGTTGGGGGTCTCTGGTGGCTGAGCCCCCATCTATGCAGATACTAATTTTATATTTCAAAACAAATGCTCTCTCACAGCTCACAGATGCTGTCTTCTTTACTAATTGGCCCTCTGGGCTGCGTTGCCCATGGCAACCTGTCCCATTGCAGCAATGACACACATACTTCACAAGTGTCCACCAGAAACCCAGTGTCCACCGGGTAGGCCATGAGCCCAGGAAAAGGCCTTACTGTCCTCTACTCCAAGCCCAGTCAAGCTTTTCAGGAAGGAGACCCTGGAGCATGGAGCACGGGGCACAGAGGTCTGCACCTGTGCAGCCGGAGCTGGGCGGGGAAGGGCTGCTCTGCAACGAGGACCACTGGACGCGCCCCCTAGTTGGGAGTCAGCCTGGTGGAAGCCACACCTGTCACAGCTGCGAGCCCAGGAAATTCACTTCCTGCTCTGGTGGGCTCAATCAATCATTCAGACAAGGATGCAAACCACAGTCCTGGGCTGGTTTGCCTTACCAGCCCGTTTCAGTACATACACCTGATTTGGGCACAGCCTCGCCCACTCATTTGTGTGCCTTCTGCAGCTCTGGTCAGTGTGACGGAGACCACGCAGCCCACCAAGCCCAAGCCCCCGACCAAACCCTGATTTAGACCAGCTCTCTGATGAGGGGGAGAGGGGTGGGGACCAAAAACACTGACCAAAACGTATGAAACAATAGTTTCACAAAGCACCAAAGAGCTGACAAGAGAGTAATGGACCTAAGGCCCACACAGAGGGTGCCCCAGCTGGAGCCCAAACCATGACAGGCAACAGGCGTGGTGCTCTGTCCCGGGGCAGTCTGCAGGTGCCCGAGGGTGAGCTCGGCTCCTGGCGGGCATCTCATTGGTGCCCTTATGTTTCTTCTGAACTCTGCACCGTGTCCTGTGTCACCTGGTCTAAGTATAGTTTTTTATCAATATACCAAAAGTAGTAGACTGATACTCAAAGAGAATGCAAGCCCAAGAAAATTTAGAGAAGGGTTAAGAATGTTTAAAAGGACAGACTATGCACTAAGTGACACGGGACAGCTGCATCTTTCTTTCAGGAAAAAAGTAAAGTCAGGTTCCCACCTCACATAAAACACAAACACAGACTTTTTATCCTCACTCAAGGATACTTTTTCCACTGCTTTTCGGAGTGAAAGGGAGAGAGACACACACACATCGATTGGTTGCCTCCAGTGCACACACTGGCCGGGGCCCAGGATCAAGCCTGCAACCAAGGTGCATGCCCTTGGCTGGAATCGACCCCGGGACCCTTCAGTGTGCAGGATGATGTTCGAACCACTGAGCCAAACCAGCTAGGGCTAGATTTCTTAATGGCCATTATGTTGTACACCTGAAACTAAGGTTATATGTTGATTAAACCTCAATTTTAAAAAAATCAAAATTAAATTTTTAAATTCACCGATTAAAAAAAGCTCCTATGGGAAGTATTACCATGAAAATACATGAAACAAATTGGGATAAAGTATGTACGATATGTACACACAAAAAAACCTCTTTTTTTAAAAAGATAATCAATTCAACAGGAAAACAGGCAAAAGATGTGATAAGGAAACTCATGGGAGACAGACATGGCAATTAATAAATGGCTGAAAAACGCCTGTTTCACTGATGAGTGTGAAAGGGTACATTAAAGCAGATGTGCCTCCCCCACCAGGTCAGCACTACCAGAGGCTGGCCCATGGCTGGGCATCCCAGCTGCCATGGAGGACAGGAACTGCAGCAGAGTGGGGGCCTCGGAGGCGTCAGGTATCAGACTGCAGAGCAGACCCTCCCCCTGCCATCCCTTCTCAGGTGTGCATCTCAGGGAAACAGTAACACAGACAGACAATGACACACTGACACCGTTTCCAGGGGCAAACACTGGAACCTCAGGAAAATCACTGACCGTCTCTGGTCTCACCATGTAAATGATTACTACTCTCTGGTTCCCTCTCAGCCCACAAGTCTGTCAATTACAATTCCAGCCCTGGCAACCCTGAGCTCAGTAGTCAGAGTGGAAAACAAAAACAATGGAAGAGGGGAAATTCTGTAAGAAAAACAACCCCGGCTCCCAGGGAGCCATTTGGCAAGATTATCACCCGCCCCCCCCCCCCCCCGGGTTTAAGGACAGAAAGTCCGCTGCCGGACCAGTCATGTTTCATGAGGCAAAATACCATTGGTGTGAAGTATTCTGGCTCTGAAAATTCTCGAAGCACAGAGTTCACGAGCTCACTGGCTGCTTTTATAAAGCCTGAAGGCTTCACGCCCATGTAATTCCTACTGGGTTTTCAAGATGACAAAGGAAGGAAAACAGAAAGAGGGAGCATTGCTTCCTTTCCATACAAACAACACGGTGACCCCTGAGGACCTTGGTGCAGAGCGGGGCCTCCTTGGGCCCAGCCGTCCCCACTGGTCTCGTTTCAGCTAAGCCCATGGATATACTCAGGACTTGGGGACCAACCGGCTATGGAAAGAGCCCACTATACTCTGAAGGAAAAAAGAAGTTACTATCCTTCCAAAAGTTACTTGTCACTGTGCTCCAAACTCACTTCACATGTAGGACAGACAGTCTGGTCAACCATCTGAGGCCTCTCTCCCAACACCACCACCGTTTACAGTGTGAGAACAGATGCCAAAAGAGCTGGGTACGTTCCTTATATGGTGCTTGGCAAGGTGGCCACCACACAGAGCCACCCACCCAGGGACAAGTCTCAGCATGCACTAAGGGACCAGGGCAGGTGACACCACAGGTCCCTTATCTCTCCTGGTGTGCTCCGCAAGGGGACTTGTCAGGAAACCGACTGTGGTGACCCTGCATCTCTGGCTGACTGCTCTGTGAAGCACAGCACCTGCCCCTTGGCACTGCCGAGAATCCAATATTGGGGTGCTGTTGTAAACCAAAAAGTGTTCTGCAAACACAACGGATTGTAATGAATGAAGTAAGTGAGAAGAGCCCTGCTATCACCATGACAACAACGAGCCTGCTCCCCCACCACCCACCATCTCTAGGCAGCCAGAGGTGTGTTTGTAGCAGGGAGGCGGCGGCTCTGCCTGGGTGCCCTCCAAATGCACAGACACTTGACAGGCTCCAGTGTGATAGCAGCTGCTGCTGTCTCCCCTCTTGTGGCTGGGTGTCTGGGTCAGAACAGAAGTGCTATGCATGTCCTCAGTGAGAGTGGCGGTAGGGGAGGCGGAGGCCTGCAGAACCCGCACTGGCCCGAATGCACTGGAGTCAGCGGCCCATCTGAATCAGCACTTAATCTAACATTTGCTCCTCAAAACCTTTTCTTACAAGGAAGAGACTGGTTCTGGAAGGAAACTCAAGGCAGGACAAGACCTGGTTCTGTCCAGCCCTTATGCGCAGGGCAGGCTCATAAGGAAGGTTCACAAAGCTGAGGCGGAGAGGACTGGGCGCACACCGAGCCCCAGTGGAGAGCATCACGCTCAGGAGGAGACCTGGCAGCCCATCTCAAATGCTGTCTCTTATCTCACATGTCCTCTTCGCGCCGGTTACCATGACGGGGACGCTGAGGCCTCCACAGGGCACCCTCTTCTCCACCAGGCTCAGGCCCACAAGGACCAGTGCAGGTTAATGGCCAGTGAGCGGAGCAAACCAAGGCGCGAGGCCCGGAGCAGCACCAACGGCACCAGCAAACACAAAGGAAGCCGAACGAGGAAGACGAGCGGACACGGGCTAGGGCTGAGCAGGGGCAGGGACACCCCCAGGGACGATGAAGTGTCACCACTTGGGGATACTTCAGCCATCCTGGCACAGGCTCAGGGCGCCGGTGCTGTGGGAAGTGACCACATGGGGACCCGCAGGCCTCCCCAGACAGACATTTCCGGGAGGACACACAGTGGCCCCCATGGGGACAGAGGCATCTCCCTTCTCCACTGGATCTAGAGGCTCTTCTAGGATGGGGCGGTGAGGACAGCGCAGTACTTTTCCACAAGCTCCCAGTGACAGGGAAGTGCTCCCTGGACCCAGCCGGTCCACCCTCCATAAACTTAGGTACAGCAGTCAACGCCATCCTTTAAAGACGCCGGCACCTCTTTTCCCTATTTTCCATGAGAACCAGAGTGAGTGCGGAAACAGTTACCAGCACGGAGCAGGCTGTGTTCAGGGGAACAGCTGCCTCCACTTCCTTGGGAGACTGGCACCCACAAGACAGGAAGGGTCTTGAGGACACAAGCCCCAGCCCAGCACCCAACTCACCGAGACCCCTGAAAACCCTCCAAGTCTCGGACCTGCTGAGCTCCTCAGCACTTTCAGGGAAACCCGAACACTCCCTGCACCCCCTGCTGGCCACTTGGGGCTGCGCCCGGCCTTGATGGGGCCTCCAAGGGGTCCCGCTGCTCCCTCCAGGCAGGGCCACCTCCTGCTCCTGGACCCTCAGCATCTGGCGGAACAACGGACAGAAAGCACTGGGCTCTACCCACTGAGGGGCCCTGTCCACTGAGACAGACACCCAGCGCACACCTGGGCACCACAGGAGACTGGGAGAAACACCCCCAAAGGCTTGCTTTTCTTCTTCATTTTCAAATTTCTTTTAATCAACTTTACTTTAATAATGAAAATCAATCACTTTTAACAAAAAGGACATCATTACTGCCCTCTCAAAAACTTTAACCACAGTCATCAGAACATGTGGCACCTTGAGACTTTCAAGGTGTCCCCAGCACAGTGGCCTCAGGGAACCCACTCCTGGCCCTGAAGCCACGCACACTGATGCTGACATCTGCTCTCCTGCCCCACGGCCCTGTCCCATGTCCTGAACAAAGGCTACCTGTCCCCCTGCACCTTACCAGGCACACTGCCCCAGGGTAAAAAAACTCTTTGGGGCACAAACCATAGCAGGCCTGAAATACTGATGTGGACAAAAGCACCACCGGCAACAAGCCCTGGCCAGCGGGTGGTTTCCAAGTCTTCCTCCTGAAGAGGACTGAGGAGTGGCAGGTCTCTAAGAGTTAAGCCGAGGACATGCGACAAATACCAAAGACTGTCCGGGAAGCAGGGACCCGGCCCCAGGTCTACGCCAGAGCCTCCATTCCCGCTGACCTGTCTACAAAAAACGGGGACAGCGCAGCGCTGACCCGTCTCACTGGAGGAGTAAGTGCCGCTCGCCCACCGGCCAAAGCGCTGCATGATGGTGCCTAATCAAACTCAACTTCCTGTGAACAATCTGTACTATCTTCTGCCGTTTTGATCACCACACACCAGAAATTACAGACAGCTCAAGACCGGAGCAGAATGCTAACACTCAGAACTCGGTGGTAACAAAAAACAAATTTAAATGTGTACACACATATTTTTATAGCAGATTTATGCTATGCTAGACGTGGCATTTTTACATGTGAATTCCTAAACACATGTACCCAGCTGTGCTCCGTGTCTCCCTTGGTGCCCTAGGCCACCCCGTTTCCTAGGGCACCATCCAAAGGCCCAGCTCCAGCCATTGACACCCTTGCGCCTCCATTAAGCCTTCAAAACCCCCTGAAAACACAGATTTGGTGGCTGAAGGACAGCCCTGTGTTCCAAGCTAAAAGTGATCGAAATCCGTATTGTCTTATTTTGGGAGGACACTGAGTATATCCACGCGTACTTGTTCCAAACCTCTTGCCTTCACACAGATGCCAGCACTGAGGCCCCTAACTGTCCCTGCAGGTTAGGACCCAAGGTGAGGACAGATGAGCGTGGCACCTACCTCCGGGTGTGCTTCCTCGGAGCCCCACGTGGCTTCTGGTGCCAGCAGTTTCTCTGTTGCTGGCACCTTCTTCAGCTTTTTGCTCTTTTTCTCTGGCACTCCGGTATCTTTCCTCTTCTGTTTCACCATCCTGCCACAGGGAAAGTAAATTAGAAATAAGAGGTCTTGGGCCATAAAATATTTTTATATTCTCCCATTATGAAAGAAATACAAAGCTATTTCAGAAAATACAAAGAATATATGAAAGTAAAAAGAGCGTCCAATCCCCGAGTTTCATCACCTTAGACAACCAACTTAACAATCTGGTGACTTTCCTCCTCTTTCCTGAGGTTTACAGTTGTTCATATGAAAAATAATACAATTACTAAATAATAACACGAGAATAAACTCTTTCACATACTCACAGCTGTAAATCTACATCTGCACCACCCTGTATATTCTGTATTTCTAACTAAACATGAACACAAAGAGAAAGGTCATTTTAATGACAATCAAAATTTTCCAAAAGTGCAAATCACAAAAATTTGTCTATTTCTTAATTATTTGAGGTTATTTTTATTTTTTGGTATTATGGACTAACTCATGCTTCCCCACCAACCAGGGAGGCAGCCGGGAGCCGCATGCGCCCCATCACCAGGCATTGGGTTGCCTGGAGCCATGAAGAGTCTGGGGTGGCCTCCTTGGAGTGTGAAAGCAGCAGCGACTGGGGCCACGCCTTTGTGGGACTATGTCATGGGGAACCCAGAGAAACAGCAGGGGTCCTGATCCTGAAAGGATGTCTGAGGGGTCGGGTGGAGAGCCCTCCACCTCTGAGTAGGGACGTCTGAGAGGGACCAGGCTGATCTCAGAAGGAGAAGCAGGAACTGCACCAACTCCAGCTGTTGCAGTACAAGCTGCGGCTGAACGCTGGTGGGAGCAGCAAGAGCAGGAAGGAACCCCCATCCCCCACCTGCTTCCAGCCCCTTTGGGTAGAACCTAAAAAGGAGCTGAAAACAGAAAAGCCTTTTGCAGTCCCAGAAGCTGCTGTGTGGGCACCATGATGCGGTGGAAAAGGTGCCTCTGGAGCTAAGACAAGACAATACCCAGCTCCTGCAGAGACACACACACTGTCTCTCACCACACATCGTACTTAATGGAAACGACCCGATCACACACCAACAAAGGACTGAATAGACAAATCAGGATAAGCCAACACAATGGAATCCCATTCAGTAATTACAATAAATGAGTTCGAGTTGCAGATCCAGAAAGGAAAATGTAGAACGTTGTGCATTATCCAATTTTGTTTGTTTTTAATCTTTTTAATTGATTTCAGAGAGAGGAACAGATAGGGAAAGGGAGAGAGAGAGAAACATCAATGATGAGTCATTGATCGGCTGCCTCCTGCACGCCCCCTACTGGAGATCAAGTCCACAACCTGGGCATGTGCCCTGCCCCAGAATCGCACTGCGATCTCCTGGTTCATGGGTCCATGCTCAACCACTGAACACACCAGCCACTATCTAATTTTGCTTATAAGAAAATAATAGAGAAAGCTCCATTTGTATACATATATTCACATAGATAGGAAAATGTCTGAAGGGCATAAATAAAACCTTTGCCTAAAGGGGTGGGATTACAAGGAACTGTTTTTTACAGCTCAGTTTTATTTTGCTTTTTTCAAGGTTCTATACTTGAATAGTATAATTAGCAGTGTGATAAGAAATCTAGAAAGAATGAGAGACTGTTGACACAGGGGCTTTGGAAAGACAAAGAACTCTGCCAGCCAACTACCTTATTGGAGAAATAAAAAAAGTTCAGCAAATATTTACATAATAGTTACTATAAAAGTTAAATCTATATTTATTCTTTAAGTTATTAAAAAGTTTAATCCCTAAGTCTATTTACTAAAAAGGGGGAAAAGACTTTTCCACGTTATATAAAGATTTCTTTTAATAGTTCCAAAAGATGGTGACTTGTGAATTTGAGACAATGTTTATATAGAAAAAGACATTTCCTTCCATCTACAATTAATGGATTATCAACAGGGGGCTGAGACCATCTGATAGGAAAGAGCAGTCTTATCAACCAATGGAGCTGGGACAAGTGGACCCCTACCTCATACCACACACAAAAAATTAACTCAAAAAGCATAAAAACCCCCAAACCTAGGAGTCACACTACAAAAGCCTAAAAAGAAAACATAAGAGTAACTCTTCATGTCCTTGTACTAGACAATGATTTCTTACATGACACCAAAAACATAAGCAGCAAAAGAAAAAAAACAGGTAAATTTGACTCATCATAATAAAAAATGCTTGTGCAGCAAATGATGCCAGCAAGAAAGTAAAAACGCAACCTACACGCAGAATTGAAGAAAATACACGCGAGTCATATATCTGACAAGAAACCTGTACCCAGAATGTGTAAAAACTCTTGCAACTCAGCAATAACAAAATGTATACACACACATATATAACAGCCTCACTTAAAAATGGGCAAAGACATTTAAATATATATTTCTCCAAAGATACACAAACAGCCAATAAGCCCATGGAAAGATGCTCAACATCACTGGTTGCTAAGGAAATGCAATGATAGGCCACAGCACTTCACAGTCACTAGGCCGGCGAGAGAGTCAAAGGTAACAACAGTAAGTATTGGAGGCGGTGTGGAGAAACCAGAGCTCACTCACTGATGGTGGGCCATAATATGGCCAGTCGAAATATTAACATTTTATGGGTAGACATATAAGAATGTTTATTTTTTCCCTTATACCTTTCTATAATTTCTATAAGAGAAAAAAAGACTTATTTTAAAATACCAGCTCAAAAATGCTCCGTGAAGGAAAAACAATTCCATCAGCACGAAGCTGACAGCCTAGGCCAGGCAGACAAAGAGGCTTCGATCATCCAGGCTGGGCTGCAGTCATATTCAGACAAGTCAGAGCCAACAGGCTGAGGCTGCCAGGGGCCAATGCTGAAAAGCAACTGCAGAGGACCTTACCCACCGCCCCCAGCCAAACTCTAAACCCTGGCAGGCGACAACAAGCATCTCGCCCACCATGCCCATCTCCCATCTTTCTAGCTCTTTCCAGCCACTGCTTCTTGGCACTGTGGGGTCCTTCACCTTCACCAAGACCTACAATCCACTCTCATCCCTCTTCACTCCACTTCCACAACTTCATGTCCGTGGTCCATCACTACAATCTCGCCCTTACACACACTCTCAGCTCCTCTGGCAAAACCCCAACAGAGGGAAACCCCAAGGACCAGGATGGTCTCACCAGCCCCAGGGGGCTCTCTAATGCTGCCCAGTAGCGCTACCACTTTCCCAACTGCAGCCACTCGCCGGAAGACCCGTCCATTCTTTCCCTCTCCTAATCTCAAGCTCCTGGATCGCCCCCCTTCTCCATTCTCAGTGGAAGGCCTTCACTCCCTATGGCTGAACTTCCACAAGCTCCCCCATCTACCAATCTGTCCTTCTGCCCGGTACAATGGAAACTATCCCCACTCCCACGCAGGCCAAGGGCTTTCCTTGCGCGCTGCGGCCCAGGACAGCACCCTAAGCCACCCCCCATCATTCCTCCTCCCCTCCCAATGCACCAACCACAAGGTCCCGCATCTTACAACCTCGATTCCGTGGGCTCCGCACCCCGTGTCTGCTTCCTTTTCTGGAAAAATCCTCAAGAGCGGCCACCTGCACGCCCTCCTCCCGCCTCGCCCTCCTCCGCTCTCCCACCGGGCTGTCGCCCCGACAGGCCACCAGAAGTGTTCTCCTCACACGTGCCAACCACAGAGATCCTGTCCTGGCCGAGCTCATCCCCAGGATGGCCCTAATGCCCCTCAGAAATGCCAGCCTGAGAAAACGAAAGGCTGCCAGAAATACCCAGCGGTCACCTACAAGCAGGGCCCAGCCCGCAGGCCCGCGTGTCCCCCCCAGCCTCATTCAAGAGCCCCGCCCGCCCGTTCTCAACACAGGTCAGGTGCGGCTCAGGTGAGGTCTCGCTCGGCTGCAAGACTCCCCAAGGTTTCCCTGCGCTCGGGGAAGGCGGGCGTCCTCCCCAAGGCCCACAGGTCCCCGGGCGACCCACCCCGCCCCAATGCGCCCCGAGCTCCCTGCCCCCCACCCTGCATCCTCCCCGCCCCCAATGCGCCCCGTGCTCCCTGCCCCCCACCCCTCTCATCCTCCCGCCCCAATGCGCCCCGTGCTCCCCGCCCCCAATGCGCCCCGTGCTCCCGCTCCCCCACCCCTCCCTCTCCCCGCCCCCAATGCGCCCCGTGCTCCCTGCCCCCACCCCTCCCTCTCCCCGCCCCAATGCGCCCCGAGCTCCCTGCCCCCCACCCCTCTCATCCTCCCGCCCCAATGCGCCCCGTGCTCCCCGCCCCCAATGCGCCCCGTGCTCCCTGCCCCCACCCCTCCCTCTCCCCGCCCCAATGCGCCCCGTGCTCCCCGCCCCCCCACGCCTCGCTCTCCCCGCCCGCCCCGCGCTCACTTCTCTCAGCCGCGCGGAGCTCCGGGCCCGTCCCCCACACGCGTCGCCCCACCGGGCGCTCTGCCAGCCACAGACGCGCGGTGCGTCTCCCGGGCGCGCGCCATCGTCTCTCTGCCTCCTCCGGCCCTCCGCCGACCCACCAAGGGCACCGGACCTCTCGCCCGCGGCCCGGAGCGGTGGGAGCCCCGCGAAGCGCCGTGACAGGAAAGTCCGAGGCGGCCGGCGGCTCGGTCCCCGCGATCCGCAGGGCCGCCGCGAGCCAACGACGCCGAGGCCTCGGCGCGGGCCTCCCGCCGCCCGCAGCGCCTCGCGCCGGGCCCACGGCCCCGCACAGCCCGCCACCCCGCGACGCCGAGACCCGGCCGCGCTCGCCTACCTGCGCGTGGCCGCCGACGCCGGCTTCCGGCAGGAGCGGCGCCCAGGTAACGCCGTCCCGCCCTCCGGAGCGGCGGCGCCCATTGGCCGAGGTCCGCCTCCGTCTCCCAGCGGGCCAATGGCAAGCGGCGGCCGCGAGAGGGCGGGGCCTTAGCGTCATCTCTGGACGCCGGCTGTCGCTCAGGGCCGCCGGTTGCCAGGCAACCCCTCGCCACGTGCGGCTCTCGCGGTTTGGGCCGCACCCGGCGGGCTCCGGCCCGAGGTGCGGCTGCCCCGGGGCTGGGTGACCCCGGGCGCGCGGTTCCTCGGACTCCAGCGGGTGGCCGACGCCCGCTGCGCCCGCGGGATTCGTCTCAGACGCCATGAAGTCTATACATGAGAAATGCGGCCCTTCACGCTGCGCCCCAGGTTTCCGTGTCGCCAACGCCGCGCGTGGGCCACGCGGCGGCTTCACGCGGCGGAGCCGTGTCCGCGAGGCTGCTGCGAGTTCAGGCCAGCGGCCGCCTCGGGCTGGAGGCGTGTTGGAATCCCAGCCTGTAAAATTAACCGTCGGGGAGCAGATGCCCGCCCGGGAGAGTTAACAGTGCGGGCGCTTCGGGGGAGGGGCGGGGCGGGGCGCCCCCGCGGGAGGCTCGACGGGGGCGCTGGCCGCGAGGTCGCGGCGGACCGGGGCTCGCTGGCCCCTGCCCGAGCCGAGCACGACCGCGGACGGCCCAGGGCACGGGTCCCGCCCGTCCCCCTGCGCTCCAGACGGCCCAGGGCGCGTCCCGCCCGTGCCTCTCGCTCCTGCGAGTCTGCCAGCCACCGCTCAGGGCTGCCAGGCCACGCTGTAGGAGCGCGTCCCTGGGCTGTCACTCTAGCCTGGCGGCCTGTTCTGGTCCAATCGCCCGCTGTGCCTCTGACGGGAAGGCTCACTCCCCAGTCTCTGCTGTTCCAAAATCTAATGTCCCCACCTAACACCAGGGAGCTCAGCCCACGGACTGTCTTCTGCTGCACCTGCCTAAGAGGACAGCCGCCAACAAGCTGCTCAGCTGCACCGAGGTCCCCCCACCAGCATGTTCCTTAGTGAAAGGCAGGTCCCTCGGGCCCTTCCAGGGATCACAGCCAGCGGTGGGTCCTCTAGTCTCTCATAATAAATGCATTCTAACAAGTGTGTCGCGTCGTGTCGTGTGTTCCCCCCCCCCCCCCCCCCCCCGCCGTGTATCCTGGCCCTTTCCTCTAAAGCCTGTCAAGGCAGTTCTGGCATTTCCGCTTATCTTCTGATGGTCACCATCATGTCCAAGCCCCCAAAAGTCATCTCAAGTCATCAAGAGAGAATATAGAAAGTAAAAGTAGCAGTGAGCCCGGCCGGTATGGCTCAGTGGACTGAGCGCTGTCCCATGCACCAAGAGGTTGCTGGTTTCATTCCCCGTCAGGGCGCATGCCCGGGTTGCGGACATGAGCAATCCATGTTTCTCTCTCATTGATGTTTCTATTTCTCTCTCCCTCTCCCTTGTTCTCTTTAAAAACAAAAAAAATGAATAAAAACATATTTTTTTAAAGTAACTCTGGCCCAGCCGGTGTGGCTCAGCGGTTGAGCAGCGACCTATGGTCCAGGAGACCGAAGTTCAATTCCCGGTCAGGGCACATGCCCAGGTTGTGAGCTCAATCCCCAGTCGGGGGCGTGCAGGAGACAGCTGATCAATGATTCCCTCTCATCACTGATGTTTCTCTCTCTCTCTCTCTCTCTCTCTCCTTTCCTCTCTCTGAAATCAATAAAAACAATTTAAAAAAAGTAGCTCTGAATGCTGAAAGGCTTAGAGGCAATGACATTCAGTAGTACTGAGCTCTCCTAGCACCCAGAGAGACCTTGGTGTGTTTTAACTCTCTGATTTTATTTTATATTTACTTTTTATTAATCCTCACTTGAGGATATTTGTTTCCATTGCTTTTCAGAGAGAGTGGGAGATGAGGTGTGGGATGTACTTTCTGCTCAATTTTGCGGTGACCCTAAAACTGCTCTAAAAATGGTTTATAAATCAAAAAATAAAATCACAGCCCTGGCCAGTTCTGCTCAGTGGTTAGAGCGTCAGACCTTGGACTGATGGGTCCCAGGTTTGAGTCCAGCCAAGGGTACATACCTCGATTGCAGGCTTGATCCCTGGCCCCGGTTGGGGAGAGTATGGGAGGCAAGCAATAGATGTGTCTCTCTCACATCCATGTCTCTCTTTCTGTCTCCCTTCCACTCTCTGAAAAAGCAATGGAAAAAATATCCTCAGGTGAGGACTGAAAAAAAAAATCCAATCACAAATGCTTCTGCTCCAGGCTTACAGTTTAAATATCGGCTGCCTCCTGCACGCCCCCTGCTGGGGATCAAGCCTGCAGCCCCGACACGTTCCCTGACCGGGAATTGAATTGCGATCTCCCGGATCCTAGGTGGATGCTCAATCACTAAGCCACGCCGGCCCCGCCACGTCACTGTTTTAATAAGAATTTGAACCACTACGGGTCAAGCCCAGCTCTTGACAAGCACCCCAATTCTCCTTCAAATGGAATGAGCTGCTTTTCTAATTTATAGCAGAAACTAAAGCCACACTGTCCTCTCCACTTGTCTTTCTCCCTGCGAACGTCACCTGAGCCTCTGATGTGTTTGTTTCCTCCTGCTGGATGCCAGGATGCGTCTCTGGTTTTGCAGGAGTTCTGAGTGTAGCACAGCATTCAGCACGGCCGTGTTCCTGGGCACACCACAGATGCCAAGACGCCAGGGTTCCTGACACCTGAACAGTTTGAGAACCACTGCTTTAGTCAAAACCTCCCGGGTTCTCTGGTCTCTGTGGGGAGAGGTGGCTGGGAGGTGAACTCGACTTGAACCGACTGAACAGACTGCCCCCTTGTGTTTGGAGGTGAGCAGCACAGGGGCTGCCCAGGAGGTGGGGAGTGTGGGGAGTCAGCGCTCAGCACATGACAGCCAATCATCGCCCAATAAACGATTTCACAACTGGGCACATGGATGCACTCACAGGGGCAGTTTAGTAGAGAATCTGACCTTCTGCCTGGGATCCCATAAGCTTGCTACCAGGTTGCCACGGAAGCAGTAATCTTTGTGATTGCTCCTTAACACTGGTACGTTGACACCCTTCTAACTGCACTTTCTTCCTTAAGATTGAGCCAAAGGAACGCTGTCTACAAAAGTAGCTTTAGTTGAGTTCAGCACAAAAAAGAAGTGTCCAGAGTGTAACATTTACCAGCAGCTCTGCCTATGGGCATGTGGGGGGTGTGCGTGTGCATGTGTTTAGGAGCTCATTTCAAGTTTGGTCTTAGGCTTATTGCAAAGAATAAATTTGGGAGGTTAATTAAAAACACATTTGAGCCCTGGCCAGTTTGGCTCAGTGGTTAGAGCGTTGGCCTGCAGACTGAAGGGTCATGGTTTCCATTCCTGGTCAAGGGCACGTACCTCGGTTGCAGGTTTGTTCCCGGCCTTGGTCAGGACTCGTGTGGGAGGCAACCAATCAATGTGTCTTTCTCTCTCTCTCTCTCTCTCCCTTCCATTCTCCCCAAAAAAATCAATGAAAAAAAATGTCTCTCCAAAAAATCAATAAAAAAAACACAAACATTTGGAAAAAACCTCACCCCTTTAACATAAGTAGCCTCCCCGACTCAGGACAGGTGGGTGAGCTGTGCCTGCTTTTCCTGCAGTGCTGTCCCCAGGCCTCCTCAGAGCCAACATCCCAGACGCCCTGCCTGACTCCCAGGAGGGCCCTCTGGTGACACCTTGTGAACACATCTGATAGTGCAGCCCACACAGAGCACGGCCAGCAGCCACCAGTCTGTCCAGGCTGTGAACTGGAAGCTGGACACTGGGAATGACAGCCTGGCTCAGGGCCTTGCAAGCAGCAGCTGCTGGCGCCACCCAGGCCCAGCTCAGGAAAGGCATTCAAGCAGCCTTGATGGGAGAGGCGCCTCCACGTGGTGCTGAAGACAGTCTGTCCCAGCAGAGAAAATTCATGCATTTCAGCTTAAAAGTGGGCCCTTCATGTATCTGCCAGAGCCAAAATTCCCTCTCAAAAGTAAGGGTGCCACCTGCAGAGGCCAACTTCACACTCCTTGTCCAGCGGGGAGCAGTGATCCACAGCCAGGGCATGTGGGGACAGCTGCACAGGGTCCCCATTCCCCTCAGTGAAGCTTCGGGGTTCAATCTGAGACTGCGCCCCGAGTTTCCCAGGCTTCTCCACCCTGGAGATGCGCAACTGCCAGGGACACAGCAAACAAGACACAGTACCTCCAATGGCATGTTAGGTAGAGCTGGACTCACAGCCAACAGGCTCCACAGCTGCTCAAGCTCATCAGTCGGCGGAGATGCGATTTAATCTTTAACTTTGCAACTCTGAGGCTCCTTGTACCACCCACTGTTTCTTGAACATTCCACCGAGGTGCCCCAGCAGTTCAAAAAATGAGCCCCTTCCTCCCCTGGGCAGATGAAGATGGAGCACAGAAGTACTGCCAAGTCTTTTCTCAATAATGCATGCAGACTTTGACACTAAGAATTCTCCAAACTTCCTACCAATGTTAATGTTGGCACTTCCTATGAAAATTTACAATACCTGTGTCTTCCCCATCCCTTGGCACACTGCCACATACAACCTCATGCCCCGTTGTGAGCCCCTCAACGGCACCTCACGCTAAAGTGAACTCTCCTGGCAGAGGCTGGGAAGGCAGGTGGTACGGCAGGTGGATCAGGGCCTCAGTATCTGTAAATGACAAGAACTTCTGGATGCAAACCACACAGAGCAGGGACTCAGTGCTGCCAAGAGACACGGACCAGAACCTCTGCTTTCGTGGCCTTTCACAGCCCTTTGAACTACCTGGACGCCTAACAGTGCACGAGACCGAGGTGTGTGGAGCGCTCCAGAAAGCTCTGCGACACGGACACAACCCCATCCCACTTGAAGACAGAAACACGAGCAGCTCGGGACAATTCTTCCTGAAAAAATGTGGGTGCTTTCTGCCCTCCAGTGTTGAGGATCAGGAGCAGTGCCAACAAGAACACCAGCCACCCACCTGTCTTTAAACTTCTAGTTAGTAGCCAGTTAAAAAACAAAACGAACACCAATAAAAAAACTTTAATACTTTATTTAATCCATCGTATCCAAAACACTATCATTTCAACATATAACCATTTTTAACAGTGAGATAGTTTACTGTTTAAATTTTTGATACTGTCTTTGAAGCCCAGTGTTTTATTCTGAATTTGGACAGTAACTTTCATGAGAAAGACCTGGTCTGTACTTAGATTTCAGTTTACAGTTCAAAGAGTAGACTCATATAACCAAGTTCCTAATATACTTAAGTTTCCTGATAGCTGAGCCAAGCTAATAGTTTTTGCCTGGAATGAACAGAACCACAAGCTCAGTGCTGCAGAGCCCTGGCAGCCCTCCCCGTGCTTCACAGCACTCGGCGGAGACCCCACAGTGGCACTGATGCAGACGGTGGTTGGTTCCTGTGTGGTCTCAGGACCAGCAGCGTGAGCACCACCTGGGAACTTGTTGGAAGTGGAAATCCTCAGGGTCCACCCCAGGTCCACTCTGGAGATGAGGCCTGTAGTGCTCTAACAGGGCCGCTGGGTGATTCCAATACACTCAGAAGCTGGAGAACCACTGGCCCAGAACAGACCCCACCAAGAAAGAGTGCAGAAAGGGTTCTGCCACCTATTGTAGAATGGAAACAATACAAGCCCGCCCCCCCCCCCCCCCCATTATACTTTGAGGCCATGAAACCAGATGAGAGTAACTGCTTGGATCTGTTAATCCAGGCGCAGTGGGTGTCCCGAGTGCCAGCTGGGTGACCAGCAGGTTAACACTGGCACCCACTCCGATGTCATTTTGTTCCCTCCTGCTTCCCAAGGCCCAAGGTCCCATGAAACGAGAGCTCCCCCGGTACTGAGGTTCCAGTTTAATGCCTGGAGTCAGTGGGTCAGACTGTCCTCTCGGGGGAACGGGAGTGGTGCGGTGGGGGCCGCCTTTGGATGAGGCCCCTTAACAAGGTGGGAGGGAGCCCCTCCCCTTCCTGAGCTGAAGGCCACCCCACCCCAGGGGCCTCCTGAGGAAGCCAGAGCACCCCCAGCTGTCTGCTGCTTAGGTGATGAAGCTTCGGAGACTGGGCCTGGCTGAGGGAGCCAGGCAGAGCCGCCCTCTGACAGGCACAACCAGCCACTTTGTTGTATTTTGAGGGAGGGGAGGGTGTTAGAGCAGTTTCACCCACCTTAGAATATTAAGGCCCTTCTGATTATTTTGTGGAAGGGATTTATACATTTCATTGGAAAAGTTTACAAAGTTTCAGACCTTTGTCGTGAAGTATGACAGCACCAGACCACCAAGGTTATCTCGGAACAGATACAGGCATGTCACCTCCTTACTTTCGACCTGGAAGACAACAAAAGGCCTACTTAGACCTGTCCCCATTAACCAGGAGTGGTGTCACACCGCCGGCCAAACATGATGCTTGAAACAGCCTAAAATGCCACCGCTGGACTGCGCCTGAGCGGGAATAAACTGCACCTGTAACCTGGGGCTCAAGGAAGTCCCAGTCCTATGTGCTCCGTGACTGAGCTGTGCACCGAGGGAGCATGTAACGTCAAGTCAGCTAGAGCTGCACTACAGCGGCCTTTCAACATTCACCGCTGGGACACGGAACTGCCAGCCTGACACGAAAGCAACTATACCCACACGTGCCACCTGGACCGGTACCTGAGTCGCTGGGCCAGCCAACAGGAAGACAGTGTGTTCAAAGCGCCAGATGGTCTGGAGTCAGAGGCTCTCGCAGCTGAGCACCTGTACAGAAAGGTTAGATCCACTCAGCCAGCCCTCACAGCTTTCCCAGGAAGGCAGTTAGGGCGGCAGCTAATCCTGAGCCCCTTCAGGCACAGACCACACAGAAGCATCAAGTGTAACTAAAGAGAAACAATCAAGTGTAACCAGAGAGAAAGAATCAAGCCTAACTAAAAAGAAGCAAGCAAATGGAACTAAAGTAACTCGCTTCCATTTTTATTCAACAGCAGGTTTAGGCAGATGCTTCACTGAACTTGAAGGTACTTCTGGTTCATAACACTAGTAAATGGATTCAACTGTGTACCCAAAATGGTAGGTTCAAGTCCGAATCCCCAGAGCCTGAGAACGTGCCACCTTTTGGAAGCAGGGCCATTGCTGATGTAATTAGTTAAGACGGGTCCATAGTGGAGTGGGGTAAGACCATAATTCAATGACTGGTGTCCTTAAAAAGGGGGGACATCTGGACACAGGGAGAAAACTCTATGAACATGAAGACAGGTTGGGGTGATGTGTCTACAAGCCAAGGAACATCAAGGATTGCCAGCATCCACCAGGAGCGAGGGGAGAGACCTGGGACAGACTCTCCCTTAGACCCTCCAAGGGAACCAGCCTCAAGACACCCTGACCTCAGCTTCAGCCTCTGGAAATGAGAGACGAGGAACTCGCTGTTCGAGCCACCCAGTTAGTGGTTCTTTGTTATGGCAGTCCCGGGAAACAAAACAGCTAGACTCCAACTTTAATTCAGAATCCAATTTTAATGGAGATTACATTCATGCAGACTCCTACATCTACCACGCCACAGAGAGCAATGCTCAAGGCTGCTCCTGCCCCCTCCGTGGGGTGGAAGCTGGTTCTACCCTTGTTATGGGAGGGGCTAGGTCAGCATGTCGTGGCTAAGACTCTTCTCACCCGGCTAGGCTGGTGGGTCTGCTCCCCCGTGTGCAGCTGTGATCCAGAGGATGTCTGTGCTTAAAACAGAAGTTGCCACGACACTGTTCACAAGCCACTGGCAGCATCTCTTTCTTCTTACATCCCTCTTTTGAGCACCGGTATGTAAAAATCTGAGGAAGCCAAAGTTACTCAGTATTTCAATTGTTCAATAAGCAATTATTCAACAAGCCCCACACTAAAACCATTAACATTTAACTAGGAACAGTTCTTAGCTACACGGAATGAAGAGGTCAAGGTTCCATTCAAACATTTTATCGTAAAACATTGAATACTAATTAAAGGGACAGTTTTAACAAGTATAAATACAAAAGCAGCTATTTAGTTGGGGATTCATGGAGGGTGCTTAGAGGTGTTCTCAGGAAAAAAAAGCACAAGAAACCCAGGGGGTGGGGACTAGGGACATGGACGGGAGGCCAAGCACTTGACATCATGCACAGTCCCACAGAATGCAGCTGGATCCAGGGGCCCTGGAGACAGTGGAGGTGTCCTCACCAGGGGAAGGGAGCTGGAATATCTATCTAGAGCCCCAGGCACTGCCAAGTCTGAAAGTAAGAATATCAGAGAGAATGTGGAGAGGGTAGTGTCCAGCTGCCTGGGGGCAGCCCTCCGGCAAGGACAGTCAGGTGGTGGCTGCCTCACGGGACCTGAGCATGTGCAGAAACACACAGGGTGCTGGGAGGACGCTGGATGTCTGCTGCAGGTACCCAGGTACCCGGAGCAAAGAGCTCCAGAGGAACAGAGGCGGTGGGCAAGGAGAGGAAGCACTTAGGTGGAAAGTCTCGGCTGAGCCAAGAATAAGGGGAACCATGTCAATTCAGGGGAAGGCATGGCAGGTGGAGCTGAGGGAAGGAGGTTTTAAAAGGCTTTCAGAGGGCTGGAGGGCAGAGCACGCAGCACACAATGAGAGCAGGAGAAAACTCGCAAAGGGCTTTGTGTGGTGCTAAGGCACGTAGATGTCTCTCTCCTGCTCAAGGGTGAAAACAGGAAGCAAAAGTTAGCAGACCTTAAGTTTACTGACTATAGTTGTAACTGTGATTAAGGACCCGCAACAAGAAGCTGAGATTTAAGCTGACAAAAGCCAGTTCCCCACAGACGAGCTCTTTGGAAGCCCTGTGCCCGTTCTGGAGCAGGACAGGAAAGGGAGCAGCGCACCTCAGAAGGCAGCCAGCCTTAGAAACACCACCCGGATGCACCAGGAGGGTCCTTGGAGAGGGCAAGCTGCAGAACCGGCCCATACGTGACCAAGGAGGAGGCCCTAGGGAGGCCTAAGAGCCTGAAAACCCACTGTCTGAGGGGAGAGAACACACAGGTCAGCCTGTCTCCTTGGACTTGTGGTTAAGGGTGTAGAACTGAGCACACGTACGGGCTCTGACTCCTCCCAAAGTTATGAAAATGACAGAAAAGATTCTCTGAAAAGGAACAAACCCATGACGGCAAACAGTAACAAGGAAACCACCAAGCATTTTAGGTTTTAGGAAGATGCACAGGGACAAATAGTAATGGACTTGACAGATAGAGAAAGCCAGGTATAAGTTATCGGGAAGGTCAAGAGAAAACCCCGTTTATGGAAATAAAACCCCAAAGCTCAGAAATTGGCAGTCCTAGAAGCTTAGGGTTCAGGAATCAGACCCAAAGGCCCTGCCCAGCACCAGCAGGAGACCTGTGCTCTGCAGAGGCTCAGAGAGGCTGTTGGCCTGGGGATGTGCAGCAGTCAAGAGAAAGACAGGACAGGGATTTGAGGACACCACAGTTCATGCTCCATGGGGAGATCTGACTGCTTTCTTTACCGGGCACCAGGATTCTGGGAGCCAGGAGTGTGCTCTCTCCAGGTAGGGCACTGACTGGCCCAAGAGAAAGACCTGACGACACAGACCTTCAGGCTTTCCCAAGGAAGTGGTCAGGGCAGATGACCCACAGGGAAGGCAAGTCCACAGCTCCCATGGAGCAAATGAGCGGTCAAACACAGACCAGGTAGGCGAGAACATTTACTGTGACACAGGAAGAACCACCTGGACACAGGTTATACAGGGAAAAGAAAACTTTTCCTCTAACAGGAAAAGCACAGCTGTGCCTGTGCCTGCCTGCAGGTACCTGAGGGAGGAATTCGAAGCAAGGATGCTCTCCCAGGCCACCAATCAAGCATAAACAGAGAACAAAGACCCTGGAAACCCAGGTCAATTTATCTTCCTCCCTCCCTGGGTTTGTGCCTCCACCAGAATAAGGTGTGGCCAAAACGGGGCCTCATGCTAAACCTAATGAGGTCAGGGAGACCTTGCAAACTCACAGACCCAAAGCGAACACAAAAGATGGATCTGAAATTAAAACTTTTTAAACATAAGCAGTCTATGGTGGGTAGCCCTGTCCTGAGTCAGTATTTTTCCTTCACAAAGGTTAATTTTCACTTTAACTAGGCCTATCAGTTAGTTATCTTTTGCATCTGTGATAACATTCCTGAGTAACACAAGCCTTTGCAAAACAAAGTAATTTCCCCTTTTTCTAGGCCCTCAATGCACCAGGGTAGAGACCAGGAATCTTCTCATTGTTGCTGATATCTTGTTAACTAATGACTGTTAACTATTCTGCACCCTCCAGTGTAAAAGTGTGTCTATCATTTTACTTTTTATCTAATCCCAGGTGTCGCCCCCCCCCTTGCTCTCTCCGCCTCCCTCAATTATTACCAATGGATTTCTTGTAACCCACATGTCTCCTGCCTTGATTGTAACCTATAAAGCAAGGTGCAAAACTGCCATCTCTGGAGTGTGAGCATTATTTCAATCCGTTGAGGTTTTGGCTTCTGGGAAACTGTTGCCAGTTTGGCTCAAATAAACTCACAAAAATTCTTAACATGTTTGAATGTTTCTTACCTTAACAAATGGAACAAACCAAGAAAGAAACACAGGACATAGAGACCAGGGACCCACAGGAAATGAATCGAGAGAGGCAGTGTCCTCAAGGAGGCGGAGGCTTAGAACACCCACCCAAAGCACACTCCACATCAGCACTGGCAGCAAGGTGGGGGGGAATGTGTGGGAGTCAGAATAGGGACCGGAGCTCCATGCTCAGCTCACACTATGGTAAAAAGGTGATACCCAAATGACCGGGGTGGGCACACCAAACATGGGAGGTAACAGAGTGCCCCTGGAGAAAACGCAGGTGCCCCAAACCAACCACCGGAGGCGGAAGGAGAGGCTCCACTCCCATGCGCAGGTCACAACTCTGATTAAACACCCAGGCTATCAGACAAGGACACGGACACCTCAGCTTCGTTCCCTCCTCTGCTCCCCTAGGAGCTGCTCAGGAGTAAGTGCATAGTAACAGGGTGGTTCTCGAAAACTACATGAACTCTCCATCTTGGGAGAAAAAGTGAGGTTCCTGTGGAGAAAGCAAATCCTAAGGCAGACCCAAATGCTCAGAAAATGCGTTTCTGTGACTGTAAAAGCCTATGCCACTCACAAAACGGGACAACACTAACATCATTCGAGCTTCAGTTTGTACACAAGCCATCAGGACTAATTTCAGTTGGATGATTGGCACTTTCCCTCAAGGAAACCGACATTCTCAGAGCTGACCTGGAACTGGTCCTTACCTCTTTCTTCCCGGGACGGTATTTACAATCCCTATCAATGTGCTCACCGACAACCACATCTGGTATCTCTCCCCTTTTCACTGGAATTGGGTTGTTACACAACGGGCATACTGGGACCTGGACATCCTAAAAATAATGAACATAAGGTAATATTCGATTCAGACCATCAAAACTCACATGAGAGAAAGGCACAAGAGTACTACACTGACCCCTGACCGCCCCTGCGAAGGGGGCACTGTTAGCTTCCTGGGTCAGCTGTAAGGCACCCTAGGACTTAACAAAGGTGCCTAAAGTGGAATCTAATGTAATTTAAATATAACAGCCTATTAACCACCTGGAGAAGTGACCCCAAGTCAGTAAAAGATCGCCAAGGAAGGAAGCTGGTGACATCAATCTGATGGTCTCAGGACAGAGGGCTACTTGTCCAGCACTGTCTAGGTGAGAGATGAACCTGCCCAAACACCCCCAGAATGGAGATGGCAGACAAAAACACTACCCATAGGTCCTCTAGCTCTCTTCACATGTCAACAGCCTTTCTGACCCTTCTGTGACTTCCATGTGCAGGAAGACTCACTTGTCAGTCAAAAACAGAGCACAAAGCGAGGCTGAGCTCTCAGATACGTTACCATCAGTCAGGCCCAAGACTGGGGGGGGGGAGGGAGGGGAGCAGGGGCTCTGGAGGGAACCACACAGCACCCAGTAACTAAACACCCAGCACGGTCAAGACAACCTCTGAGCAAGGGCAGGAGCTGAGGAAACTTAGCTCAATGAACACAGTGAAGTAACAACTGACATCTGGAGAGGTGACAGGTAATCACAGAATCACAGGGGCCTATAGTCTGGGGCTGAGCTGGAATGTCACCCAAGAGTGTTCCTTCAGTTAGCAAGCCTGCCAAACTAAGAAATAAAGCCTTACTAACTGGTCTCTAGGCAGACTCTCCCTACCTAGGGATGGGGGTGGGAGTGTCAACAAATAAAGAGTAGCCTGGCCTAGTCATCAGTGCCTGATAAATATGAGTAATGTGCGTGTGAGTCACCCTCCCCCACCCTGGTGACCTGGACTAGGCTGGAGAGTCAGAAGCCCACCAGCACTGATCCAAGCTAAGTTGTCCATGTTTCTAATAGCCTATGACAGAGCAGCAGAGTGCTGACACAGAAAGTTCATGGAAATAATCTCAGTGCTCCCTCACCCCCACCCCAAACAAAGTGAATACAGGCTGGGAGCCACCTGCAGAAGTCTTTAACCTTTGGACTTATGTGAGTGGATTTCCTTAATGACATCTTCCGGTTTCTGTCATATACCACCTGACTCACTTGAATATGACCTCAGGGTGTAGTTACCCAGATAAGTAACCAGTTTAACCCCTTCCGGGTTAGATTCCACCAGTAAACCATTTCTTCCCCTAAAGACAAAGCTTTGCTCTTCCTTGAATCAATGGAACTAAGTCTTATAATATGTAAAATAAGCTCTGAATTTTGGATAAAACAACCATTTGACCCCATGAGTCCCTGAAAATGAAACCTGTCTTATCTACTGAGGCTGTGCTGCCTGAACTTCCTGCGATGGTGGAGATGCTCCACATCTGCACCAACACAGCGGTCACTGTCAGGTGTGGTTACTAAACACTTGGAAGGAGGCCAGTGAGACTGAGACACTGATACTGTTTTGTTCTATGTTAATTAAGTTACTGTCTACACGAGGCTGGTGTCTATCTTGCACAGCACAGCTTTAGAGAGGGAGAAGGAGGAGAATCTTCCGAATAAAGTGTGAATTACCTTCTTATATGCAAAGGGGCATTTATGTGCAGCGTAGGTGAAATGCTCTTTACAGAAATCTTGTTCACATACATCGCATTTTAACGGAAGGAAATCTAAAAAACAAACACAAAAATAGTTTTAAAGACTAGAATGAAAGGTTTACATATCATAGTAAACAGGTATTTACCTACACTAAATCCTTTATGACTATCAAATATATCCAAGTATCACTCATGACAAAAAATTGGAGATCAGGAATTTCACAATGCCAACAACACTAAGGAATCTATAAAGCTATCTTTTCAAAGGTAATCCCATCACATGTGGTATCACAAGTATTTAAGCAGCACACTTCTATCCACTTGGTCCTGGCAACTAATATAACGGCCAATTCACTCCTACAAGTCAATAAAATGCCCATTTTTCTATTAATATTTTCTTAAAAGTGCTTACCTAGCTGCTTGCAAGTCTTTTCTGAACAATGTCTCCCCAAATCAGGGAACTCCATTATGAGAAAGTGTCCAAAACACAGACAGCAGAGCACAGTAGCACCTACAAAAATTAGACCAGTTAGGAGGAAAGCAAGGGGAGCCTGACTTTGGTCACTGGTATTTAGAACTGACAGCAAAAGCAAGCACACAAGCATCTCTGTAGGGAACATTAAATGTCCCTGTCATCCCAGGCCCCTGCAGGGGACTAAAGCTACACAAACTCTTTTCTTTCAGCAAAGAAAAATAGGGAGCTGGGAGGAGCACAAGTACCAGCTCATTTGGAATCAACCCCACTGAGGTGCACTGTTTTTCAATCCATTCAATTCCTACTTTATGAAGCTCACCCCGATTCAGATTTTCATGAAACCAAAGTCTGACTCACTGACAAGGGCCTCCCACGTTCAGTTTACACAGCTGCCAGCGAAAGCTGCAGCCTCCGTGAAGTTTAAGTCATAATTCCTTCTACTGGATACACTTGCTGACATAAACAAAACTGTTACCAGGGGCTAACTCACACTAGTTGACCACACTACCCCAAAGAGATTCAACTCCCTTACGCACTGCGTTTTACTCAGAACTTGGTCCTCAGCGACAACCTGGAGCCCATCGGGGAGGAGAGAGCTGTTAACTCGCCGTTGAAAACACGTAAACTGGTGAAGCTACTGCACTTGAGATAAAACTGAGGTCCACAGCGGCCTCGCAAGGTCCCCTCCGTGATCCGGTCCCCACCGAACCTCTGAAAACTCTTGTCCCTCCCAGAATTCAAGTCCCGAGGGCTTTCTGGACCTTCCCCCGCTCCCCCTCCTCCCCCCCCGGGAGCGTCTCCCCGGCCGCCTCCCAAGCCGGGAATATCTGTCGCAGGCCACACGCCTCCCCTCGCCTCGGCGCGGCGCCACTTCCTCGGAAGGGCCCTGGCTACCACCCGCCTCGCCGCACCTAAGCCACAGGGCCTCTGCTCCCCAAGGACCCGTAAGCCTTCCCCCGCACAGTCCTTTGCCATCAGCCCCGCAGCGCGAGGGGCCACGTCGGGTTTGCCCGTCGCTGTGTCACCGAGCGCGACACTCAGTGGGTGCTCCCATCTCTTGTGGAAGAAGCTGCAAAGAACCCGACCTCAGTCCTGGACACCGCGGCTGCGGCATGAGCGCCCCCGACCTGGGGTCGCCCTGCTTGGACGTGAGCGCGCTGCCCGCCCCCACGAGCCGGGGCCCGTGTGACCCCGGCGCCGCGCTCCGAGACACCTGCTGCGGCCCCCGCGGCCAGCCTCGCGGCCCCGGCCCCCGGCCCCGCACCTGGCTCTCGTCGGAGGCCCGGGCAGCCACGAAAACGAGCCGAAGGTGGCGCAGACGAGAAGCTGGGCCGCCCTGCCCGTGGTCAGCCGCGAGGGACAAGGCCGAGAGGACGAGGAAAACCGGCCCCGAGCGGCGGTGGAGGTCCGTCCGAGCCCGCAGGAGAGCGCAGCATCGCGGCGCTCCCGGGTCCCTTCCATTTATTCGCCGCCGACGCGTCGCACAGCTTCCTGCACTCCGGCGCCCCCGCGCGCCCCGATGACGACACCTCCAGACAGACCAATCCCGTCCCGCCGCGGCAAGGAGCTCCCGGCGCGCCCCGAGACGTCATCGGCAGGCCGGCCAATCCCGCCCCGCCGCGGCTGCGCCGGCCCGCCCGCCCCTCGACTCCCCGCCTCCCTTCTCCAACAATCTGGCAGCTTCGGCAGCGCAGTCACGGTGACGCGGCTCTGCGCAGGCGCCCTGGGCCGTCGCGAGGCGCGGGAAAGCTGATCGGGCGGGAGCGGCCGCGAGCGCGTGCGGCCGGGCGGCCTCGGGAGCCCGCGCAGGCGGACGGACCGCGTCGGACGCGGGCGGCGCGGAGGGGCCGCAGCGAGGTACGGAGCTGTCCGGGCCGCGGGCCGCGTGCGTTGTGACCCGCGCCGCCGGGCCCGCGAGGCCGGGGTGCGGGCCCGGGCCCCGGGTCCGCGGGCGCCAGTCCCGAGTGGGAAAGAAAGCCTTCCTTCGGGAGGAACGCGCAGTGGTCGCGGACGTGCGTAGAAATGGCGGCGGCAGCGAAAGCGTCGCTGTCGGGCGTCCCGAGCCGCCCCTGTCAGCGCCGGGGCCGCTGCCCTCGGAGCGCGTCGCGTCGCGGCCCGGACGGGGCGGTGGCGGCGCGCGGCCGCAGGGCGGTGCCTCGGCGTCATGACGTCGTGCGTTGTGGTTGGCGCTGCGCGCCTGCGCGTAGGCCCGGGAGGCGGCGGGGGCGCAGGCCGGCCTCCGAGGCTTCGCGCGTGCGCCGGTGTCCCGCCCGCCCCGCCGGGCGCTGTGTGCGGTTGGTTCTGTAACGTGGAGCCGGCGCAGCCCCGCGACTCCCCCAAACGCAGCCTGTCGGACGCCGCTGCTTTCTCCGTATTTACCGCGCAGTCCTCGCGGGCGTAGGGAGCCGGACAGCACCGAAAGGCACGAAACCACGAGGCGTGGAGGCCGGACGCGCCGGGGAACGGACGCCTGTCCGCAGCAGCGGAGACGGAGGCAGCGTCGCCCGCCCCCCCCCCCCCCCCCCCCGGGGCCCGAGCCCGCGGGCGTCCGGAGGCTCCCGCGCTCTGCCCGCGTGGGAGGCGAAGCGCTGCGCGCTGGTCGTGGGTCCCCAGCTGAGCCAGCCGGCAGCAGCGCGAATGTGGAGCCAGGCGTGGCGAGCGTCCTGCGGCGCGTGTGCGCCTCTGCAGCCCACCGGCCCCCAACTCGGTCCCTGCGCCGCTCGAGACCGCGCACTGCACACGGCGTGATTCCCCAAAGCAGACACGCTCCATCCCAGCCCCCTCGCCAGGAAGTCACTGTCCAAACAATGTTAAGGTCCCGTCCACAGGCGCCACGTGTATTTTTTAAAAATATATTTTTACCTCCTGATTTCAGAGAGAGGAAGGGAGAGGGAGAGAAACATCAATGAGAGTCATTGATCGCTGCCTCGTGCCGTCCCCTGCTGGGGGTTGAGCTTGAAACCTGCGCCTGTGCCCTGACCCGGAATCCATCGGAGATCTCCTGGACCATCGGTCGATGCTCGACCACTGAGCCACGCCAGCTGGGCTATAGTTTTAAAATTAATATCCATACCTTCAGTTCCAATCCAACACCTCTAGGTTTTCTAGCCTTCTCCCTTTCTGTTTGCAAATGCCTCCTCCAGCTGTAAAAGACTCTGTATTTTCTCAATCTGGTGGTTTATTTGCTTAGTGTAACCAACCACTCTGGCCACCTCCTTCGCCTGCTGCCTTGGTGCCCACCCCTCAGCACCCCATGCCCTTAAGCAATGGTGGGCATTGCCTCCAAGCATCCCCCGCTTCTTCCTGGTGGTCAAAATCCAGCACAGTCCAAGCCTTCAATTTTGTACAAGGATTTTCTCATAAAGGAGCATTTTACTAAGAAAGTATAAATACAAATACAGCCTTTAGGATTGAAACCATATACGTTACTATTAACTTCATTAACGATCCTACTATAGAACTTTTATTTCTCAGGCCTTTTGGTAAATACAAACACCCATTACCTTAATGCTACATGAACTCACATTTCCAAAAGTCAATAACCAGAGTCTTAAAGATAAAATTAACCAGTTACTCTCAGAAAAATGGGTTGGATGTGCCACATCTCCTTGGCTGACTCCAGCTCTCTTCCTTCTCTGACTTGCACTTAAAGCAATTGCATTGGCCCATCCAGACAACCCAGGTTCATCTCATCTCAGGATCCCTAACATAATCACAGCTGCAAAGCCCCTCTTGTCATGTAGAGTTCAGGTCCAGGGGTTAGGACATGGACATCTTTGGAGGGAGGGGACATTATTCTGCCTGCCACAGGTGGTAACCACACTTCCCTGCCACAGGGAGGAATGAGGTTACATTCTTTAAATGTAAAATGCTAAAGGTTGTCTGTCATTATACGGTGCTTTTATCTCCTTTTTGCAATGTAGAAAGCATCATGAAAAATGTCAGATGTTGAATTAGTGGGGGTTTTTTTTGCAAGAGAACATTTATTTGATAAAATTACAGAGATGAAAGAAGTAATTCCTAGAAGAAATGGGCTTAGGAAACAAGTTATAGAGACAATGGAAAGGCCCTAGGAGCTTGGGACTGAGGACGCTAATGGTAATGTGCAGGGGGAGGGAGAGCACTGGGTCCTCTGTCCTAATGGTTTTATCTTAGGGGAGTTCCCAGGGAAAGATCTCGCTATATTCAGCAGCTTTCCAGGTGTGTCCTTTCAGGGTTGTGGTCTCCACTGATTGGTTGGCTCCAGGTCGGGGACCATCATTTGATGCAGCTGGTCCTGAGGTCAGCCAGTGGCTGGTTTTGCTATTGTTCTGGGCTTGGAGCTGGAATACCACTGAGGCCTAGATGTTATCTTTACGGAAGAAAGGTGGGGGCTCCAAAACGCATGACCAGCGATATGCTAGGGGAGGAAAGGTCACACTGGGGGCAGTCTTACCCTTCGATTGTCCTTACTAGGTACTTGGGGCTTTGCACCTGGGGCTTTTCACCCTGGTGACCTGTACCTGGTCCTTGCTCTGCTCATGTCTGTTTAACTGCCTATAACATCCCCCCTCAAGGGTCTTGGCTCTGAATTGCTTCAGAGAAAAGGGTTGAAGGGTCTCTTCTCTAATTGCTTCCTGCTAAAAGGGGTGACGCTTTTCTTCAGAGCCATCATCAATGAGTTCTTAACCAAAGAAATGTAATTGGTTGGACACTGCTCCCTCCCCAGACACAGGCACACACTCACATTACACACAGGTGCCCGCCTACCTGTTCAGAACCAGAATTCACAGCATCAGCTGGCGCATGGAGAAGGCCAGTAGACGACATGAAAATGAACACCCAGAGGTTTTTTTCAGGAGTGCACTTGGCCCACCTCTCCTGTTCTCGGTCCTGATCTGGCCAAGGCCACACCAAGTTGTGGGAACAAATGACTATCAAGTCAGAATTCTTAAGTGCAGCTGTTTGTCATTAACTGAACATCTGCATTCATACAAAGAGAGGTGCCACCCAGCATAAGTTAGGAGACCACCATACACCTGAGTTTCTTACCATGTCAAAATTAAGGGCTTCCTTGGATGTCCTCTGAGAACCGCCTTCTGGTTGGCAAGTGAGGAAGGACCTTGCAGTCCTCGCGACTCCACAGGGAAGGCGAGGTGAACTCGGAGCCTTCGTTAGCAGGAAGAGGCTACTGTGTGTCAGTAACACGCCGATTCTCTGTCAAGGGACCACAGGGCTCCTCACTAACAGGAGGAAACAGGCACAGAGACATTAAGAAGCATGCCCATGAGGAGAGTCAAACCCAGGCTCCAGAGGCCACATTCCTTTTTGTTTTTAACCCTCACCTGAGGATATTTTTCCCATTGATTTTTAGAGTGGAAAGAAAGGAGGGAGGAAGAGAGAGAGAAATATTGATGTGAGAGAGACACATTGATTGGTTGCCCCCTGTACGAGCCCTGACGGGGCCAGGGATTGAACCTGCAGCCCAGGTACATGCCCTTGACCAGGAATCGAACCCTCAGCCCTTTGGTGCTTGGGCCAGCACTTTAACCACTGAGCCACACTGGTCAGGGCATGAGTCCACATTCTTGACTCTCCCTCTCTACCTTGCTGGCTATGGGTGAGGGTGGAGAGGCAGGCAGGGACCAGACCACACAGGACCTGGAAGGTCATGAAAAGACTTTGGACTTTATAGAGTACAAAAGGGTATCATTGGAATGTTTTAAGCATGACCTTGAGGGTGGGCAGAAAACAAAATTTATATACTATGTATGTATACCTCACACAGCTGTACAAAAAATAACTTCCTGCATTTTCTAAAAGCCAACTCAGCCTTCCTCAGTAGCCCCCAGACTGCCATAGGCAGACGTGCGCGCTCCATCACAGCATGTCTGCTCTGGGGGTTCTTTTTGTTTAAGTCCAGTTCATCTTGAGACCTCAGTTACCATCTCGCTCAAATCTCAGTCGCTTCAGGCCTCTTCCTACAACTCCTCCTCCTCCTTCCGTGGCATCTGTGTTACCATGCCCGCACAGCAGCAGAGGGCGCAGGCTCTGGCCCCCATGCCAGCCAGGTCCTCCCTGGCCTCTCGCTGGGCCTGAGACCTGTCCTGCCAGCTTAGGTCCCGTACTAGCATTTGCTGCTGGTGCTGTGCTTCCATCATGGCCTCTGCTCATGAGCTCACTGCATGCGATGTAAGCTTGTCCAGACCTCAGGTCACACCTGTGGAAGTGGCCCTCTCAGCCTGCCATGCCAGGACACACGGGGATCATGGGTCTCCTGGAGCCCATGTGCAGGGAGCATGGCTCTGGAGGCACCACCTCGGGTCCTTTCCCAACCTGAGCACATCCAGGTGTCTTCTGCTGACTGCCTGTGTTGGCACAGAGGAGTGTTGTACCTGTCCTGTAGGTGCAGAGAGGAAACAGGCGTAGACCCCTCTGCTTCCCGCGAGTGCTAAGCCCCGCCCCAGCCTGTGCATTTGTTTACTCGAGGTGACTGGTGAACGCAGCCATTTACTAGACCTACTCAGTATAAATTTAAAGTTACAGTAATACATGCAGAAACCTTTTCTGTGAAATTAAACTTTTTTACATACTTAATTTTAATTATACAAATGTGTCTCCATAAGTAAAAACAGGTAAACTAATTTGTCAGTTTTTTAACACAGCATTCAGAAAACCGACTTTATTATATGGTAGACTTTCAGCTTTAACGGACACCCCTCACCCGAAATAGTCCGTTATATTGAGGTTTTACTGTAACTATCCTGTACCCACCAATGCAAAAGACATACATCTGCCCATTACAGTCTGTTAACATAAGAAACATTCAAACCTGTGAAGAATTTTTGTGACTTTATTTGAACCAGACTCTCAAGGGATTGAAATAATGCTCCGGAGATGGCAGTTTTACACCTTGTTTTATGCATTACAATCAGAGGAGGAGACCAGTGGGTTACGTGAAATCCTTGGGTGACAGATTAGGGAGGCGGAAGAAAGTAAAAGGGGGAACCTCTGGGATTGGATAAAAAGTAAAATGGACACAAACTTCTTTTACACAGGTGGGCTCAGGGTAGTTAACAAGATATCAATAACAATGAGAGGATTCCTGGTCTCTGCCCTGGTGCATTGAGGGCCGGAAAAAGGGGAAATTACTTTGTTTTGCAAAGGCTTGTGTTACTCAGGAATGTCATCTCAGATGCAAAAGACAACCGACAGGCCTAGTTAAAGTGAAAATTAACCTTTGTGAAGGAAAAATACTGCCTCAGGACAGGGCTACCCACCACAGACTGCTTATGTTTAAAAAATTTTCATTTCAGACCATCTTTTGTGTTTACTTTAGGTCTCTGAGTTTGCAAGGCCTACCTGAGCTGGTCAGGTTTAGTATGTGGCTGCTTTTCCTCCGCAGGCCTCACAATGAGCATCCTGAAGACTATAAACTCCCGTCCCGTTTCCTCCTGGAACCTGTGCTCGGAGCCTTGCTCCCTGATGAGCAGAGGCCTGGGGGTGAGGCGCTGACCATTGCTGCCCTGGAGGCAGTGGGAGTGCCGGCCTCTGACCAGTTCCTCTCCAGGTCTCTGCACGGGCAGAGGCCTGGTGAACCTGAGGGTCACTGAGGGAAACGGGACAGAGTAGAAACTGCCGCAGAAATTACACTCTGTTCCCCTGGACCTGGGTTCAGAGCATGAACATTTCATAGGCACACATCAAATGGACGTTTCAATTCTGGAAAGTGGTCTAAGATGAACTAGGGAGATGAGCCATGTGCTCTGCCCCTCAACACATTGCGGAGTTGGGTGGAGCCGAGGGACACAAAGGAACTGGCTCGGGCACCCCTGCAGTGGGGGCCCCTGCAGGGCAGGGATGTCCTCTTCTGTGTCCTCCCTGGTGGCGAGACACCGTGTAGCATCGGGGCCTCAGCCCTGAGTCTGGAGCACCTGGCTCTCACTGACTCCATCTCCGAGGACAGCCCACAGGAGGGCTTCTGTTTCAATACCCTCCTCAGATGTCAGAGAGGACAACCTGCGGGAGCCCTTTTTTCAGCTGCTCGTCCGCAGTTGTCCAGGTGAAGTTCTGTCGGCAGTTCAAAGTTGGCAAAGAGGAACAGGCACAGTAGGAATGTGGCCAAATCACTCACCCGTAAGGACCTTAAACCTCCGTGACTCAGCCACCAGGCTGTGCCTGATTCCTTCAACCTTGAGTCTCTCCCTTGACGTGGCGCTCATTTACTGACCTGACATAGACCTAGATGCTCCTGCTCCCGTGGGGAGGAAGGAGGCTCTGACCCACTGAGCTGTCAAAGAAGCTTCTAGAAAAGATGCTCCATCACTTGCAGCCTATGAACTGGGCTGTGCGTGTCTCCTGGAGGTGGTGGCCGTGGGAGACAGTAGGGGCGTGGGGCCAGGCTCGGGCAAACCTGTATCCATGGGAGACCAGGTTCAGCGACACTCACTTCTTAGGAAGCTGGGGGAGGGGACACAGGTCCTCCGAGGGGTCTGCCCAGCCTTCTGTCCACCTAAAATGATTTCAGTGCCACACATCTACCATGAGCCTCATTGTTGTGCCAGGTGAGCTGCCTCGCTGTGCCAGGTGAGGTTTGTAGTTTCTCTGCAGCCCGCCTGCTGGAAAGTGTACAGTCGCCATGTGTGGGGCAGACAACCAGGCCCAGCACCCTTTTCCCTCCACGGGAGCTGAGGCTGCACCTCCCTCTACTTTCCTCAGAACCGCGGGGTGAGACATGAGGCACATCATGAGCTGTGCACCTTACGCTGGATTAAAACATTTGACAACTTCTGTAACTAGAGCTAAAATGTCTTCATTCACAGGGGACTCGCCACCCAGGAGACGTGGGACTCTGCCACAGCACCGACGTCTGCAGTGGAAGGAGACATGCGGGGAAGGTAGAGTGGCGCTTTGTTATGAATTTAAGTCTTTATGCTGGATAATTGGGAGTGTTGATGAAAGGACACCCAGACCTACAGAAAAGTTTTGTAAGAGTTCATTTAAACCAAATTTTTGAGGACATGCCTGGAAGCAAGGTCTCAACAGATTGAGAACAGTAGTTTTGCAGTTTCTCTTATGTATTTAGAGTCGAAGGAGAAAACATGATACCCATGGGTGACAGATGAAAGGGGCAGGAGAAAGCAAAGTGGGAAACCTCTAGGACTGGACAAGAAGCAGAGCGGAGAGCACACACTTCTGCACTGGTGGGCACAGGACAGTTACAGCAAAACCTCGGTGTAGGACGGGACTCATTGGGGGGGGGGTCCATTAACACCGAAAGTCTGTCGGATAATAAAGCAGGTTTTCTGAATGTGTAAAAAAGTTGGCAGATTAGTTTACCTGTTTTTACTTATGTAGACACATTTGTGTAATTAAAATTAAGTGTGTATGAAAAGTTTAGTTTCACAGAAAAAATTTCTATGTGTATTACAGTAATTCTAAATTTATGCTGAATAGTCCTAGTAAATGGCTGCGTTCACCAGTCACCCCGAGTAAATAGATGCAGATGACGAGGGTGTGGCTTAGCACACGTGGGAACATTGGCCTGCACGTGTTGAAACTGCTGCAGAGTCCCGCCACACAACAGAAGCAGTGACAATGCGTGATACAGTGTGATCACCTGCTAGTCATTTGTGGAACATTGTGAACGTTGTTTACGAGTGGTGACTCTTAGATTTAAGTACATAGACTGTAGCTGTAGATATGTGATATTTATATTGGTGAAATTACTACAGTGTTTTTTCCTACTTATGGCCTATTTGCTAAAATTTGTTAAAAATAAGTGAATTAATAAAAAAAATAGTCTGTTAATTTAATTATCAGCAAACCTTGGTTAAAAGCATTCTAAAATTAACAGGGTATTAATTTTCACACATGACATATGGACCAGAAATTTTGTCCATTAAATCAAGGTCCACAACATCGAGGTTTTACTGTAGTTACCATTTGCAGCACATAGAGAAGGTACATGGGGGCAAGGTGACAACGAGGGGTTCCGTGGTCTCTGCTCTGGTTCCCATGGTTGTGCCTTCAGGGTCGGGAAGAGAAAATGAATGGAACACTTCAAAGGTGTGTCATCCCAGGTGTATAAGGACTGGATAGGGCCTGTTAGGGTGGAGACTAACCTCTGCTAAGGAAGCCGCAGGCCTAGGCCAGGATTGCTGCCACAGCTGCCCGGTGGGAACCTGTGACCAGACCTCCTCCAGAGAAAGAGGAAACTGCTCTGAGTCAACTCTGGGACACATGCAGCCTCAGGGCAGTTAACCTGACTTCGGCTGGGAAAGCTCCTTGCCCTTTTTCAAGGAGGAATAGTTACACTCACCCTGTGTTACCCATGGTGCCCCCACATGGAAATGTTACCTATTTTAAAACGTTCTTACTTGAGCCCTGCCTCTTACTGCCTCAGGATTCCGAATCACAGCCGTGGGAGCCCGGCTCAGTGTGAAGTCACGACAACGCAAAGTCGTCATTTGTTTTCAGTGTTGTGCTGGTTCCAAGTGGGTTTTGAATAAGTCAGTTCCCAGGGACTCGATGTCCTGGCCAGGCCCCTGCCACCCCCTCGCGTTACCGTATTAAACATTCAGGTTCCTGGCCCACCGTAGAGGCTTGTTCTGGAGGCTCGTTCTGGAGATGGCAGCAGGGCTTGTGTGGAGCAACTCCTGCTGGCTGCTGGTGGTAGGGCAAGCAGCGTGTTTCTCCCCACACCTTGTTTGAGAAGGAAACGATCTGCCACAGCTGGTGAGCTGGGCATGAGGGCACTGGGGACCTCTATGGGCTTAGAGGGCCTGCAGGAGTCAGATCCGAGCAGAGGGTCCGACCACAAGCTTTTCCAGAGGCTTTTGGTCATTTCAGCATCGTTCATACAAACTTTGTTCGTGTGAGACCAGGAGCCAGCCTGTCTTTCACTGCTGACAGTGGAGCCCCACATGGCATTCCAAGGGCACTGTGATTAGACCTAGAGAGTTCTGCCCGAAGGGAAGGGGTGAATGAGGAGGGCTGAGGAGGCAGATGCAACCCCCTGGATGCTCCTGGAAAGGGCTCCTTTGCTGCCGCCAATGGAAACTATAAACCAGACACTGATTGTAGCCATAAAGCACCAGGCCCTGCCTCCATCCCTGGGTCACCTGCAGCTAGAGGGCCCTGCCCAGCAGGGGAGCTCTGGTGGGCAAGGTTCCTCCCGCTCTCTCAGGGTGTGTCCGGCCAGTGAGAGGGCCTCTCTAGACCTCTCCACAGCTTCTGGCGAAGTTCTGGCTGGATTCAGCTTTAGGGTGTGAGGCCAAGTTGGCTGGGGGAGACCTGAGCCAAGTCCCTGACATTTTAGGTTCCACATGGTCAGCCCACAGAGCCGGCAGGGGGAATCCCGTTTCCTGAGTCCTGCGAGAAGGGCAGGGGCACCAAAGTCTCGGCTGCTGTGGGGTTAGAGCAGAACAGTGGTGTCCATGGGGAGGGAGCTACTCCTGCCCCAGCTCACACCCCATGCTGACGCGGCCATTTGGAATCAGGTCCTGCAAGGACCACAGTTTGAGCTGCAGAGGAAGTTGCAGACCAGGGGCAGGAGCCCCTCATGTGGTCCAAACCCACCTCCTGGGTCCCCGCGTGGCCGCCGCCTTCTCTTCCCGGTTCTCTGCAGGCTGTTCCTGCTGCTCTCTCCAGGGCAGGAGGTGCCTATGAGAGCTTCTGAGCAGTGAACAGAGAGTGATGGGCCAGGGGACAAAGAATCAGGGGAGCAGGCTTTACAAGGTGTGAACAGACCGGCCACAGTGCTGTGTGCAGTGATCCTGTCCCCTGGCCAGGCGAGGGAGGGAGGGGCTGAAGGGCGTGTCTGCTCACAGGCCCGCCCCTCTCTCTCTCTTTTGCCTGAGGGTCTCCTTCAGGGTGAAGGTATATAACGCATTTAAGGTTCTTTACCTTCCTTCTGCGATAATAACTGGCCCTTGCTCTGCTCCCATGGGTGCCATAATAGGACGCGTTCCAGGGGACCGGTTCCATCGTTAGGAAGCGTGGCTGTAGCTGCGTGGAAGTGGCGCCAGCTGGTGCAGGTTGCAGAGGTGCAGCTGTGTGCCCTCGGCTCTCATCCGCTTTATACCCGGGCTGCTGCCACACAGAGGAAGGGACAGGCTTTCTCCTGACCAAGCCAGGGTGTGTGTTCGCGCGTGTGTGCTCAGGGGGTGACTGGGGCAGGCCGCGTGTGACTGTTGGTGCCACCTTGGCGAGGCCACTGCAGCTTCAGAGGCTTCCATGTGGGCTTTCCCCTGGGACAGCTCCCTGCATTCCAAGGAGCCAACGAGAGGTCTCCAGGCCCCAGAATGCCCCTCTGATGAGATATGTGGGGCATGACTACTGGTCGGGAGGGAATGGCCCACTGGGCAGGATGAGGCTCAGGATCCCCAGCACCCGTGTCACCCGGCATGTTTATGTTTCAGCTGGTGTGGGCCCCCACTCTCCCAGATGTCCACAGACCAACCTGGAAGCCAATTCCCACCATCTGCCAGGTGTCTTGAGGAAGTGTGTCTGTGTTGATAAGCCTCTCTCACCCCACCTGATGTCTGCCCGACCCGCACCTCCTGGTGGCACACCTGGCTGGTCCGCAGCTGCTTCAGGGCACAGCCTCCTCCTCTCGATAGCACAGCTCTACTTATAGGCTGGAGGCCAGGAGGGAAGGTGGGCTGATGGTCTCTACAGGGTGAGTGGATGTCCAATCGTCCCAGCACCATTCTTCCCCTACTAACTTGCCTTGACTCCCTTATCAGTTGCTTCTGTCTGTGGTTCTATTTCCGGGCTCTCTGCTCTGTTCCGTTGATCTGTTCATCTATTTTTTGCTAATGCTGTGCTGTCCAGATTCCTGTGGCTTTATAGTAAATCATAAAGTCAGAGAGCACACGTCAGGGACTGTCCGAGCTCAACCACAGCCTCCCGTGAGGGTTCTCCTTACCAGCCTTGCTGCTGGCGGGCAGGTGACCTAGCCTAAAGGTCTCCTTTCAGAGTTAACCCCAGCTCACTCTCCAAACCACTGTCATCCTGGAAACACGTGGAGACGGAGGGTTGTGTGCAGGGCCTGTCAGGGTCCACTCAGGAGCAGCAGCTGTAAGGATGGGGACATGCCATGTGGTAGCCGCAGAGTGCCCTTGAGTCCTGGAGCCAGGAGCCCCTCACAGTCGTCCCAGGGGAGGCAAAGGCGCTGGGCCATTGAACCCTCAGCAACTTGTACTCCACACGGCTTCCTCAAGGAGGCGTGACCTGGAGGGAGGGCAGGGGGTCCCTTAGCCCAGGCAGTACTTGTGGAGAGAGACACAGCTGGGGTTCTGGACGGTGCCCATGGCCTCCACACTGTCCTCCGGACCTCAGGAGCAACGTCACTCACCTCCGTGGTAGGCGAGGCCCAAGGCCCATGGTTTGCCCAGGCCACCTCGCCGTTAGAATAGCTTTTACGCTCACAGCAGGATCTGGAGGCCCATCTCTATGCCAGGCAGAGTACTGACAGTGCAGGAACTGTGGTTTCTTGTTCAGAGAGAGGGTGGGGGTGGGGTGGGGTGGGGTGGGGGAGGCCCCTGCAGGGCTCTCCTAGGTGAGCTGGTCTCAGGGCTGTGTGTGAGAATGCCCACCCTCACCCGGTGGTCTGGTCAGACGTGGTCATGTTGCCAACACCATATCGTCAGGAAAGGATCAGAACTGCTTAGTCAAGCAAGGACAGAGGCTCGGAGATCAACTGCCCTTTGTCAGTACCAACAGAAGCACAGATTAGAAACTAGTCAGTGGTTTAACTGATATTTTTAGAATCCACTTGCAAGGGATGCGGGTTCTGAAAATGGGGGAGTGGCGCTGGCCTGTCAGCCAGTGAGGGCCAGGCAGCTTCATGGTGCTTGTGAGGAGCTGTCGCCAACTGTGCGGGAGGGTCTGGCTCTAAAACTGCCTGAAGAGTGGAGTTTGATCTGAGGCAGGCTGCTTGGATTTACCAGCAGAAATGTGCCCTTGAGTTGTGCTGGAGATTTTAGAAGATACTCTATTTAGGACAGATAATGGGGGTGCCTTGTGTAGCCTGCATGTAGAGGAACTTGGTAATGCCCCATTTAACGCTGTTTCCAAAGGTGCGGCGTGGGGAGATGCAGGGAGCACTGCACCTCCACGCAGATGCACGTCCAGCCCACGCCAAGCCCAGAGCCCAGAGGGGACCTTGGGTGTTGACTGTAGTGTGAGCCTGAGCAGACGGATTAATCTTGTTTCACCAGCACCCACTTAAACAGGACGTCCAAGCAGTGAGGGCTGACTCCTCCATGCTGATTAATCCCCACCCAAGGATATTTTCCACTGATTTTTAGAGAGAGTGGAAGAGAGGGAGGAAGGGGGAGGAAGAAAGAGAGAGAGAAACATCAATGTGAGAGAGAACACATCGATTGGTTGCCTCCTGCACATGCTCCAACCAGGGCTGGGGATCGAACCTGCAATCCAGGTACATGCCCTTGACTGGGAATCAAACCTGTGACCCTTTGGTGTGTGGGCCAACACTCTAACCACTGAGCCACACCAGCCAGGGTCTTACCCTTCCTTTTAATTGGAAAAAGCAAGGACTTCTTCTCGTAGGATAACCAGCCTTGCAGAGTCCTTATTGAAGCCTCAGCCCAAGGATCAGGTCCTTTGGGAAAACACTTGGTGAAGGTCCCCTGGGCAGACAGAGCCACTGGTGGATGGTAGACTTCTTTATCCAGGAGCATCAGAAGATCCTGGGGAACAGGGTGAGGTGGAAGGAGGCAGGACTGTGGTCCTCTGGGCACATGGGGACAGCCTCTAGGGATCCGAATTTCCAGGAGGTGGCACACTCAGCAGGGGGCTAGGAGTTCACAAGTCAGGACATCAGGGCAGTGCTGCCAAGAAGACAGGTGTGGTGGGAGTGCTCTGACCTGCAGATCCAGGGCCCTGTGGTTCCTGTCAGGGAGTTTGGGGCCCAGGACCAGACCCGATCTCCCAGTGAGCATGCTCAGATGTCCTGGCTGTCAGGGGCAGAGCCGAGGGAGAAATGAATGTCCAAGTGAGCCATGGTCAGAAGCGAGACTGTCCCTTCACGATGTCCATTTAACATCATACCCGAAGTTCTAGCAGATGCAGCAAGGCAGAGGAATACAAGGCCTGCAGTTTCAGTTTTACAAGGTGAAAGTCTTTCAGAGACGGTGGTGGTGATGGTCGTACAGCACTATGAAGGTGTACCACTGAACTGTACGTTTAAATGGTTAACATGGGACATTTTGTTCTATGTATTATTACAACTTAAAAGACCTGTCTTCACAGCGAGGCCGACCTTCCTTGACCTCCCTGTGTAGACTCACCCCTTTCTTTATGCCCCTGTGTCCCTTTATTTCTGTCTCCAGCACTTGTCACCATTTAACACACCCGCCTCTTCCCCGTCTGTCCGGCGTACTGGATGTGTCCCACCGGAATGAGAGACAAGGTTATGGCTTGTTTTGTTCATGGCTGTGTCCCCAGACTAGGAACACCCCAGCATGGGAATTGCTCAGTAAATGTTTGCATATAATAGCTTTGTTGACATATGTCACATACCACACAGCCCACCCACTGAAAGTGTGAAAGTCAGTGGTTTTTAGCATATTCCCAAGGCTGTGCAGCCCTGGCCACTGTCGAATTCCAGCACCTTCTCATTACCTCGGAAAGGAGACCTTCCATGGGCGGTAAATCCCGTCCCTGCTCAAGTCCCCAGCCTTAGCCAACCACTAGTCTACTTTCTGTCTCTGGTTTCATATAAGTGGAATCATACAGTATAGAGTCTTTTGTGACGGGCTCCTTTCACTAGGCGTAATGTCTCCAAAGTTCATTCATGTGATAGACCTCAGTGCTTCATTTCTTTTTAACTCCCTTTCTCACCTTACCGTTTGGATCTGCAGGCTGTCTTTTACCCTACTCGGCTCAGATTTCTCCTTCTTTAACCTTCCCAGACTTAGGTCTCTGAGGTGTGCTCCACAGGACCACCGGGCTGTCTCAGAAATGGGCATCTTGCCTCTGTGGATGCCGACTTTCTCAGAAACCTTAAGGACTAAATTTCTCCAAGACTAGCATTCCTACTTTTCTTGTAGGAGGGTCGATTTTCGGATTTTCCATGCTGATGGGCTCCTGGCAGACACGGGGAAGTAGATTTAATCTCCTGCCAACGGGCCTGGAAGTCTGACCCAGTGTACTCCTGCCACCAGGTGGCAAGAAACAGGCATGACACCAGTTCACAGGGGCCAGCCCTGCTCCGCCCTGCCCCTGGGCTCCTGGCAGGTGAGCAGTTACCGGCCTTCCCCTCAGAGTGAGGCGGGCAGCTTTACTGAGGGTGTTTCAAAGCCCAGGCTCTTCATGGATTTGGTTAGAGAGTGTCTCAGCCACTGAAATAGACGAGGCTGGTGTTTGAAAATGTTCACACTAGGGCCTGATCTCACTTGATCGAATCAGAATCTCGGGTCTTGTATTTTAAGTCTTGACGGGGGTGAGAGCCACTGTGCTGAACGTGAGCTCTTGGCGGGGGTGGGGTGGGATGTGGGGGCATGTAGTCCTTGCTGTCCCCGCAGTGCCTGCTGCTGGCACCTGCTTCTCACCACAAGAGCAAATGAGTGGATGGATTGGGTGAGTGAATGAATGGTGGAGTACTGTAAAGGCCTTCACAGACAGTTTTTAAATTCAGATGAAATTCACATAACGTAAAACTCACCATTTAAAGTGAACAGTTCAGCCCTGCCTGGGTAGCTCAGGTGGTCAGAGTGTCGTCCCGATACACCAAGGTTTCTGGTTAAATCCCTGGTCAGGGCACATTCAAGAACCAACCCGTGAGTGCACAAATAAGTGGAGCAACAAATCAGCCCCCGCCCCTCTCTCTCCCTCAGGTCAGTGAGCAAATCCTTGAGCAAAGATAAAAAGAACGAACAGACTGGCTGAGCCACCAGTGGAAGTGTCAGAGAGCCACCCCAGGAGGGAGCTCGAGATCCTTGGGGAGATGCAGAGCCCCAGGGACCTCCTCCCCATAGGCCCCTGCAACCAGCAGCCCTTCTCAGTAGCTCCCGTGACCTCGTCCCCATTCCTTGATGGAGACAGTGTCCTCAGGTGCCTGTGACCCTCAGAGGAAGAGTGGGGCCTGTGTTCCTGGAGAGCCTGGTTCCCATCCTCAAAGACCCTTCACCTCTGAGGCTGCGATTTCTTTCTTGTGAATCAACCTTCCAAAAGTAAGCCACCCAAATCCCCAAGTAAGCCCAAAAGCCATTTTTTTGCAAACTTCTTATGAACGTACTTTAATACACGGACAAACTAATAAACGAAAGGCCGTATGTTACAGCAGTAGCACAATAAAAACAAGGCAATGGGAAAGACAGACAAACAGCATTCTAGCCACGGGAAAATACAAGTAAAGTAGAAGAGAGATGTAAGTTACAGTCTGTGCGTAAATAACTTTAAAGAGAAATGATAAAGACGACTTCAGTAACTTCTAACGTATTGGGGAGAGATTATTTAATTATAGTAAAACAGGTGATAAGTTTAGCTGAAGTTCTGCACCATAGAGATTAAATTAGTGTCTTAAGAAAGACACAATTTTATAGGATTTTTAAGATTCTTTGGATACCCAAAATTTTCTTTTAACTTGAGTGCCACAGGTTTCAACAGGGTAGATCTCCCTTCATCTGAAAGTTGCGAGTGATCATTAAAATTTACAAACTTTTAAAATCTCACCAAACAAAATACAATTTAGCAATAAAAAGTAACAAGCTATTGATACACGTGTCAACTTGGATGAATCTGCTAGAGTTATCCTGGGGGGGAGGGGAGCGCCAATCTCAAAAGGTTACATAGTGTATGGTTCCATTTATGTAACATTCTTGAGATGAAAATTCAGGGAAATGGGGATAGATGACAGTTGCCAGGGGAGGGGTGTGAGGGCTTGGGAGCTGGATGTGGTTACACGAGGGATCCTCCTGCTGCGGATTGTCCGCATCCCAACACAGGTGCCCAGATCCGCAGACTAAAGTGCACACACCTGCACAAACAAGCAGACATAAAGCAGGGACTCTGCAGAAGAGGGTGGATTTTGTCCACGCCACATATCAGTGTCCCAGCTGTGATCATGTGCTGCAGTGCTACAGGATACTCCTCTTGGGGGAAACCAAGAAAGTGGTACCTGGGATCTCTCTGTTAGTTCTTAAAATTGCAGTTATCTCACAATTAAAAGTTTAATTTTGAAAACAGGAACAAAAATCTCCAGCCTTCAGGGCACCCACGGTGATCGGCTGTCCCAGGTGAGAAGAGAGGCTGAGAGCGCACAGGTGCTTTATAGGGTAGTGCAAGGGCTCCCTGAGGTGCCAGTGTCCTGTCTCAGCATGTCTCCATGCTGCGGGCATAGAATAACTAAGCTGAGCAGAGAGTCAGCATGGCCAGGGAGCAGCTGTCTCTGACAAGCAATGCTATGGTCCTGGCAACATTCTGTGTGACCCTCGGAAGCTCTGGAGAATCCTTTCAGCCGACTCAGGACACTGGCTTTGTGGAGCCAGCCTGTCGAGTGTGTGGAGCTGGGTGCCAGGGGATGGCGCTGTTTGCCAGCCATTGGCCTCAGACCTTCAGCCTGCTGGGTGCCGGCCCTCCTCTACCATGGGCTCAAGTAACCATGTACTGGTCAGCACAGACTTTTAAATTTAAAAGTCACATTGTTATAATATAACAATTATAATATAATTGTTATAATATAATTATAACATATAATTTAGAACTGGATTGGACGTAGAAGAGATCATTTTGAAATCTTACCTCATCAACTGGTTTCATTAATCTGTACTTTAGAGATGCAGAGACTGTTATAAAACCAGACGGAATTCCTGGAACCTGTTCTCAAACACTCAGGCTTCCTGAGGAGAAACGGCTGCAGTCTCTGTCCAGGGGATGCAGGAAGGAGGCTCATTTCTCCCCACACACGCCTGGGGCCCTGGCTCCCTCTGTCCCCCTTGAGCCTGCAGACCTGGGTCAGGGCCTATGGATCATGGGGTTTACTAGCTCATGGAGTGGGGTGTTTGGCATCAACAGGTAGTTTTACATTAAATGAATTTTGAGGAAGGAATTTGTGATTTCTAATAGTAATAATTACCCCTTTTAAACATTCAGTCACTACCTAGGCTCCCCTGCTCTAAGTGCCTTCCCTTCCCAGCCTCCCCAAGAACCACATGTCAGTGTGACTGGCCGGTGAAGGAGTGAGAAACCCCAGCCTTCCTTATAAAAATCTCACCAACAGGAAGGCCTGAGGACTGGGCCCCAGGTCAGCATGGCTGTGCAGGGCAGCACTGCTGGAGCCACCTGCCTGGGCTCAGTGTGGCAGAGTCTCACCGTCTGTACTGGAACCCGCCGAACCCCCTGCATCCCTTCCCCTTGGAGGATGGCGCAGGCTTCTCATGGTAGAGATGTCTGCGCGTGGTGACGTGACTTCCAGCCCACACCGCGTGGGGGTACAGTGAGTACAGGAGTCCTCGCCACGGGGAGCGTTTCGCTTACCCAGAAGTACAGACAAGGAGCAGCCGCTTCCTAGGACGCCTGCTGCCCAGGCCAGATGCAGACGGGTGTTCCCATCCAGATACTGGGAACAGGTTTATTTTTGAGAAAGAAAAGTCATCTGTTCTTTTTTTTAAATCATCACCCGAGGATATTTTTTCCATTGCTTTTCAGAGAGAGTGGAAGGGAGAGAGAGAGAAACATCGATGTGAGAGAGACACCCCGATTGGTTGCCTCCCACAGGTGCCCCATCTAGCCTGCAACCTAGGTATGTGCCCTTGGCCGGAATAGAACCCGGGACCCTTCAGTCCACAAGCCGACACTCTAGCCACTGAGCCAAACCAGCCAGGGCAAGAAAAATCATATTTTTAAAGTGAAGTTTGGATCAAGGGGCTTCTTGTCTTCTAAATTCCTTACCCACCAAAACTGTCTGCCTTGAAGCTCTCAGAGGGTGCTCCCTCCCCACTGGATTCTAATACCTTGTTGTCGGCCACAGGGGTGACTCCTGTGCCTGCCCAGCAGCCCTGGGGGTGGCCCACTTGGTTCAGGGGGAGGCACATGCCCAGGAGAGGCGCTGCCCACTGCATCGGGCCTCTGCTTGGCCCTGGGCCCCCAGGGAAGCTGAGTGCTCTGGGCTCCTGCCTTCTGCTGGCAGCTCTCCCACTCGCCATGGGGCTCCTGTAAGAAGCGCAGTCCTCCCTCCTGTTGTTTGGGGCTGTTGTTTGCACAGGGCTCAGATACATATGGCACATGGAGGCAATTATGTAAAAATCAAAGTGGGCCGTCTCACAGGGCCCCCAACCTGCCAATCTCCCATCCCAGGGAGGCCCGCTCTCGGACCTGGAGACCAAGGTGCACTGATGCGCTCTTCAGAAGACCGGTTTTTAATGTCAGCCAACGAAAACCTGAAGCCCTTCCTACAAAGATGAAGCAGAAGGTTCGAAACCGCTGCTGGCAGAACCAGCACACACAGCTTTGTGGCCACACAGGCCAGGACAGCATTTGCATCTCTGGTCTGGAAACCACTGAAGAACCACCCTGTGCGAGAGACATTGTAGGGGTGCATTAGACCTCCAATGACTTGATTTGGTTTTAAGGAACATCTGGAGCAACTGCCCAGAATTCCTTTGAAAGGCGTTTCCCTGAGACCCTCGTAGACACAAGTCGGGCCACGTTTATACGTTTATAGACTTTCGCTGGGGCCGCCTGCATTTCCTGCTGCAGCCGGCCTAACCTCTCTTAGACCTGTCCTAATTTATCTCTGGTCCATGCACATGAGCCAGTGCTTATTTTCATAACTGCATTTGCGCTTCCAACTCTGACAGACAGATAAATCGTCACCCTCCCCGCCTGCCCCCGAGCAGCTCCCACCTGCAGCTCCAGCCTCTTCTCTGCAGCTGGGCACAAGGCAGGTGTCTCCAGAGGAGAAACCCCAGACACCCTGTGTGGAAGCCGTTCTAAACTCTGAAGTTCTGTGTGAGTGGCAGGGGAGGTACTCACTGTCTGGGAAAATGGGAAGGGAAGGCCTTTTCTTCCAGCCATATTACCAGCCAGCTGTCCCTCCTGCCTCCTGCCTTGTCCTGGTCCCCAGCAGGGGGGTTCCTGTCCTGGAGCTCCTGGCTATTCCAGAGCTAACAGAAAGCTCCCTTCACAACATCCCATTGGTCTCGATTCCTAAGGAACCTGGACCCACCTTACTTCCGATGTTCTAATTGGCTAGTGCACTTGTTTGCGGAGAACTGGACACATCACCTCCCAGCTCCCTGCCCTTTCTCCTGAGAAGGCCAATGTGAGCAGGGGGAAGCTGAGTGACAGGGAGAGGGCTGAACACCAAGCCGGGTGCTCAGACAGAAGTCACTGTACCCTTGGCAATGCCCACCTTGTTCCTTGAGTGACACTGAGGGCAGGGAGGGCCAGACGGAGGGGAGAGAGGGGACCCTGGCCTACAGTCCACTGCCAGATTGCAGTCCACACAGCTGGGTGCCAGATGTACCTCGAGCTTGAGTCCCACTGCCGACCTGCGTCCACACTCTCGCAGAGCGGCTGCTCTGCCCAGCTGGGGACGGGGCTGCGTGGCTGCACTGAGGAGAGGACCAGCAACCTGCAGCCCAGGGTCTTTCCTGTTACTCCAGCCCCCCGCAGACCACTGCACCGCACCCTTTCCTGCCAGCCAGCTCCTGGCCAGTTCTCAGTTGACACTGTCAGCACTGGACCTTGGCTCTTGTTCGGATTATTCATGCCTGGCTACCTGGTTACATTTCACTGGAGGAGGACCGGCTGGTGGGTGCACTCAGATGATGGCCTGAGACTGTCATGCCACGGCCAGGCAGAAGTGAGCCAGACACCACAGGCTGCCCACGTTGCCCCAAACGATGGCCAAGTTCAGGAAAGGCCAGCGATGTGGCGGCAGTGCTCTCTGCTCTCTCTGTGGGAGTCCCCAGCCGAGGGCAGGAAGTGAAGGACCTCGGAGCTGCTCCCTTCTTCCTGACCTGCTGTATCCCTTCAGTGGATGGGCTCTGCCTTCCCCCTGGGGTCTGTGCTTGACCACTGCCCTCTCAGGAAAGGCAGGCAGGGCTCGCATCTGGCACATCCCCCAGTCTCTCCAGCTCCAGCTTCTCTACTTGTAAAACTCCTCTTTCCAGGTGCCGCACGGAGTGAGCAAGGCCCCCCCAGAGCCTGGTGCGCAGGGGCCCAGGACAGGGCGCCTCCCCGACTCCTGAATTGCCGGGTTTCCTCTCAGCTGGAGTATTGGAAGATTCGAACATATTTCAGTTCAGAGTGGAGCAAGCTTAGAAGAAAAAAATGATGTGACCCCCATTCTCTGCCAGAAGACATGCTGGCGGACCCGCTGCTGTTCTGGGACCCGCAGGCTGCGTCTCAGGAACTGTCAGCCGCACAGGGAGCTGCAGCGCAGCGTCTCCCTGCCGCAGCCCTCAGGGTGGGCAGTTCCTCAAGACAGGACCACTCGTCACCACCAGCACCCTGCATCTCACGCCCGCGTTTCCCGAACTGAGGCAGGGAGAGGAGGGTGACGAGTAAACACTGAAGAGAGAAAGAGTAGAAAGCGGTTTGATGGCTCCTAAAAAGTTGAACGTAGACTTGCCTGAAAGAATCAAAAAAGAGGGTTTAAACTCCTACCTGCCCACAGGCTCACTGCAGTTCTGCCCACAGCAACCGGGCGAGACGGGCGTCCCGCGGGGGCCAGGGTGTGGAGCCTGCGCTGTGGGCGTGCTCTGGCCGCGAGAGCAGGGACAGTGCGCACTGGCCACGGACAGCCCAAGGCCTTGAAACCTGGGCCCCGGAGCAGCTGGCACAGCTGGCACAGAGTGCAAGTCCACTGGCATCGGCGTCAGAGCAGGCACAGCCACAGGGACAGCGGGCGGTGGGCGCCAGGCTGGGCTTGTTTGGGACCCGACAGAGCGGTGGCCGCGCGGCACTGAGCGTGGAACAATGTTTCCTTTCAGACTGTGGGTTTCAATTTATGTGGATTTCACCCCAAAGGAAAAAACCTCAGGACTATTCTCCTGAAAAAAAAAAAAAACAAACAAAAACACCCCAAACTGAAAGAGTCAAGTCTGTGTGTTTCTGAAGGACAGGTGGAAGGGACTCACCTGAAGCAGGTGAAGAGGAAGCCTCCTTCCTCCAAGACCCTCGTGTTCCGTCCCCTCGTTGAACGCTCGTCTTCTGGAGACTGCGCTTCTGGGGATGGGGACCGCGCGGCTGAACTACTCTATTCCTGTTGGCTCGTTTCACATTTGAAGTAATTTGGGATCTGCTGTAATATTTTTTGCTTTAGAAAAGTAGTAAAAATTAATTAATCTACAATTGCACTGATAGCAAAAGTTAATAGAAATTTTAATAAAAATACAACCTCAATAAGCTTCCCATTGTTCTAATAGATGAAATAGTAGTTTAGAACTGTAGATAAAAGAATTAATAAAACAGCCAAGGCGGGGACCACGCAGCTCAAATAAAGGGACATGTCCCTGCTCAGCGTCCAGCCAGCGAGGTGAGATGATGACCTCCCAGTGCATCTTCCTCGGTCCGCGGGGTACACTGGGGTTCTCTGAGCATCTAATTAATACTCCTTATTTGGTGACTGGTTTTTAATTATTCAGTTATTTCTATGCAATACAACTAAACCCATGTCCAAAGTGCAGGGATACGTTCGGAGAGGGTTTTGGGCACCTGGCGTCGGCTGCAGCGAGGAGCAGGCGGCATTCCCAGAGGCCGGGTGTGGTTGGTCTGACCAGCATTCCTCTGACACTGACCAGAAGCTAGAGAAGGAGACACTGGCCCTGGGGAAGCAGAACCAGGGGTGGGAGTCCCACCTTGTCTCCCCCCCGGGGCCCTTCCAGGGTCCACATCACCTGCTCCTCAGGTGAGTCAGTTACTTCCAGGTGTGACGGATGAGCCAGCAACAGGCACTCCTTCGGCAGGCCTGGCTGCTGCACTGGAGGTGGGGGCGCCCACCTCACCCGGCAGCGCCAGGGACGCTGAGGGTGCCTGCTGCCTGCTCGGTGCCGCACAGGGGCCATTGTCCCAGGAGGGCCGCCTCCCCGCTGCAGGGTCCGTCCTGAGGTCACAGAGGACAGCCTGTGGCTGGTGGCAGCACGGCCACTGCGGGCATCACCCAGTGTCACCTTCCTTTTAGGGACATTGGAGGATGTGCTCACTTCAGTGTGCTCACGAGAGGCCCTGGGCATGCGAAGCTGCTGATTTCATGGACTTGGTCTTAGGACGAGACTAAGTTAAAAAGTGCTTTTACTTCAAGTAGGTTTATGGAGAGATATAAAGGAAGAGTCGAGTGTGACTGGGAAGTGGTGAGACTTGTACTGGGGTCTGGGAGGCGCTCCAGGGGCTGGAAGGGAGAGTAGCCTGACATCGGGACCGCCCCCCGAGGCCTCGATGCCGTCCGGCTGGGTGTCGCAGCCCCACCAAACTCGAGCAGCAGGATCACTCTCAGGGATGACACCAGATTCATCCTCTTGTGTGAACACCGGTGGGAAATGGTGTCACTGTGCAGACCACATCCCCACTGCTGGCTGCCGCAACCAAGTGCAGCCGGGTTCCAGAATTATCCCTGCCTCCTGACAGCACCCACCCAGAGCCAGCCCTGCCTCCCTGGTCCCTGGGCAACGCTTACCCAAACTCCTCCCCAAACCCCTACCCACAGCCCAAACCCACCACCAACCACCCCTTTCCAACCCCGCCTCACTGGGGAGCCCCGGGAGCCCCAGATGTGCTGCCCCCAGCACTAAACCTGACTTGCACACCTGTCCTGGTGCTCTGGGCTGGAGACCATGCCAGTGACCAGAGGTTCAGGACGCAGAAGGTCACCAACTCTGCTGGGGTCATGCGCTCTGACCTTCAGCACTGGTTGGTGCCATCTGTCCTTGAAGGGCAGCCACGTAGGCCTGTCCAGGATGGCTCCTGACCCCTGTGCAGGCCGCTTCCCCACCACGGACCTGTTCTCAGCAAATCTGCCAAGGAAACCTGTGGTGACTGACTTTTACGTGTAACTGCCTCCCTGCCCCTTAACCGCTGTCCACAGTGATGTAGCTAAGTGTCAGCTTGTGCCAATGACAGGGCATGTAGTTTCTCCTTGTGAACCTGCTGCCCCCCCCCCCCCGGACTGCCCCTCGGGAGCCCACTGTCACTGCCCTTCCACGTAAAGTTAATTCAGACCTCTGGGTGCCCCTGTTTCTCTCCTGGGGGTGGAGGGCCCAGGGCAGCAGGAATTCCTCTAACAGCCTTTGTTCATGCCCCCCCTGCCACCCCGCCCCTGCTGCTATAACTCACCAGGCAGAAAGCTGAGAGTAGACGGCCTGAGCCACCAGCGGGAAGGGCTCTGGTGCCAAATGTCCCACGTGTCTCCTCTCGCCCCTGCCTTGGTTTCTCTGTGTAAGATGCTGGACAGGCTCTGCTGAGCGTTAGTGAACAGCTGTCCATTAGTGCTGTGGCGAGCGCTCTGCTGCTAATACATTAAGTACCTGCAGCCTCACACGACCAGCCCTCGCTTGTTGGTCTGACACACGAGGACATCGCTGTATGTCTTTCCACAGTGGCTTTATTTAACGAGAGCTGATCTTTGCAATCTGGTTTATTTTCTCTATTCCTTTTAATGTCAGACTCGGGTTATTAGCAGATAACTGCTCATTTCTACTAAATCAAGAAAATGCTTGTTAGAAACCAGTGCTGTGATTGCTAGGAGTTTGGCTTGTAAAGAGTGGGATAGGAATGGCAAGATTGGGTGTTAAAAATAGGCTAAATTAAAAAATATTTTTTTGTACGGGGCAAACAAAACTGCATTTTTGAACCGAGCAATGCGTACAATCCAAAGCATACTTGGCAAAGCCCCAGGATGAGAGGCGGCCACTGAATATAAAATCGAGTCCCTAAGGCCAGGGAGACCGGCTAGGGTGGCCCTGAGGAAACCCAGCAGCCACTCTGGGTGCCAAGCCAGCCCAGAGCTTAGCATCTCATCGACTGGACTGAACCGAAAGGAGAGTTGTCACAGCCACCATGCTGGGAGTTACCTTCACGCACAGATGCAGCCACAGGTGCAGACAAACAACAGAGCAGACCAGGGGCGAGTTTAAAAACTATCTGTAAACTCTTAAAAAAAAGAAGAAAAAAAGCCTGGCTGGTGTGGCTTAGTGGTTGGGTGTCATCCCATGGACCGGAAGGTCGCCATTCCAGGTCAGGGCACACGCTTGGGCTGGGCTGGATCCACAGTAGGAGCGTGCAGGAGGAGCCAGTCGTGTGTTTTTCTCATATCTATGTTTCTATCTCTCCCTCTCCCTTTTTCTCTCTAAAACCAATAAAACCTTTTTTTTTTTTAAGAGTGCTGATAAAACATACTGGCTGGGCTGAGGACCACTGGCCCCCTCCTGGCTTCTGGCTCCCAGGTGACACTCTCCTGTCTCCGGGAATTCACTGACCCAGAGAGAGCGTGTCCTCAGGCCCTCCGCCCCGTCCCTCCCTCACACACACCTTTCCAGTCTGGTAGAATTTCTTTCTGCAGAACTATCCTCATTTAATCCATAGAGACGGAAGGTGGATGAGTGGTTGCCAGGGGCTGAGGGGGGCCAAGGATGGGAGTGATGCTAATGGGTGCAGTTTCTTCGGGGTGATGGAAATGTCCTGGACTTGGACAGTGGTGACGGTGATGTGGCTCTGAGAATACACTCACAATACTGTGCACTTTGAAGGGTGAGTTTGATGGGGTGTCAGTGACGTCTCAATAGAGCTGTTATTTCAAAATGGTCCTTGCTGCCCTGGCCAGTTGCTCAGTGGTTAGAACGCCGGCCCACACACCAAGGCGCCAAGGGTTCGATTCCCACTCAGGGGCACACACCTGGATTGCAGGTTCCAGCCCCAGGCAGGGCGCGTGCAGGAGGCCACCAATCGACGCGCCTCTCTCACATTGATGTTTCTCCTTCTCCTTCCCCCTCCAGCCCTCCCACTCTCTCTAAAAAAAAAAAACAAAAAAAAGGCAATGGAAAAGTCCCTGGGTGAGGGCTGAAATAGGGTAAAACCGCCGTGGCCTCCTGTGCAGGCCGGGCCACGTGCCCGCCCGCAGGCTGGGGCTCAGGGGACCCTGCTGGGCGCCATGCCTGGGCTCGGCCATCTTTCCCTGTGGCCTGAACACCTGCACCAGGTGTCAGAGGCGGAGACCGGGGCCCAGCCTCGGGGCAGCAACAGATGGAGCCCGAAGCAGATGGAGGACCGGGACTTGCGGTTTGTCCTGACATTGGCCCAAAAGCCCGCGCAGAGCAACACTGGCCACGACTGGGCTCCAGGCAAAGGAGCGAGGGGACAAGGAGGGCCCCCTGTCTGGCCCCGTGGGAAGCCTGGGGGAGGAATGGCTGCCCTCCCACCAGGTCAGCAGCGGGCGCAGGCGGCCTGTCCAGAGCTAGACCTCGCGGCCCGCCAAGGGGAGTGCGGAGCCCCGGCGCCTCAGGGCGCAGCTCGCTTTGTGTCTTCCCTGCGGCGCTTTATTTACAGCGCTCAGTGACTTCTAAAAACAGCTGGAGACTGGGGGCCCCTTCCCCCTGCCCAGCCCACGTCCCCATGCCCGGGGCTCGGGGCCCCTAGGACGGCTCTGCCCGAGCCACAGCGTCGCGGCGGGAGAACAGAAAATAGGAGGTTCCAGGCGGGAGCGGGACTCCCGTGGCCACTGGCATGGTGAGTCTCAGCGAGGGCTCGGGCGGCCAGCCTTCGGTCACCCCAGTTCGGCTCAGGGACAGCTCTGGGGCAGGGCCCCCCCCTCCTGCCCCCCCCAGTAGAGCCGGGCAGCCCGCGGGAGCTCCCGGGGCGTGGGGGCGAGGTCTCCGCCTCCGGGGAGCGGCTCAGCCTGTGCTCCCGCCACAGTGCTCGCCCCAGGCGGCTGGTGCTCCAGGCCCCTGGGTGGGCCCTGCCGCGGGCCGTGGGTGCGGGAAGGCCTGCGCGCAGCACCCACGGGGCCAGGGCTCGTGGGAGTGGCAGGGCCCCTGCCCAGAGGGGAAGGGGGTCCGAGGAGAGGCCGAGGCCTGCACGGGCGGTTGGTCTTTGTGTCCGGCCGGCGGCCTGCCCTCGCCTCCAGGCCTTTCTCCGCTCCCGGTCCGACCAGGGAGGACGAGGGCGCTGCCCCCAGGACTAGCTGCCCCGCGGGCACGCGCGTTCCCGGGCGCAGCTGCGCGGGCCCCTGTCCCGGGCCCCGGCCCCCGCCCCTCTGTCCCGGCACCCCGGCCCCCGGCCCCGGCCCCCCCGCCCCCGGCCCCCGGTCCCGGCCCCGCCCTCTGTCCCGGCACCCCGGCCCCCGGCCCCTGTCCCGGGCCCCGGCCCCCCCCGCCCCCCGCCCCCGGCCCCGGCCCCCGGCCCCCGGCCCCTGTCCCGGGCCCCGGCCCCCCCGCCCCCCGCCCCCGGCCCCCGGCCCCCCCCGCCCCCCGGCCCCGGCCCCCCGTCCCGGGCCCCGGCCCCCCCGCCCCCCGCCCCCGGCCCCGGCCCCCGGCCCCGGCCCCCCCCGCCCCCGGCCCCCGGTCCCGGCCCCCGGTCCCGGCCCCCGCCCCCCGCCCCCCGGCCCGGGCCCCGCCCCCCGCCCCCCGGCCCGGGCCCCGCCCCCCGCCCCCCGGCCCGGGCCCCGCCCCCCGCCCCCTGTCCCGGCCCCCCTGTCCCGGCCCCCCCCCCCCCCCCCCCCCCCCCCGGCCCGGGCCGAGGGCGGAGCGCGGCCGGCAGGCTGCTTCCCCGCATTTTCCCCGCCAGCCCCATGCGCCCCGTCGGGCCTGCGGCCGGCGCGCGGACGCGGGGGGCGCGGGGCGGCCCCGGCCTTTGTTGCGGGAGCCGCGTGCCTGGTTAATGGGGCGGAAGAGGCGGCGAGGGCGACAGCACGGGGGCGAGACAAAGGCCGGGGCGGGCGGAGCGGGGCAGATGGGCCGGGGGCACAATCAGGCGGCGGCGGGCGGCGCGGCCCTGCGCCCGGTAACCAGGCGGGCGGGGAGCAGCGCCTGCCCCCGGCCCCCCCCCCGCCTTGCTCGGCCCGCGCCCGGGTGGGGAGGGGGAGCGAGTGCTCCCCAGGACCGAAGTGCCCGTCGGGCGGCCGGGCGACCCCGCGTCCTGCAGGATCGCCCCACACCCTCGGAGCGGGGCCGCCCCCGTCGGGCCGCCGGCTCGGGCGCGCGGGGACAGCCGGCCGGTCCCCGCCAGGCGGCGCTGCTCCCCGCCGAGCCGCCGGCCTCGCTCGGCAAACTGCGGCTGTTTAATTAACGTGCAAATTGAGTAGATTAAATGACTCTAAATAATTAGCCACAGATCCTATAAACAGGATAACATATTTAATTAAGCAGCGATATAGATTTTGGAAACTGTTAATGTATTTTAGAACGGCTGCTTAGATCTTTCCCTTTCCCCCCAACTTCAAACATGTAGCTACAGCCCTTGGTACGTGGATAAATATCTGGAAACAAGATTATGCCTGTTAACTTCGACTAATAGAGTGTTGGTTTAACAGGAGCCCGCACAGCCCGCGCTGGCCCCGCTCGGAGCCGGGTGGCCCGAGCCGGGCGGTTCTGCTCAGCTGGGCGCTGGGGGGTGCAGCACCCTGATCTTTGGCAGAGGGGTAAGGTGATGCAGGGGGAGGGGGAGGGGGAGGTAAGTGAAAATACAACCCCGTTTCATTATATCAATCACATTTAATTGGCAATTTGTACAAGCAATGACCAGGCTGGCTTTAGGTAAAACTATTAGGCGACAGGCGGGTGCGCTACTAAAATTCTTGGTTAGTTAATTAGTGTCTGAACTGCGGAGGGAAAGGATCCTCAGATTTACTCTCTACAAAGAGAGAGCAGCCCAGACAATTCATTAGGCAGGCGGCTTGTAAATTAGAGCTAAGTTAACCTGATTTCCCTTAATTAAAACATCTTTTCTCGTTTACGATGTGGATATAAGTAGATCTCCAGGGTTTTGAATTTTCTGCAACAGCAGATGGTCAGCTAGAAGCAGATAATAGTTAACGCTTTCTCTGTACCAGATCCAAACAACGTGAGCCGCTGGCCCATCTGAGGATTAAAAGGAGAGATAACAAAGACTGTTAACCCTTCCTGGTCTTCCGGCTCTGAGGCTCCAGGGAGGGGCCGCCCTGGCCTGGGGGACCTGGAGGGCACTTCAGCCTGGACACCAGAAACCCCGGGCAGCAGAGGGACAAGGGTGTCAGAGGAAGTGGCCACTGGGCTGTGTCCTGCGCAAGGGCTGTATCGCAGGCCGGAGGGGCGCTGTGTACTGTGCAGCCTGGTGGGCAGGGTGCAGTGAGGGGGCCACCTCCAAACCTCCCTCCTCAGTGCCTGGCCACTGCCTGGTCCAGCCACCTCCCCACTACAGTCGGAGTCCCCACACTTTCAGCTCCTTTCTGCCTCAGGTCCTGGTCCTAGTGCCTGGAGACCAATCTGGGTTCAGAGGGCCAGCCTGGGCCTGGCAGGCCAGTGGCCTTGCTCATGTCACTCTGGCACAGAACAACCTTTAGCTGCTCCCTGGACTCCAGCCCCCTCCACTAGGTGTGGGGAGGAGGCCCTGCAGCTGTGTGGTGTGGCTCCTGCCTTGTTTGGTAGACACATTACTTCCCTGAGAGAAGAATTTGGGGCGCAGAGCCCGGCCTGCACAGCCAGCGAGGCCCGGGGAGCAGGGGCTGAGGGGCCCTGGGAGCCAGCCTCCCTGGAAAATTTGAGTGGAGTTTGGGGAGGCCACCTGAGGTGCAGAATGTCCCCCATACAACCTTCATGGGCACCAGCATCAGAGACAAAGCCAGCTCCAGGCCAGCATCATGCCACAGTCTCCTGAGGAGCTCCTCCAAAATCCAGCTTCGCTTAAAACAACAGAGGCGGCCCACCAGGCAGCCCGCTCCTCTCCAGGCACTTCCTGCCACTGGACCAGAGCTGAGTAGCTGGGGAGCCAGCTGAGATGCCAGCCCCTGGTCCCTTCTGCACTGGCAAGGTCCTATCCCACACATAAAGTGGGCCACCCCCCCCCCCCCAAGCCCTTGCCTGCTGCCAAGCCCCAGGAGGCCTGTGCCCCAACCCCAGCCTG